>NC_143513.1:3125985-3433977 GCF_031878675.1 Megascapheus bottae | reverse complement strand
CTTGAGGATGGCTCCCTAAAACAATGGGGTGGGGGCATTGCCCTGGATGTCAACTCTCTGTTGCTCTAGGGTTCCTGATTTCCAGGGATGGCTTCAGAATCCATTTCCTGGAGAACCAAAGTTAAGGTGGGTGCTTGCTGTGACTTGATGAACAGCTGCTTCTGGAAAGTGCATGGAAGTGAACAGTGCAAAACAGTGGAGAGTCTCTTGAAGGAGACAGGGAATATTAGGGCAGGGGTAGGGTCAGGATGGCTGGACTGCCAGATTCCACATTTACAACACAGCTACAGAAAGCATGGTAACATCCCTGCTATAGAACAGGATCAATGACTAATGGACTGGACACAGATTCAAAAGGGCATAGAAACTTGATTAACAAGACTGTATTCTGCAGATCACTGAAAGAAACATTAGTTATTTCTTAACTGTGTCATGAGAATCCATACATATTAGATTATTTATGACAGCACAGCAAGAAGTTTCTAAAATGTAACAGCAAAAGCTAGACCACAAAGCAAAAGAGGACATTTGACTTTATAGGACTTAAGAACTTCCTGCTGAGTGATGGTGGTTCATGCCTGAAATCCTAGCTACTCAGGAGGCTGAGATGTGAGGATGGTGATTTGAAGCCATCCCCAGCAGAAAAGTCCTGGTGAGACTCATCTCCAATTAATCACCGTAAAAAGCAGAAGTAGTGCTGTGGCTCAAGTGGTAGAGAGCTAGCCTTAAGAAAAAGAGTGCAGGGACAGCTCCCAGGCCCTGAGTTCAAACCTTATGATTGACCAAAAAACAAAACAAAACAAAACAACAACAAAAAAACTTCTTAGCAGGAACAAAAGTATATTTGAAACTCAAGTAATTATGAAGCGTTAGCATTCAGGATGCCTAAAGCACCTGACTGAAACAGGAACCTTCCATACCATATATATATATATTTTTTTTTTCTGGTCCTGGGGCTTGACCTCAGAGCTTGAGCACTGTCTATGAGCCACTCTGTGTTCAAGGCTAGTGCTCTATCATTTGAGCAAGAGCACTACTTCTGGCTTTTTCTGAATAGTTTATTGGAGATAAGAGTCTCATGGACTCTTCTATCTGGGCTGGATTTTGAATTTTGACCCTCAGATCTCAGCCTCCTGAGTACTAGGATTATAGGCATGAACTGCCAGCACCTGACTATAGATATTTTTTGCCAGTCCTGGGTTTGAGCTCAGAGCCTGAGCACTGTCCTTGGACTTCCTCTAGGCTAGAGCTCTACCACTTGAGCCTCAACACCACTTCCAACTTTTTTCTATGTATGTGGTACAGAGGAATCGAACCTGGGTCTTCATGCATGCTAGGCAAGCACTCTACCACTAGGCCAAACTCCCAACCCTACCTATAGATATTTTTTAAGTGCACAATAAGTCACGTTTTGGTGGCTCAGGCTTATAATCCTACCTACTTCAAAAGACTGACATCTGAAGATTGTGGCTCAAAGCCAGCCCAGGCAAGAGAGTCCATGAGATTCTTATCTCCAATTAAACACCAAAAATTGGAAATAGAGATGTTGCTCAGGAGCACTAACCTTGAGCTAAAAAGCTCAAGGACAGGGACTAAGGTCTGAGGTCAAGCCCTAGGACTGGCAAAGAAAAAAAGTGCATAATAAATAAAGGTGAGTTTAAAAGCTTCCAGTACCTAAACTACCCATACATTCAGGCAGGGAAGATGTAGCAATGAGACTCTGAATATAGTTATTAATCACTCATATTCTTCATCTATGCACACTTAACCTGGTTGGTTTGATCCCTCACTAACATATTGACTTTAATGCATTTTTCTCTGCATGTGGTAGTACACACCTATAGTGCAGCACTTGAGAGGCAGAGGCAACAGGACTGCAAATTCCAGGCCATGGCAAGACTGTCTCCAAAAAGTCTAATGCGCCATTTAAAGAACCTTCATGTTTCCTGTCACACACACACACCCCCTCCAGTGCCTCCTGCCACCAATTTGGGCTCTTGGGAAAATTCCATTCCTACTCATAGCAGACATGCGTGTAACTTCTTGGACATTCTTGTTTGTAGTCTTAGACACCAGAACTTGGAAGGAACAGGACTTGCAATGACACAGTGGGATATGATGCCATTTCCCAATTTAAAGTCTGTCTTATTTTAATACTAGCCACTTCAGTCATGTTGACCAGAATTATGTAAACTTTGTAAATAGACTAAATATTCTTAAAAGAAAAAAGACACAGAAAAACACCAGCCTCCACATCAACCAAAACACAATATGATGTCTGACCTAAGCCCACAAAATGAGAATATGATGAGTAGATCATTTGTCAAAGTGGCAGTGATCATAATATGCTTATATCATTGGATCCAGAACAAAAATATGATTACATAAATGGTTATTTCACAAAGCCATTTCATAAAGCATAGCAGTCAGTCATCCATGCATTCCTACAAATGTTTATCATATCACCCTCATACTTTAAATGCAATGATAGGCAAATGCATCTTTGGACTATTTTTTGGAGAATGGTGACAGTATTTGCAACTTTGTAGCTCTGTCCTCAAATTCTTCCAGGAAGGGATACAGTGTGGGTTCAAATTGTCACCACTTGCAGTAAGGACATGGGTGGTTTTCTTCCCCTCGTTAGGAAGCACTGTGCAGACAAATCAAACATTATGATCCAGGCAACTTTGTTCACATTTCCTCCACAGATGCAAATGTAATGCCCATAAGACTTCTTCCCTAAGTATTTCAGTGGGGATTACATGCTCATGACTATATCTAACCAGCTGTAATTGATGTCTCTTTGTCTTCCCTCTCCTTGGCTGCCTGAGTTGCCACTGCCAATAGCTTTACATTACAGACACATACACGGTAATAGAGAAAGGTGTTTCTCTGTTTCTTCCATTGTCAGTTATGTTGCTCAAGCTTCTGCTTTGCCTACTTTCTTGCACTTACTTATTAATGAGTTTGTATGCATGTGTGCTGGTACCAGGGCTTGAATTCAGGAACAAAGTGCTATCCCTTAGCTTTGTTGCTTTAAGATTGGCAATCACTCTATAATTTCCAGCTTTTTGGTGGTTAATTGGAGATAAGAGTCTCATAGACTTTCTTGCTTAGGCTGGCTATAAACAGATCTTCGGATCTCAGCCTACTGAGTAGCTAAGATTATAGGCATTAGCGACCAAAGCCTGCCTTCTAGTTAATTTTTGAAGGCAATAAAGAGACTTCTAAAGTATTTCTGGTTTCTTTTTCTTTATTTTAGACCAATCAGGACTTGCTTGAAAGACCTGAAATTGAAATGAGAACAACCACTATAGAAGCTTCACCCTGACATCTTGAATGATTGGAAACACTTGAAAGATTGCCCATGACATTTTTCAACTGCTTTAATTGGGTAGCCAGTTATACATCATTTCGTATATATTATAGGCTGGAAGTATAGCTCAGATATCGAGTGCTTGCCTAGTATATACAAAGTCTTGGGTGTGATCTCTAATATCACCTTTCTTCAAATAATTTATTAAATTCACTGGTGCTTTTATTTCCTTATTGGAGATTCTCAGTTGAGCATCTTCTTTTGGCTAGAGATTGCTGTCAAACAGAGAACTAAAATTTTTACTTAACTAGAGCTGCCAACTTAAATTTATTACAATATTCACAAATATTTCTGCATTCCATTTACACATTTTGATATAAAAGTATAGAAAGTTTGGAGAACACTTCTGGCTTTTAAGAGCTAACTTGTGAGAACTATTAAAATCTAACTTTATGAGGAGCTACTACCATCCTAGACATTGCCATTCAATTTTTTTGAATGTTAGTTGACATGTGTTAAAAATTATTCCTTTTAAGAGTACTGTATTTTTGCTGGGCACTGGTGCCTCACACCTGTAAACCTAGCTACTCAGAAGTCTGAGGTCTGCTGCCTCTCAGTAGATGAATGAATCAAGAAAGTGTGGTACTTATACACAATGGAATTCTATGCTGCCATCAGAAAGAAAGACATTACCCTGTTCATAAGGAAATGGAAAGACTCGGGAAAAAATCATACTAAGTGAAGTAAGCCAGACCCAAAGGAGCATATACTAGTACACAGCTAGGATTCTCCTAGCAGAGGATCACAATAGCTCAAAAGCTATGTCCATATGGTCATACAGGATGAGATTAAATGAAATGAACTCTAGGATGTGGAAACAAGAGGTTTATCATTGTGATTGTTTGGTTCTTAATGTCCAGTGCCAAGTTATTTATTTTCTCTTTTTTCCATTTATGGTTAATATAATGTGATTACTGTATCTGAGTTTGTTACCTGGTATATTGTATATATGTTTATTTGAAATAAGGAAGGGAAGGGAAAATGATGATTGGGAGGGTGTGGGGAGAGAGGAAGGGGGACAAAAGCATGAGAAGGGGTATCAAGTTTCTAGAAGTAATGTACCCATTACCTGACGAATGTAAGTGTAACTCCTCTATATATTATCCCAACAATAAAATGCAATTAAAAAATAGAAGAAGTCTGAGATCTAAGGATCATGGTTTCAAGTCAGCCAAAGAAGGAAAGTCCAAAAAACTCTTACCTCAATTAAGCAACAACAACAAAAAAGTCAGAATTAGAGCTGTGGCTCAACTGCTAGAGCACTAATTACCCATGAACAAAATGAACTGGGAGAGTACCCAGGCCTTGAGTTCAAACCCCAAGACTACCACCAGAGGTGGGGGGGGGAGATGGACAGAGAGAGACACAGAGAGACACGAGAGAGAGAAATATTCCAAAACCTTGAGAAACTTTTGGCAGTGATTATCTCTGGGAAAGAAGACTACAAAAGGAATGGAGAACAGAGAGATGGAAAATCACCTTAAGTTTATATTACAATGCATAGAAAGATGAAGAAAAGGGATAGCCTCCAAAATTCCAAGGGACTGTTCCTGAAAAATGATCACAATTTATGAAAGTCGATTTTCATTGTTCAGGATTTACACACTTGAAAGTTTGTCTTTTTTGTATGTGATCTAAATACAAACTATGAATATGTGCAGGGTCATATGCAGGTAGACAGACACATTGACATGAAGTTTGGTATAGGCAAGGAGGAGTCTAATACTGTAACTCCTACAACCACTGGCTAAACATAATGAAGCTCAGTCGGAAAGCTTCTGTCCCAAGAGTGAGTGAACTCAAGAGAACGAGCTGTGCACCTCTTCTGGCCTTCATCCTGGTCCCATGCCATGTCCTCACCTGCCTGACACTCCATCCCTCACAGTGCTGCTGGATTAACACTCAGTCCTCCTTCATGTTTTTTGTCTATAATGGGAAAGTAAATAACCAATCATTTATCCCTTGAAATACTAATAGGCTTTAACTTGTTTCTTGAAAATATATTTTACTTTCTTTCCCAAAGTTGGTAGTTTGTACTGTGTGTGAATGTGTGTGGGGGGGAGAGTCAAAACCAGCTAATTGATATCTCACAGGATAAATACCAATATAACTTGGTTCAATTCTGATTTTTTTGAAAAGATAAAGATTCTTTACAGAATACCTTAAAATATCAAAAGGAATCTTCTTCTGCCAGCTTTTCCCTCTGCTTTCTTGTATTTGTCCCTAGCTGGCTCTTCAAAACAGCTGGCTTATGACTCTGTCTCTCCCCCTCTTCTCAATTTCTTTCTGGCTTCTCTACCGGCCCTAGTGTTTGTTCTTTATTCTAACACTGATTCTTGGCAGACTCCAGGAATCAGAGGTTTTGTGGCTACTAAATCAGTAAAATTTTAGTGAAGGCAGACAGCAGACAGGAGAAAAATTGTGCAATTCTTTCTCTCTAATCCTGACTTGAGGACTTCGGCACAGCAGATACTGTCATGCTTTTGAGAAATGAAGATTACAGAGACAGCTGAACTGAGCCAGCAAAGTTGACTACTAAGGTCACTGTAAATGAACAACAGCTCTTATGTGTCTGAGTGTGTGTGTGTGTGTGTGTGTGTGTGTGTGTGTGTGTGTGTGTGTGTGTGTTTGAGACAGAGAGAGAGAGAGAAAGAGAGAGAGAGACAGAAACAGAAACAGACAGAGAGAGACAGAGACACAGAGACACAGAAACACAGACACAGACAGAGACACAGACACAGACACAAAGAAAGGCCTTCTCATCCGAGCCTCACTACTTCCAATGGTTGAAAGAATTGACTTCATGCATTTAGGATCTCTGGGTCCAAAACTGATTTTGTTCTCTCATGGGCAATTCTATCAGCCTAGACCTGCAGAGCCCAGACATATGAACCTGTCTTCCTTTCTTTACATGATGGTATAATGGTATGTTGCTATTGTTGGTTAGCTCATTAATGTGGATGTCAGAAATGTTAAAAGCAACTTTTTTAGCTCATTCCCAAATAGGCCATTCCTTCCCTTGTGTCAACATTTACATTGAAACAACAGCCGAATTCATACACTGTTGTCTCTCACACAGGTTGCTCTCCATAATCATCTCTGTCTTAAAAGTACGTATCACCAGTACTGGCATAATGAGCAAAGAAGATAGTATTGTTAGGGCCAGAAGCTATTCTAAGTCCTTTCCAAAGGTCAACTTGTTTCATACAATATTTCTGATGAAGATGCCTGGAGTGAGCAAGTGGGCACAGAGAGGTTTCGATCCTCCCAATCCCTTGTGATCCCAGAATCTGGGATTATGATTGAGGCAGGTGGACTCCAGGGTCTGGATTTGCAGTCATATGTTTTGTCATTTTTTTAGTGTGGGGGGTGATCAGTTGTGGGACTTGAACTCTGGGCCTGCGCTTTGTCCCTGAGTTCTTCAGCTCAAGGTTAGTGTTCTACCACTTGAGCCACAGCATTACTTCTGTTTACTGGTAGTTGATTGGAGATAAGAGTCTCACAGACATTCGTACCTGGCCTGGCTTCGAACCTTGATCCCCAGATCTCAGCCTCCTGAATAGTTAGAATGACAGGTGTGAGCCACCAGTACCCGGCTATGTTTTATCTTTATACAATCATTGATTCCTTTATAAAAAGGAATGAGAAATGTGAGCTTAATAAAAGTCCGAGTTGGGCCGGGAGTTTGGCCTAGTGGTTAAAGTGCTTGCCTAGCATGCACAAAGACCCGGGTTCGATTCTTTGGTACCACATATATAGAAAAAGCTGGAAGTGGTGCTGAGGCTCAAGTGGTAGAGCTCTAGCCTTGAGAAAGTCCAAGGACAGTGCTCAGGCCCTGAGCTCAAGCCCAGGACTGGCAAAAAAAATAAAATAAAATAAAAAAAATAAAAGTCCGAGTTAATTGTTCTAAGAGCGAAGGGGAGTGTTAAAACAATGACGATAGCAAGTGTTTAAACATGATCTGGCATCTTAATTTAGAGACTTTCAACACGTATCAGGAAACTGAGCTTTAGAAAGTTGGAGAGCTGTGGCACAGCTGCAGGAACTTCTCTTGAGGGGACTGGCTGAAGGCTTTGTTCCAACTCATTTATCCATCCTTCCATACTTGTAGGGCTTTGACTTAATTTTTCTAAAGAATTATACAGTATGGGTAGAATGTAGTCAAAAATTCCTTGTAAATACCACAAAATTAAGAAAAGTAGAAAAGGGGTGGGTTGAAGGGGGTGTAAGTATTAAAGGGATGACACAGATCAAGATACATCCTAAACATACACTTTTGTTAAATGGCAAAAAAAAATCAATACATAATTTAGAAAATTAAGAAAAATGGGCTGGGAGTGTGGCCTAGGGGTAGAGTGCTTACCTAGCTTGCATGAAGCCCTGGGTTCTATTCCTCGGTACTACATACACAGAAAAAAAGCTGGAAATGGTGCTATGACTTAAGTGATAGAGCACTAGCTTTGAGAAAGTCCAAGGAGAGTGCCTAATCCTTTAGTTGAAGCTCCAGAACAGAAGAAGAAGAAGAAGAAGAAGAAGAAGAAGAAGAAGGAGGAGGAGGAGGAGGAGGAGGAGGAGGAGGAGGAGGAGGAGGAGGAGGAGAAGAAGAAGAAGAAGAAGAAGAAGAAGAAGAAGAAGAAGAAGAAGAAGAAGAAGAAAGAAGAAGAAGAAGAAAGAAGGAGGAGGAAGAGCATGAAGAGGAGGAAGAGGAGGAAGAAGAAAAGGAGGGAGGGAAGGGGAAGATTGGGAGGGGTGGGAGAGAAAGTTGAAAGGGGTTGACATTGATCAAGACTCATGGTAGTCATGAATGACTTTGGTGAATGGAAACTCCTTTGTACAACTATTTAAAGGTAAGGAAAATCTTTTTTAAATAAAATCCCGTAAACAAATAAATGATATCAATATATAATAATGTGGAATGAAAAGTGAGCAAGTCTGGCCTCTGTTCCTGCCCCATCAGTAAACCCTGGTCATTGAATGTTTTTCATTTTGGCATAAGCGTGGAAGAAGAAAGCAATCAAGGCCAGCTCCTCAGGCTCTGATCTAATTTTCCAACAACAGGGCCCTGAGCTATGCTCCAGGATCCTCTGCAAGAGCAGTTATTGTCCCTGCAAAAATGGCCCCCTTCTGCCCTTTGGCTTTAATGACAAATCACACAAACCCTTGAATTATGATACAAATCTAAATTACTTTAAATATAATGACACAGGTGTGAGTGTTCAGCAGATATATTGGAGAGAGCTTTGATTAACAAAGAAATGTGCAAGACTTTTCATTTATGAATAATACCCATCCATTTTCTATGATTGTTGCCAAGTTATGTCACTTAACTCTTTCCACTTCACTTGTGAGACATAAATCTACCCCATGTCTCTCATGTGGCTTCAATCATGGGAAACAAAGCATTTAGTCATCATCATTGTTTTTTATGTTTTTATATATCTAGGATTTATTCACTGTTAATTTTTGTAAAATGTTTTATTTTTTCTTTATCATATTCACAATCTTTGTAAAGAAAATGGAAAAAAAAACCCACTGTGGGAGTTATCCAAGGTGACATTTTCTCCAGGCCCAGGACTTCAGTCTGAGTAGTTACTGAGAAAAGCATTTCTCACAAGAAGTTTTCTGCAGACAGCAGTGCTGTCAGCTGACGGGTATCTGTGGGAAGATACTTTGTGGTGCCTTGTCTGAATAGCTATGGTTCTGAGGGCTATTGTTGAAGAAAGTTCTCCTTTTCTCTCAGCTTCTCTCAGAATCACCTCTTGCAGCCTACTCACGGAAGAAGTAAACTATGAGTTATTGACAGTTAATTCTAGAAAAGTGGGAGACCATGAAAATCAAAAGTTTACTAAAATCTACCACCTATCTGATTTCCTGTTGCAGCCTTAGTTGGTGATTATCTTCTCGGGTCACATCCATCCAAATCCTCTTCAGAAGTAGCAGTGAGTGTCTCTGGGTTTTTTGCTTTACCAGTTTTATGACCTTATTCTCTCTAACTATGAACACATTACACGCAATATTCTAGACAGTTTCCAGCCTGAGTGTCCATTGATAGAATAAACAAATTATGGTTGTGTGTGTGCTGAGGGGGGGAAGGCGGGGAGAGATACTGATACAACAATATGGATAAATACTAAAGTCTGAGGTTTAATGAGAAAATTTTTACCCAGAAATATGGGTATTGTATGAACCCATTTATATGAAATTTAAGCAGGCAAAGCCCATCAGTGATAGAAAACAAAATTCTGTAGCGGGGATTATAGAAGGATAAGGGAATTTCCTGGGGTGACTGAAATATGTAACCTCTTAGTAAGAATATAGGATATACCATTGCATGGATTTGTCAAAATGAATCTAATGGTTCACTCAAGATTTGTGGATTTCATGTTTGTAAATTAAACCTACAAAAAGAATAACAAGTATTAAATATTAGTTAATGGTATGTATATATGCTACAAGTATCTAGACACATTTGTCTTTTAAGCCTATTTAAAAACAGTGAATGGATGGAAAGACAGAACTAGGTAGATATGATAAAGCAAAAGTAATAAAATGTCAACTATAGAAGTTAAGTGTAGTTACATGTGTTCTCTCTAATATTCATTGTTTTTATAGGCTTTGGGACTTTTATTATTTTTTTTTTCTGGCAGTGTTGGAGTCTGAACTCCAAGTGCTTGCCTGGCAGGCACTTGACCAATTATCCAGGCTTCCATCCCAGGAATTTTTAATTTCCAAATGTCAGTGAGTAAAGAAATAAAATATTGCCACATATCCAAGATGCTTCCATAATATTTTTTAAAGTCTGATAAAATAACATTATAGAAAGGAATACAATGAGAGAGAGAGAGAGAGAAAGAGAGAGAGAGAGAGAGAGAGAGAGAGAGAGAGAGAGAGAGAGAGAAATTTTGAATCCTTAGTGTTGAACCTCAGATTTCATCTGTATCCTAAGGATTGGTCTGCAGTCTCTTTTCATTACTTAAAATGTAATCAATACTTAATGGAAAACGTTATGACTAAAAGCACATATCAGTTTCCAGAAGATATATTATTTTTCCCCTCTACACAGCATAGGAGGTAATAAGAGCTATTTTCCTTTCACTTATTGTATGTGCCATTATGTCATTAAGGGTTACAAAGCATCATTTGAGCCAGGCACCAATGGCTCTAAGGATTGCAGTTTGAAGCCAGCTCAGGCAGAAAAGTCTCAGAAGGCTCTTATCTCCAATGAACCCCAAAGCAGGAAGTAGAACTGTGATTTAAGTGGTAGAGGGTCATAGTTCAAGGATGGTACTCAGGCCCAGAGTTAAAGCTCCAGGACCAACAAATAGAAAAAAAAAGAAATTAAGAAAAAAGCATAATTCAGAAACTGTGCACCTGTAAACCTAGTTAATCAGGAGGCTGAGATATAAGGATCATGATTCAAAGCCAGCCCAGGTAATAAAGACCTTGAGACTTTTATCTCCAATTAATTACCAAATATCTGGACATGTAGGTGTGGCTCAAATGGGAGACTGACAGGATCCAGGTCTGAGTTCAAGTCCCAGTACTTGTACACACTCACACAAAGCATGGTTTGGGAGTCATAAGAGTTATCACCACTGAGTTAACAGCAAACTACATAAAAACCCAAGGAATGCCAAGTTTGGGCCATTCATATTTAAATAGCCAAAGCTAAAATATCTGTGCAGTAAGGAAGTAAGGTTCCAGAGGGGGAAGCACCCACAGAAAACATTCATTTGGCTAAGGCTTTCTGGCTTTGTGGCACAGACCCATTTTATCTCTTTCTCTGGCTTTTATAAAACCAGAAAGCCACTCTGCAGACAAACATGCCAGCTCATGAGCCCAGGGGACAATTTTACTTTCCCAGCAGCAGAAGGTGGGCCCTTCCCTGGACCTTACAGATAGCTTTTATAGAAGTAGCTGGGGTCTTGAATAGTTGACATTTTTACCCTCTAATCAAAGTAAAAGTATAATACCTTACCTAAAAGTATGAGGTTCAGACTTTTAGCTTCATCTCTCTTTGGTTTTGATTTGAATGCAGGAGACTTCAGAAAGATATTAAACTGTGAATAGAGATGTCTGATTATTTTTCATAAAGGTTTCACTGGTTGATAAAAATCAGATATATTCTATAATTTCTGAAAAATGGTATTAATTGTCAAGCAAGCTGTCCAGCAGTATTCCATTATCAGCCTTGGAATTCAATCATCAAAAAAAATCACATTAGCCATGTGCTAGTGGCTCAGATAGCCTGGAATACTAGCTGTTCAGTAGGCTGGGACCTAAGGATCCGGGTTTGAAGCCAGCCCCAAAAGACAAATCTGAGACTCATATCCATTTAACCAGCAAAATATTGGAAGTGGAGGTTTGGATCAAGTGGTACGGTAAAGCCAAAAAAAAGCTGAGCAAGAGGGTGAGGCCCTGAGTTCAAATGCCAACACACACATACAATCAAATACATTTCATTTCAGTGTTTACATTGAATGCTCTCTCTGTCTCTCTCTGTGTCTGTCTCTCTCTGTGTCTGTCTCTCCCTGTTTCTCTCTCTCTGTCTCTCTTTCTGTCTCTCTCTCTGTCTCTCTCTCTCTCTGTCTCTCTCTCTCTCTCTCTCTCTCTCTCTCTCTCTCTCTCTCTCTCTCTCTCTCTCTCTCTCTCTCTCTCTCTCTCTCTCTCTCTCTCTTTCTCTCTCTCCCTCCCTCCCTCCCCTCTCTTTCTCAAAGGATACCCATACTTGGAAAATAATGTTTCATAGCTTGCTATATGATTGGTTTGAAATGATGTTTATAAATGTAGTTGTAATGTGAAAAATTGTAATATGAAAAGTTCATCCTCATTTCTTCTATGAAAGTACTTTCAGAGGCAAATCAAAATGCAAAATGACTCCTTGAATTGTTTTTTTTTATTGTAATTAGTAAAAGGGTTACATGATATTTGCCAGATAGAAGGTGCATTAATTCACATACATTGATACCCTTTCACATGTCTTGGTACTCGTTTCCCTCCCCCCCCACCCTTGAATTGTTGAATAGGAAGGATCGAAGTCTCAGTTCCTTCTTTGCTCTTTTCTTTTTGCAGTTGTGGGACTTGAACTCAGGTCCTGGTGCTACTCCTGAGCCTCTTCATGCTCAAGGCTAGCACTCTACCACTTTGATCCGCAGCACCATTTCCCGTTTTTTGAGGGATTAGTTGGAGATAAGCATCTCATGGGGACTTTTCTGCCTTGGCTGGCTTTCAACCATGATCCTAAGATCTCAGCTTCCTGAGTAGCTGAGATTACAGATGTGAACCACTGGCACCCAGCTCAGGTCCTTATAAAAGCAGATTATATAAATTCTGAGAGAAAGGTGTCCATTATGACAATTTCTTGGCTATCTGTAATCTTCAAATTTCAACAAAGGGATCTTCAAAACAACATTTTAAAGGATTAAAGAGATTCACAGGATATGATTGACCTGGGCTTGTTATTGATGGCTGGTCACATGGTTTTTGGCATGCCAAGTGGTAACATTGGCTTCCAGGAGAAAAGATGTTTTGGAAAATGATTCTGTATGTGACCATCTATTCCAGTCCATTCTTTGTTGGCAGAGCCTCCCATCCTACAGTCTGTTTCCTTTGGTTTGGCTTAACTTAGTTTTCAGTATTGTCAGTTCAAGTTCTTTGGTAAACTGGGAAACTTTCTTCTTTTCTTTTTCTTTTTTTTCTTTTTGCTTAACATCAGAAGGGATTTCACTGCAAAACCTCAAACTGTATTAAATTTGATCATTCTAAAATATGCCATTCTTTTTTAATTCTAGGAGTCTGTTTAAATGTTTCTTTTTTGCTCTAAATTTTTCCTTAGAGGAAATTGACCATTTTTTAGCCTCCAAACTGCCAGACCCAAATGGATAGGTCTTTTTGAGGAGGGTATTGATGTTCCTTTCATTGATTCTAAGATTCTTGTTAGAGGCAGTCTCTGATTACCAAATCTCCAACAGTCATCAGAATTAAATCTGGGACTAAGGAACAGAAACTACAATATTTATGAGGTCTTCTTAATTTCAGTTACCATTTACCCCATACAAAAGAGAGTCCATGAGATGAACTGTGAGGATGCTGTTTGTAAATTGCCAAAGTGTTGTATTATGGTAATAGCTTGAATATTCTGAGACAGATGTCCTTTCTTTTCATAGTTAAGGTAGAATAGCTCATTGCAGATATTGTAGTTACTAGATCTTATCTGACATGGGATTAGCATCCATTTTCTTCCACTTTGTAAATTTGTCTTTTCTGGTCCATGACTTGTTTCATGATAATGGAGTTGTTTTCTTACTTTCCTCTTCAGATTGTTCAATGTGTTTAATAGCAAAACTGATTTGAATTATCCTTCATAGGTATTTTTTGTAGATTATTTGTGCCATCTGTATAGAATGATATCATCCAAAAAGGGGGAGGATTATATTTCTTCTTTTGTTTCTTTTCTTGGCCTCTGGCTAGAGCTCGCACTGTCTTTGGGCTTCCTCAAGGATAGAGCAATACCACTTGAGCCAGTCACTGTACCATGTCCAGCTTTTTTTTTTCTATGTATGTGGTACCAAGGGTCTTCGTGCATGCTAGGCAAGCACTCTATCACTAGGCCAAACTCCCAATCCCGTAAAATGTGTCTTATTTCTAAACTTAGGTGGAGCTCTTTAGTTTTCACCATTGCTAGCCCTGTCTGATTAATAAACGTCCTCAGTCATTTCAACATATTCCTTGTTATGCCTGGTTTTTGGAATTATTGTTGTATCCTGAGAGTATATTGAACTTGGTCAAAGTCTTCTTTATCAATTGAGATGATCCTTTTTTTTTCCAGTCCTAGGCTAGAACTCAGGGCCTGGGCACTGTCTTTAGACATCTCAAGGCTAGTACTCTACCACTTGAGCCACAGCACCACATCCAGCTTTGTTCTGTGTATATAGTACCGAGGAATTGAACCCAGGGCTTCGTGCACATTAAGCAAGCACTCTACCACTAGGTCACACTCCCAGCCCCTATCATGTATTCTTTTGTTTTATTAGTGTAATACACACACACACACATACACACACACACACACACACACACACACACACACACACACACACACTCAATTGATTTTCTCATGCTGAGATATCTTTGCATTCCTGGTTAAACCACTTGGTCCTGGTTTATAATCCTTTCAATATTCTGTAATATTCAACTTGATATTGTTGTTTGTTATCTAGGCCTAATTATGGTATCCTCTCAATATTCTGAAATACTCCATTTGATATTGTTGTTTGGTATCTAGGTCTAATTATGATATCTGTTTTCTAAGAATCAACATTTATCCAACACAATTGTCTATTTTTAGTTTTAGAATAAGGTTGGTCTCACAGACTGAGTTAGCAAATGCTTATTTTGTTATTTCTATTATTTGGGAAACATTGGTATAAATTCTCTATTAAGTATTTCATAGAATCCAATGATGAGTTCTTCCTTGGGCTTTTCTTCATTGAGGGTGCTTTCCTGTTCAATCTCTATGCTTTGTTGATCTGTTCAACCTTTCCTCTTTATAATTTCTGCTCTTTCTTAAGACTTGGATGTTGAAGGAAGCAGCTAATATTATAGCTTTATATATTTTCAACTTTATCAATTGGTGCATAAATGTTCTGAATTATTATTTTCTTAATAAACTATCAGTAAATGATATAATTTTCCCCTTATAGTGATTTTTTTACTTAAAATTTGTTTTACTTGATATTAGCATAGCTAACCCAGTTTTCTCTTTGGGTAGTAATTTTGTAAATTATATTCTTATGTTGTATTATATTTCTCTTTCTTGTGTCTTTTGATCTACAAAGTATCTCTTGTAGGTAGAATAAAGTTAGGTCCCAAATTTAAGAGATTTTTTTTTTCTAAAATTAATTCTCACAGTCTCCACTTTTACTGTTAGTATAAAGGTGATTTAGAGGGGTTCCAGTTACATAGTTCAGGTAAAGAGTACATTTCTTTTTGGACAATGTCACCCCTCCCACCAATCTCTACCAGTTTTTCTCTCCTATCCTCACCCAGAAGTTGTATAGTTAATTTTCAACATAGTGTCCAGTGAGTACCACTGCTGCATTTGTCAGTCACCATTTGCAAACTGATAGATATATTAGTATATTTCTTTTTTCCTCATCTAGGCCATGGAGTCCCATTCCTTTCTGCAGTGCAGAGAATTCAAACCGGGACTTTGTGCATAATATGCAGGGACTCTACCATTGAGCTACATCCCCAGATCTTCCTGCTTTTTTTATATACCCATACTCTTTTTTGGATTAATTAGGTTAGAAGAGGGATCCAAGAATCTGCAATTATAACATAGTCACCAATGATGTTGATAAGGATGGTATAATTACTATTCTGAGGATTCATGTTTTAAACCAACAGATGATTAAATATATTTTTGCTGTCTTCTTGTCACAAATATGAGACAAAAATACCATCTATGGGAAAAATATTACAGGCATAAAAATGTACCAATATAGGTATCCATCATTCAATTTGAAGATACAAGAGTAAGAACAAAAAGCTACATTATTAACAAAGTAAATTAAAAATTGAGCAGGCTGACTAGGTAATGCCATTAAAATATGAAATTGTTGGTGATTCTGCAGATTGCTCAAGTTGTCTGTTTAAGATACACCTGGCAGAATTGTAGAAATATTCATAATAAGAGAGATGAAAGCCACTGGGCCCATCGTAAAGTGTATTTGACCTAAGCCTTTACTGATCTCGTGAACTCTATATTGCCTTTATATTGTGTAAGGCTAGAGTGAACTCTGGGCCTCTGGAAGTTGATGTCCGTTCAGAGCCAATATCCAGGAATCCTCAAACATTTAAATTATTTCCTTTGCTTAATGCATAGTCCACCTCCAGAATGGTGCCATAGCAGAGTCTTGTTGTCTCTGCTCCTGAGAGATTGGTCACTCGGCCATCAAGCTAGACAGGTGGAAAATAGGCCTTATGTATGTAAAAGTCTTTATTGCCTGCAGCTTCAAGTCTTTGAAGTACTAATAACTGGACTATAATTATATTTACTACTTATGTACATACTAAACGATCATTCCAAATGAGTTTGTACTTCAGATCTCCTTTTAAGCCTGCCTCATCTAGCAAGTGTGTTTACTGAGGTGGCTGCTGATCAACATCTGGTTCTGAAAGGAAACTACAGAAAATCATCAAAACACATTTGCTTGATTCCTGTGGGATTTGGGGTGGAGAATAAATTTAAACTCTGCATGAACCTAATGAGGATAAAATAAGTAAGGACAGAAGAATAAAATATTAGGTTAGGACTGCAGGAAGCCAAGTTAGGCTTTATGCCCTGAACTTTTTCTCTATGATAACAACAGTGTTGGTTCCAGAGGATCTGGTCTGCTGCACAACTTATCTTGCACTGCAAAATGCAGGGCACTCATTATGCCATTGATGCACTGAAGTATCATTCAAGTCTTGCTTTTTCTATTTGTGCACAGGAGACCTGAATAATTATGAACAGATATAAAGCCATTTGTAAGATACAGTTTATAAAAGAGTCTCTTTCTCCCTCCCAATCTATGTTTGCTGCTGAGATGAGTAGAATTAAACAAAAGGTTGGAACTAAACCAACAAAATTACAGAATACCCTGTAATGCATATGAATGAACAGAATTTTATTCACACTAGATTCCCAGTCTTGATACTCCGCTAATAAAGGTCATGTGTATATGAATCCTGTACCCCAGGAAATGAGGGGTTGTAAGTAGACGAATGCAGTGCTTCCTAAATTATTTAGCATCTTCACAAATTGCTTCCTTTCTTATGTCTGCCTTCCCAAAAGTTAATATATATATATATATATCCAATGTTAGCTAAACATAGAAAATAGATTAGGTAGCAGGCTTCAAGTCTATAACAAAGAAGGATTTTCTATATTTGTTCCTCATTTTTTGGGGGGGGAGGTAAATTTTGTGGAAAGTGCTTCATTGAATCTATGATACAATTGCTGTACAACAAATAAACTTTACGATTATTTCATATGCCTTACACTGAAAAGCTTAATAAACAGACCATATTGTATTTTCTATCTGTTGAAAGTTATTTTAGATATATTTAAACCTAAATTCTGTTCCTATAGAATGCTCTGCCCATTATAAAAGAGCAGCATAAATTATCCAGGGAGGTTGTTGCTGAAGTTTGCATATGGTTAGGCTTATTTTCCAGCGGTGAATGTGTTCTAAGCTTGCTCTTCAGGGAAGCAGTGGTGGATGTTTTGAGGTAGGAACTTGGCTGGGCATGGTGCTTCACACCTACAATCCCAGCTCCTTGGGAGGTAGAGAGCAGGAGGCCAGTCTGGGAATAAAATAAAATAAATGAGACATCTAGGGTAGAAAAAAGTATATAAATATATATGTATATATACATCTATACATATCTATACATATATATGCATATTTATACATACGTATATATGTATAGATATGTATAGATGTATATATACCAAAATCAAAAACAAAGAAACAACAAAAACAAACCAAAGAGGAGCTGTGGCTTGAGATGTAGGGCACTACCCTTGAGCCAAAGAAGTTCAAGGACAGTGCCCAGGCCCTGAGTTCAAGTCCTAGGATTAGCAAAATAACTTGGTATAGCAGCAGTTTCTTCTCTTTTTTTAAATTTTCTTATTTTTGGGGGGGATAATTTATAGAGGGATTACACTTACATCAGGTAGTCAATGCATTACTTCTCGCGCATTGAAAACCCTTCTCATGATTTTTGTCCCCATTTCCCTCTCCCCAACCCCCTCCCAATCATCTTTTCTATTTCAAGTAAACATTTATACAATATACCAGGTAACAAAGCCAGATACAGTAACAATATGAGATTAACCATAAGGGCAAAAAAACAGAAGAGAAATAACACAATACATTAAGAACAACAATCACAAAGATAAACCTTGTCTACATATCTTAGAGTTCATTTTGTTTAGTCTCATCCTATATGACCGTGTGTACCTAGGTTTTGAGCTATTGTGATCCTCGGCTAGGAGAGTCCTAGATGTGTACTAATTATTACAAATGAACGAAAACATGGAGCCTATATTCCTTTGGGTCTGGCTTGCTTCACTTAATATGATTTTTTCCAAATCTTTCCATTTCCTTACAGATGGAATAATGTCATTCTTTCTGATAACATCATAGACTTCCATTGTGTACAAATACTACATCTTCTTCATCCAATCATCAACTGAGGGGCCTCTGGGTTGGTTCTATATGTTCACTATGGTAAATAATGCTGCAGTGAAAATCATTGTGCTGGTGGCTTTAGTGTATCTCTGTTTCTGGACATTTGAGTAAATGCCCAGGACTGGAATTGCTGGATCATAGGGGAGCTCTATGTTTAGGAACCCCCATAACTGCTTTCCAGAGTGGTTGAACAAGTTTACACTCCCACCAACAGTGTTGTAGTGATTTCCTCCTAGCCACATCCCCACCAGCATCTGTTGTTATTAGATTTCTTGACCATGGCCATTCTAGCTGGAGTGAGGTAGAATCTCAAAGTTGTTTTGATTTGCATTTCTTTTATGGCCAGAGATATTGAGCATTTCTTCAAGAGTCTATAGGCCATTGTTACTTCCTCTTCACTTAAGTCTCTCTTTAAGTCTTTAGCCCACCTTTTAATGGGATGGATGTTTCTTTGAAGAGATTCAAATTTTTTGCTGTAGGTATATTTTAGATATGAGACCTTTGTCTGTTGTATGGCTAGTGAAGATCTTCTCCCACTCTGTGGGCTTTCTATTTAACTGGCTAGCTATGTCCTTTGCCATACAGAAATTCTGAAGTCTAATGCAGTCGCACATATCCAGACTTTCTCTGATTTGTTGTGTTTCTTGATCCTTATTAAGAAAGTTTTAACCTGTGCCAAGGAGACCTAGTGTATCTCCTATTCCTTCTTGTAAAGTTTTCAGTATATCTGATTTTACCTCAATGTCTTTAATCCATCTGGAATTAATACTGGTGTAGGTGACATAGGAGGATCCAACTTTAGTTTTCTACAAGTGCTTAACCAATTCTTCCAGTACCATTTGTTAAAGAAGCTTTTTCATCCATTCTATTTTTGGGGCTCCCTTATCAAGATTAGGCGGCCATAGGTCTGTGGGTTGATTTCTGTGTCTTCAGCTCTATTACAGTGGTCCTCAGTCCTGTTCTTGTGCCAGTACCAAGCTGTTTTGTTTACTATAGCTGTGTAATAGAGTCTGAAGTTTGGTATTGATATTCCTCCATTGCTGTTCTTTCTGCTAAGGATTGTTTTTGCTCTATGGCGTGTTTTATTATTCCATATGAAATTTTGGATTGTTTCCTCTATTTCCTTAAAGAATGACATTGGGATGTCGATGGGTATTGCATGGAATTTGTAGGTAGCCCTTGGCAGGATTGCCATTTTCACAATGTTAATTCTCCCAATCCAGGAGCATGGGAGGTTTTCCCACTTGCTCATTTTTGCTTAAATTTCCTTTTTAAGGTTTCTAAAGTTTTCATCATAAAGATACTATACATCCTTAGTGAGTTCCTAAGTATTTTATTTTCTTTGAGGCTATTGCAAAAGGAGTTGCTTTGCTGATTTCTGCCTGTTCTTGTTGTTGGCATATAGGAAGGCAGTTGATGTTTGAGGGTTATCAATTTCACCCTTGTTCTATACAAGGTAAACATTAGATCATCTCCTTAGGAGAGTGATTTCCTATAGCAAATGATTCAAAATGGAAGGGAACAGACAGCCTAAAAACTGTAACACAGAATTTCAAAGTTCCTATGGCTACCATCCAGAGCAGTCTTTCTGTAGCCATTTTCATGCAAATGGAATAAAATGGGGTTCAAGAGCTGGTCAAAAGAAGATCCCAGAACTATCAAACCCCACTTAAGCTAATTAGTAGTGAATTAAGTATTCATTTAATCAGACTAATAATTAGAAATTACTAGTGAATTAATTATTCACTTAATTATTTCAGAAATAATCATCCAACACCTAATACTTAGCAATAAAATCTCACATTGCAAAGCATCGTTTTGTTGCTTGCTATGTCTTTATTTTAATTCCTTTCACTAGGTGGCATACATTTAAAGTTTCCTCTAACCTTGAAAGTGATGAATGGATTGAGGACAAGCACAGGATGGATCCGGATGATCAAAATGTCTTGACCTGTTGTGTTTCCACAAATCTGGCTACTGGACAATGTTTAAAGCTAAGGGATTACATATTTAAAAAAACTGCATCATCATTAACTGAGGTAAGCCACATTCAGAGAGAAATGGTACATGTTTTCTCATATTGCTAGATCAGAAATACACCAGGACATGATCAATTACATACATCTCACACACAGTGAGACCAAGGGAGAACACTCTTCAGGGAGAAGCACAAAGACACAATGCTCTGATCATAGAAAATAATATTTATGTTTATTAAAATAAACTCCAGGTGGCTAGGAGTTTAACCTAGGGGTACAGTGCTTGCTTAGCATGCATGAAGACCGGGGTTCAATTCCTTGGTACCACATACATAGAAAAAAGCTGGAAGTGGTGCTGTTGCTCAAGTGGTAGAGCTCTAGCCTTGAGAAAGTCTAAGGACAGGGCTCAGGCCCTGAGCTCAAGCCCAGGACTGGCAAAATAAATAAATGAATGAATGAATGAATGAATGAATGAATAAATAAATAAAAATAAACTCTAGGTAATGGAAACAAAAGAGTTTCTTTTTTCTTTAAAAGAACTGTATCATCCACCACCAGCAGCAGCAGCAGTAGCAGCATAGGTATTTATCAAAGCAAGGCCTTGGTGTATGCTGTGCACATATTTAATCACTGAGGTATGGCCCAAGTTTTTTATTTTATTTTATTTTTTGCCAGTCCAGGGGCTTGGGCCTGGGCACTGTCCTTGGACACTTTTTTCTTAAGGCTAGAGCTCTACCATTTGAGCCATAACACCACTTCTGGCTTTTTCTGTGTATGTGGTACTGAGGAATCGAATCCGGGTCTTAATGCATGCTAGGCAAACTCCTGACCCCCAAGTTTTTTAAATAACTGAATCTCTTACTTTTGTTGAAGAACTTCTAGAAGACCTTACAACATGGTTAACATGTACGAAGACAGCCAAGGCTTAGCTGCCTTAGAGGGATCCCACACTCTCCACTTTTGGTACTTTCTCATATTCCTATCTTTACTTCTTACTTTTTTTCTGGTCCCTGGAGGCATTTCTCTTGGTGATCATTGCATTACAGCCTTACTAGAAGCTTTTGAATTCTGTTTATCCAAAATCTCTTTAAAAAAAAAGAAGCTACTAGTGAAATTTCCTTCAGAAATGTAGAATATGAATTTAAAAACAAGAAACCACACAGAAATTAACTTGGCATAGAAGATGAATGTTGAGTTAAATAAGGGAGAAACCAAGAGTAAGATCACAAATAAAACACACGTGCGTACGTGCGTGTGTGTGTGTGTGTGTGTGTGTGTGTGTGTGTGTGTGTGTTGAACTTAGAACTTGGCCTTTTTTTGCTCAAGACTGGTGCCTTATCACTTTGGGCCACAAGTCCACTTCCAACTCCTTGTTGGTTAATTGGGATAAACATGGACTTCACTCTCTGGGCAACTGTGATCCTAGAATCTCAGTTTCCTGCATAACTGGATTACAGATGTGAGCCATGGGTAGCTGGCTACCTGATAACTTTAATGCTTCCAAATCTTTCTACTACTTGAAAAACTATTCTGTAAAATTTAATCACCTTACAGGGACCAAATCAGCACATTTTGGTTTCACAGATTCTAAGTGGATCATATAAAACATCAGTGCCAAGAAAATGATCTACAAATCTCTACTTATTAAGCACTATTGCCACCATTATTATCTGAGATAGAAAAGTGCTAGGAATGCCTGCAATTAAGTAGCAAGTGATATTTAAATAAAGTCCAACTTAGCACAAGCTGCATCTAATTTTGCTATACATTCTTTTTTTCATTTTATTTTTCATTATCAAGATAATGTATTTGCTATACATTCTTTATCATAGAAATGTTTGAGATAAAGTTTATGTGTGAAGAAAATGCAAAATATAGATATGAAGATCCAGAAATGACGTGGCTGAAAACAACCTTATAAATTGTTACGTAATGGTAATACAAAGATAGAGTCAACTCTCATCTAATGAAATACACAATAATCTAAAGTCATAGTTGAAATAAATCAACTGTATACCCACTCACTTCCTGCTAACTGGTAAGTGTCTTAGTCTCAATTTTTTCCCTCATTTCTCAATAGCCATTGTCCCTCACTGGCCTCCAGGGGTTGGGAAAATGCTGGAATAGTCCTAACAAGTGATCACACTCCGGTACTCCATTGTCCTACTTTGGAATCCAGCCACATTATTTCCATTGTGAATTAGAAATCATGGACAATGGATGTACCTAGTGCTCATTCTGCAAAATCTTTGAGATACAGAATTCACAGTTGCTTTCTTATCAATCCGTTATAAACATAATTAGTACTCAGGGAGACTACTTTTTGTTAGTATAATGGTCAATTTTATTATGAATTAACAACAACAAAAATCTTCTCCTGTGAGGTCATTTATCTTGAAAATGTAGTCTACTGAAAAAGTAACTTTCTACCTCATTGATGAAACCCATTTCACAGCAAACAAAAGAAAAAGTTGAGAGTGATAAAGATCAATCAACCAATTCAAGCTTTAGACTTTGTTGTTTACAGATAAAGAAGTCCATTGTCTTTGATCATCTATGTTAAATGGTGGGCTAAGTGTACTCTCTGGTACTGAGGTGGCAAAAATGACAGCTGACATTTCTGTATTAAGGCCTTTTCTCTTACCCCATGTGGCATTACAATAAACTGGTCCTTGTCTCCAAATTGCATGAAACAACCCTCACCAAATCGATAATGTTATACATTCAGATTTCAGTGTTTAAGATCCTTGGTCAGACACAAGAAAGGAAAACTGCTGTCATTCTGCCCATTTGTTGCTGTTTGTAAGCAATGCAAACACCCCTGTGTGTCATCATATTTCAATGCTCACTGACTGTAACGGCATCCCATGGTATGGTATGCTTCAAATGAAAGCACAGATGCCTCATCGCCTGTGGCTATGGGTTATATGCATCATCGTGCCACTTCATCAAAATGTAGTCTTTTGACCAGAGAGTTTATTACACGATGCAACAAAGCAGAACAGAACCACAAGACAAACATGACAGCACTTCAGCTCTTTTGAATTTGTTTGAGGAGTAGATTTTTCCTTCAGGGGAGAAAAGCCTACTTCAGTGCCCAATAGTCCTGTCTCATAAAGCAACGTACCCATGAGATGCCACAGAAATACCTCTCAGCTGGCCAGATTAAACATAATCTTTGCACGGATGAGATGAACGTTAGCACTGGTGAATGAATAAAATATACTACCCTCCACAATGTGATTGAGCATCATCCAGTTCATCTGAAAGTGTGAAAATAAATTAAAAACTAATAATAAAAAAGAAATACCTGCTGTATATAGAGCCAGACGATAAAGCACATTATCAACCTTCTTAACAGACCTTCTTCCTCTCTCTTCAGAATAGAAAGCTTTGGGGATAGAATTTTAGTAGGCAGATGCTAACCTAGATTTAGTTCCAATGACTATAATGTATCAAAGGGTATATGTAAATCAAAATAAAAATAATCATGCATGAGGCTATTATTTGGGGGATTAGAGAACCTAAAAAAATAATAATTCACTGTGCCAGGTGCCATAGCTCACACTTCTGATCCTATCTACTTAGGAGGCTGAGATCTGAGGATTGCAAGCTGAAGACAATCTGAACCAGAAAGTCCAGGAGACTCTTATCTCCAATGAACCATCAAAAAGTCTCAAATGGGACTGTGGCTCAAGTGGTAGAGTGCTAGCCTTGAGCAAAATAGTGAGGGGACAAAGCTGCTAGGCCCTGAGTTCAAACCCCAGAATTGGCATCTAAAAAAAAAAAAAGAATTCTCAGAATGTATTCTACTCATAGACAAGGATTCATACTAGTTCCTTTATTAGATTCTGCCCCTCTCCACTGGCTTAGATTCTTCTAAATCAACTTTATGTCTGTGTGATCCTAAGATGATTTAAGGTGCTCAGAACTTGCAATTGATCTTTCAATTTTCAATTTTCTTTTTCCTGCATTCAAAAAGAAACTCATTTAAGTTGGCTAAATCTCATTTTAAATCTTTACTTGAGGCGGTTTTGAAGTTGGAAGGTTGTAGTTTAAATCAAGCCAAGCTGTTGTCTTGTGTTTCTGAATGATTAAACATTTACGTTTGACTGGTCACATAGTGACTTTTTTCTAAGAGTACTGTGACCGGAGGTCACAGTAACTCAGAACATACTTTTTCTTCTATCAGAAGACATATTTTACCCCAATTCAGCTAAACTTTGCTGATGAGAGAGAAAATTTAAGTATCAGGGTAGATTTTTCAGAAAACTTTCCCTTTCAATTACATAAACACTACACACCAGCAAAACAAAGCAAGTGATTTGTTTTTGATAATTAATGAACTTCACTAGCCCAGTTCTAATTATATTAAACAGCTGCTTATAAGAGAAATGGATCTCATTTCAATTTTTAAGCTTTTCCTTTTCTTTTTTGTTCCGCCCAGATAGCAAAGGACCATCTTTGTAGGAAGAAGTTGGAAATCCAGAATTCATTTGCAAAATAATTAAGCACACAGGTGGTTTGTACACTTCCAAGATCCTAAGGTCATATGCTTTGAAGTAGCTGAAAAAAAAGGAAAGACAGATACAAAAACAGAATAGATTGATCTACAGAAGACTTCAGTTCCCATGTGAGTTGTACGTGCTCATATTTAAGGGTAAAAATGGAAAACCAAAGTCAAACCTAATAACCCTATCCTGGAAGGGGGGAGGAAATCATTTTGTCTACTTTCTTGCTGCCATTTTCCAAAAACTTTTTGTGTGTGAATCTTCACAATTTGCATACTTTGCAGATTGGGAAATTTGGTGGTTATCCACAGTAGTTAATGAGAACAGCCTGAGAGTTCCATGTTTCCACAGGGTTTCAAAATCTCTAGCCTAAATCATCGGTCTTTGACGCATCTTTACTCCCAGGACCAGATTATTCCATCACGTGGTACTTTATTAAGATAAGGTGGTTCCTGTGGTACAAGCACCTTTGAGTGTTCCCACCATTGGTAGTAATGCTTCATAATCACACTATGTCTTGGTGGTGTTTGAGGCAATGTCTAACAATTCGCTTTCCTACCATTTTGTTTAGTCAGCACTAGACAGGATCTGCTATAATCACTTTTTTTTTTGTGGGTCATGGGGCTTCAACTCAGCCTTGGCGCTGTCCCTGAGCTCTTCAGCTCAAGGCTACTGCCTTACCCTTGAGCCAAGCCCCACTTCCCGTTTTCTAGAGGTTAAGTGGAGATAAGAATCTCAGGTTCTTTTGTGCCCGGGCTGGCTTTGAACCTTGATCCTCAGATCTCAGCCTTCCAGGTAGCTAGAATTACAGGTGTGAGCCACCATGCTCAGCTGTTATAGTCACTTTTAACTAGATTTTTCTTAAGTGATAAATCAAAGAGTTGGGAATCAGAGAAGTTATTCATTGGTAACTATGGTGATGGCTTCATTTCTCCTAGTATTGATCTGGGGCATCTGTAAATACGATGCTAAAAGTAATTTGAACTAAAAGTCATGCTTTGGATCGTCCCCTCCTCCACTTAAGCTCAAAGAGTAGTCTGGTTCAATTCAGGCCTCAAGAATGCGTGTAGGTTCCAGGAATGACAGATTGCAATGTCCTGCCTTCTCACCAAGTCCTGACATTTCACTGTGACCCCACATTTACCCCAGACACTGGCCTCTCCTAGCTTCCTCACCTTCTCAGTCAATAGATGCACAGCTTCATTTCTCACCTTGAGCCTGCCAGTGATTTCATGCCTCCTTCTTCACAGGAACCTAGGTTTAGTTTTATCTTACCTCTGTGCCACACTCATCCTCAATGTTACTTGACCCTTGGATAAGAGATAAGAAACAATCCACCTTCTCTCCTCCTCTATCCAGGGGACTGAGTCTTGCTAGAAAAAGTCACATAACCCTGAGGAAACTAAACCTCAGCATCTCTGACCTCACCTCCTGCTGGCACTTTTGTTTGTGGTCAAGTTTCCTCATCCATTCCATACAATGAATTTTCTCTGTCAAATCATTACTTCTCCTTCATTGAATTTACAACCTTAATACACTCACCAGTTGTATCTTAATTACTCCGATACCTGGAACCATCTGGCCAGGTTCAGGCTTCCACACTAACCCCCATGGAGCTAGAAAGATTCCTAAATACACTCATTTTTGTATTGCTCCTCCACAGAGCTGCTAATCACCGCATTTAGATGATTACTGACTAGGTCATTTCCATGCTCACTTCCTCTCAGTGGTCACCTCAGTGTGTGGGTAACTTATTTCAGTTCTTCTCCATAAAGCTCTACTTCAGCAACAGATTCCAACTTGATTTACCTTTAGCACTAGAAAACAGATGGGACTGTCCACATATTTCAAACTGTTTCTCTCCTGCTTGTCTTTTGCACATGGAATTGCTTTTTATTTTAATGAAAACCAGACTATAAGTAATAGAAGATTTCCATAAACAGTGGGAATTAGAGGAAATTTTCTGACAATATTTCTTGCCTTTGTTAATCAGGATTCAATTACATACTAGCTTTCCATTATGTGTGTATTATACATTAAATATATCCCTACATACTTCATATACACATACATATAAACATATATACAAATAAACATAAATGCATACATACAAACAAACAAAAATTCCAAAATGAGCAATGTAAAGAGGTTGGGTGGTCCAGGTTAGCCCAGTTTGCAGTATCTCAGAGAGTGCATGTCACCTAAAACGGTTAGGATGATAGGTGAAATCAGGTAACTGCAAGAACTTACTGTGCTTCAAGATTCTTTCATGTCTAAGAAAGGGATCTCTACTTTGGGATTGTAACATCTTCTTTCTTAAAATTCCAGTAGCTCCCTTACACATTCTTAGTCTCACCTTTGATTTCAGTCACAACTCTGAAGTACAGTTCTATGAAGACGGGGTCTCACGTTATGCTAATACAATTACATTTCTCCCACCCCCATGCCTGCTGCTACAGCATGTACGGGAAAACCACTCCCATGTATGACTGCAGCTCAGAGACTCAGGAACAGTAACAAGCCAAGGCAGAGCCCTGGTAAGGAGGCTAAGGGCTGATGGGTAATTGTGTCTTCTTTTATGAGTTTAAGGTTTGTTTTTGTTTTTGTTTTTTGTCATTCGTAGGACTTGAACTCTGGGCCTAGGCACTGTCTCTGCACTCTTCAACTCAAGGCTACCACCCTACCCCTTAAGCCACAGCACCACTTCCAGTTTTCTGGTGGTTAATTAGCGATAAGAGTCTCACAGACTTTAGTGCCCAGGATGGTTTTGAACTGCGATCCTCAGATCTTAACCTCCTGAGTAGCTAGGATTACAGGCGTGAGCCACCACACCTGGCATGAGTTTATTTTTAAATTATTATCATTAAGTAGTTATACAAAGGGGTTACCACTTAACAAGGCAGTTTATGAATACAATATGTCTTGATTGATGTCCCTTCTTTCAATATTCTCACCCATTCCTCCCCTACCCACATTCCTCAGGGATCCACCACGTAGGAATTCATGGAAATGACCTACACCATTTGAAGAGGCAGCTAGTATCTCTCCCCAACATGAAAACATGAGTAAGGAATTCTCCTAAGCATTTGGTTGGTCTCATGTAATAACGCAAGAATAGAGAAGATAATACAGGAAGAACATGAGTTACTAGCTACCCCATCTGCATCCCCTCCACATAGAGAAGAAAGTCACAGCAAAAATATACTGTGTCCACCTGAGACCAATGAGCTGAGCTAGCTCTTCCCTGGCCTCTGGGGATGGAGGTAAGCATTGTTAGTACATCGTTAAACACTGTTAAGACACTGCTCATGTTGATGGAAGCCTTATTGGAAGCATGTCTTTGATTAATCTTTTCCTTCTAAATATGCTACCATGTTGGGTGGAGGGCATTTTGACTCCCTAATTGACATTGGTCAGGCTCTTCTGTAGCTGAGTGGAGAACCTCCAGCGAAGCAGCCAACGGGACAATCCTCAGGCCAGCACTGGCTGCTCTTACACATTCCAAAGACAGTCTGAGAATGCTGCATGGCAACCACAGCTACCAGCTGCCAACGTACAACTCCGGTTACTGAAAGCACTATCCTAGCCATGACTATTTCAAAAGGCTTGGGCCAGACTTTTGGGTATCAGAAGCCTCAGTGAACTCTAAAGGACCCTGTAATCATTTCTAATGAAGCCAGAGGGTGAGTACTTCCATTAGTGCTACAAGAAGGCCTGTGATTTGCATGAAGGACCTGTGGTGACTGATTGGAGCTGACACCCTTTCTGTGAGCCAGGAAGAAGACATTCTCCTGGGCTGCTCTCTGGCTTATATAGCATACATAGTACATGTAAGAAAACTGTGACTACTTGGGACTGCCGTCCTCGCTGCTGGGGGCAAATGCCCCAGCCCCTGCACAACCCCTGCTGCTGCCTGGGCAGGGGGAAGGGGGGCATGGTGCCTGTAATTATTAAACATGAATTCAATTAAAAAAAAAGAAAGAAAACTGTGACTAATATGAAAATGAAGTGTAAATTCTAAAGCATTATGAAACTCATCATGGCATTATTTTCTTATAATACTCTTCTAGAAGGTTCTTTGAGATCAGAAGACATCTTCTCTTTAAATATTTGATATAATGTCCATGACAAAGGGTAGGTGTTATATTTTTTTCTTTGGGGGGTAAACAGCACAAACAATTCAGCAACTATTTTTCATTAAAAGATCTTTGTTAGAGTGTCACAAAATTAGGATAATGTAGCATTGGTTCAAGTCACAGTCCAAACAAGAAAATGGTAAAAAAAAAGGTTGGAAAGAAAAGTTTGGAAGAGTTATTGATACCTAAAGGATGTATTCTATTGAGAAAACTACATACATACTTATAAAATCCCATGATACTTATTCTATATTCTGACATCAAAAAATTAAGTTGGATTTTCAAAATCAATTTCATTTACTCACTCCCTGGTAGAAATTCCATTATCTGCCTTCACTGATGTATACATAATCAACATAATCCCCAACCCAGAAACCACATAGCTTCTCTTGGAATTAAACTAAGCACTTGTAGAAATTTTCTTTCTTGAATAAGGCATAAGAGATTTTATTTTTGAAGTATAATATGTACGCTTAATCATTTCATCGTGACTTAAGCACTGATTTCACTGTTCCAGCTCTGGATCTTGACCACAATTTATCCTATAGCCCTGGGGATAAGTAGAACAGACAGCTCTGCTCTTTTCTCAAGACAGTTAAATGAAAGAAGATTCATGATAATGGGTCAAAGAAGACCATTTTCTTTCTTTCTTTCTTTTTTTTCTCTCCTTTTTTCTTTCTTTCTTTCTGTGAGAAACAGGTTTGTCTTTTCTTTCTATACCCTTACCTTTTTGCCTTTTCTGAAATAACTATACTTTATAAGCAATTACCATTTTCCTAGAATTAGCAACCTCTAATTTATTCTTATCACATTACTACAGAAGCTGAGGTAAGAGAATTAATCAGAATCATGAATCTGAAAATCAAATCCTCAATCTCAAATGCTATTCAACATCTCATCAGAATATTTTTCCAAATGGGTCTAGTCAAATGCATGTGCTAGTATTTATAATCTGAGCACTGTATTATTTTCTCTCTCATAAACAGTTCCCCTGTTAGCTTGGTTTTTCCAAACTTGTTTAATTATGAGACTTTCTAAAGAATTCATTAAAAAAATAAACAGGCGTCTACGGCTACTCTCCCAAACAAACCTGACACACTGTGTGCCGGGGCAGAAATCTATATTTTGTCTGTTGACCCAGGTGGTTCTTATGACCAAGCAAGTCTGAGAAAGTACATGTCAGCTGATCTGCCCATTTTGCTGATTGGAGAAAAATGTATATATGAAAGTCAACCACTAAGATTACATTTTTTCTAAGCAACAGCATGCCCAAATTCAATTATTGTTCTTTCAGAGTTAGCAGTGGGTTGAAGCCTGCAGGCCTAAAAAGTTAATTGCAGTGAAGGTTATCTGGCCACACAGCTCTTTGTGGCAGAGTTGCATTTCTTAGTTAATCTGTATAATTTCCAGGTAATTTGTTCCCTCCCTATTTTTCACTAGTAGGAAAGAAAAGGGGGAGAAGGAGAAAAAAGGAGGAGTAGGAAGAGGAAAGGGAGAAAATGGAAGGGGGAATAAGAGAAAGCAAAAAAGGAGAGTAAAACAGCAAAGGATGAGAAGGGAGATTTATCAAAATGAATCTGTAAAGAAAATCCCAGAACATATAAAATAAATGAAGTCAAACAATAAAAATCCATAATTATAGATCTGGGAAGTTCTTAAATCCATGGGTTTCAAATGTACATGAAAATATAATAGCATCTATAGAAACAAAAATAGTGAAACTTTAAATGGTAATTTTGAAATAGAACTGATAGTTTGCATTGTATAAATGCAAAAAAATAAATAAAACCTGAGAGAATTCATCATTTCCCAAACCAACCTTACATGAAATGTTTCAGAAAGTCCTCTGAAGTGAGAGGAGAGCTTATAGAGAACATATGTTTACATAAAGGTAAACATATATAGACAAATACAAAATCACTTTGTATTAGAATACTTTTAATCCTGGTATAGAACTTAAAAGCCCAAAGCATAAAAATAATTATAAATTTATATTAATGAGGACACAGTATAAAAAGCTGTTATTTATGACATTGATAGCATTAAACCAGAGAGAGTATAGAGCCATAGAGTTTTATTGAAGTCAGGTTGTTAGAAGTTAAAATAAATTGTTATATGTCTAAGATGTTTTATGTAATCCCATGGTAACAACAAGAAAAATCCTTATAAAGAATATACAAAGAGAAATAAGAGAATCATCAATGCATATCCATATTCCCCCCAAATTCAACAAGACACAAAGAAGTCAGCAATAAAACAAAGAAAGAATAAAAAAGCTAAAAAACAGAGGAAATGGATAGCAAAGACAAAAGGGCTGGAGTGTGACCTAGTAGTAAATGTGCTTGACTAGCATTCACAAAGCCCTGGGTTAGATTCCTCGGTACCCCCTACACAGAAAAAAGCCTGAAGTGGCACTGTGGCTCAACTGGTAGAGCTCTAGCCTTGAGAAAGCCCAAGGCTAAGTTCAAGCCTCAGGACTGACAAAGAAAAAAAAGACAAGAGTAAGTGTTTATATAAAGTGTTACTTTAATTCCAAATTAATTACTATAACAATCAGAATGCATAGACTTTGTGAATAAATAACTTCTAAGTGAACAACATAAAGCTTCATCTATGATACATTTGCAAGAGTCCATTTTAGACCTATAAGTTCATATATAGATTAAGAATTACAGGTTATAAAAAGATATTCCAAGAGAATAGTAGCCAGTAGAGATCAGGGCCCTAGTCACATTAGGGGAAAAAAGACTTTAATTCAAAAACTCTTCAAGTGACAAACACATATATTTTGTAATGGTAAAAGAGTCTGCTTATCATAATAAAATATTGTAACAAATATATGAAGCAAAAAGTAGACAGAACAGAGTTGCTGGGTATTTTAACACTCTCTTTTTAATTTTGGGTAGAACAGCCAGACAGAAGATCAATAAGGAAATACAGGACTTGAACAAAACTTATAGATGAATTGGACACAAATGTGTACACAAAAAGATCAGCCCAACAGAAGCAGAATGCTGTGTTCTTCTCAAACACACATGGAACTTTCTCCAAGACAGACCTTATGCTAGGCCACAAAACAAATCTTAACAGATTTAAAAATATTGAATCATAGACAGTATCAGTTACAACCACAATGGAATGAAATTAGAAAACAATAGCCAAAGGAGCACTGGAAACTTCACAAATATTTAGAAATAAAACAACAAAACCAAACAACCAAGGTCACAAAAAAAATCTCAAGAGAATTTAGAAAATATCTTGGGAAAAATGAAAATGCAAACTAAACATACCAAATGTTAGTAGTTGTTGTGAAACCACAACTATAGTGGTAAACTGCTTCATTAAACAAAGAAAAATCTCAGCCAGGAATGAAGGCACAAGTCTGTAATCCCAACAGCAGGAAGACTAAGGCAGGAGAATCACAAGTACAAGGTCAGACTGAGCTACTTTGCAAAATTCTGCACCTTTCCAGAGGGAAGAAAAAAATTTGGATCAATCTACAATCTAATTTTATTCCACAGGTAATGAACTAAAACAAATGAATCAGTAGCACAAGAAATACATTTTAGGCAGTTAAAAACAACTAAAACAAATGACTATTTTTTTAAAAAAATTGATATTTTAGGTAAATTAAGAAAATAATACTCCAAATCAGACAAAAAAAGAGATATTGCAATCAATATAATAGAAATAAAAGGATTATAAAAGACTACTATAAACAATCATAGAAGTTGAATAAAATAGAACTGGATGAAAATCCCACAATCACACAACCTAAAAAGATTGAAAAAGATGAAATAATATACTTTAACAAGTCTGTAGCCACTAAGTAAATTAAATTTTTAAAAAAATCTTCTTTAAAAATGGCCTCCTTGTAGAATTCTAGAATACACTTAAAGGAGAATGACCACAAATGCTTCTCAAATTCTTCCAGAACACTGATGAAGGGGAAAGACTTTTGAACTTAGCTCATGAAACCAGGAGTATTTGACCACTAGAGACAAATATACTATATGACAATCTCAGGTCAATATCTGTGATGACTACTAATGAAAAAATTCTAATCAAAATACTAGCTAACCAAACTCAACAATGTATTGAAGTACTAATACACTATGACAAAATAGGTTTACCCTGGAATAAAAGGATGGCTCAAAATATGGAAATCAATCAATATAATACATGATATTGACCTAATGAAGGAAAATAACCATTTCAGTTGGCAATGAAAAAACATTGTGAGCCACATCAGTGACTCACCCCTATAATCCTGGCTCTTCAGGAGGCTGAGATCTGGGGATCCTGGGTCAAAGTCAGACTAGGCAGGAAGGTCCATGAAACTTTTATCTCTTAAACTACTCAGAAAAAGCTAGAGGTGGCACTGTGGCTCAAATGGTAGAATGCTAGCCTTGAGTACAGTGCCCAGGCCCTGAGTTCACACCCCTGGAACAGCAAAAATTAAACAGATTGAAAAAGCATTTGGCAAGATTCAGTATGGTTTCATGAAGAAAACAAAACAAACTAGAAATAAAAGGAAAATTATGGGAGTATAATAAAGGTTTTGTTTAAACAACCCACTAACATCATTCTCAGTAGTCAAAACCTGACAACTTTTCCTGCACTATCAGTAAAAGGCAAAAATTCTCACAAATTCTATTTGACGTAACCCTGGAAGTTCTAGCTGGAATAATTACACAAGCATAGCTCCCAGAGCTATTCAAGGCCCAGGACTGTGGGGAAAAGTTTAGGATAATGCTTAATGAAGAAAAATGATGTCTTGTAAAATTCAAACTACGAAACATTTTAAAAAGAAATTATAGACATTAATAACTAAGAAGATATGGTATGAATGAGCTAGAAGATGTGATATTGTTGAAATGGCTGCATGTCTGTAAAACAATCTAGAGACTTAATGTAATCCTTATACAAATTTCAATGGTACTTTTTTTTTGCAGAAGTAACAAAAAAATCCTAAAGTTTTTATGGAATATCAATGATCCCAAATAACAGACATTGTTCCACAAAAGAACAGTTAGAGATCTCCTGCTTCATGGCTTTGAGAAAGTACAAAACTATAGCTATATAGATTCATACTAGCAGGAAGAGACACATTTGATTCCATGGAATAAAAAATGCAGAACCAAATTCTTGTGTATGTGGTTAAATGAGTTAAACAAGGGCAACAAATCACACAAGGAGGAAAAGGTTCAACCTTAAAAGTGATGGAAAAATTGGATACTGATATGCAAAACAATGAAGTATCCTTTTACTCTGTATATTAAATAGAACTAACAAAGAACTAACGGACTTAAATGCAAGACCTAAAACCAAATAATAGGCACAGCTTCCCAACACTGGATTTTATAACCATACTTTTAGACACAACACAAACAAAGCAAAACAAACCAATAGAATGGTATAAAACTATAAAACTTCTGTTCACCAGAGGAAACAATCAACAGAGTGTAGAGGAAATCTATAAAACAGAAGATCATATTTGCAAATTGTATATCTAATCAGGATATAGTGTCAAAACTAGATAAGGAACTCCTACAACTCAACAACTCAAAATTGTCAGCCTAATTTTTAAAAACTGGATAAAGGACTTGAATAAAAATTTCTCCATAAAAGATATAAATGGCTCATAAGCATATGAACATATTCTCAACATCAATTATCAGAGAAATAAAAAGTCAAAAAAGTACAAGGGAATATTATCAAAAGAAAAGCAAGAATAAGCTGGGCACTGAGGGCTCACACCTATAATCCTAGCTACTCAGGAGACTGAGACCTGAGGATTGTAGTTTGAAGCTAGCCTAGACAGGAAAATCTGTGAGACTCTTACCTCCAGCAAGCTATTCAGAAAAAGCCAGAAGTGGCACTGTGTCTCAAATGCTAGTCTTAAGCACAGAGGCTCAGGAACAGCACAAAGGCCTTGAGTTCAAGCCCTGGGACCACAAAAGAAAAAGAAAGAAAGAACGAGAGGAGGGAGAGGGAGATAATGAGATATGAAGATAAGAATATGCACTATTAAGCTGGGGCATTGATGGCTCATACCTGTAATCCGAGATACTCAGGGGGCTGAGATCTGAGGATAGTGGATAGCAGTTCAAAGCCAGGCCAGGCACAAAAGACTGTGAGACTCTTATCTTCAATTAACTACCAGAAACTGGAAGTCAAAGTCATAGAAACAGATGTTTCAGAAAACAATGATGTTTTCTGATATGTTTTACTTGTCGAGGGCACAGATCTGAAATGATGATGTATACAATGTTCAAACAGGAAAAGTTAGAAGACAGCCATGAGAAACAGGATTCATCTTCAGAAAGGGATTAAAAGGGTGATGATCTGAAAGATTTTTATTCTTTATTTGTTTGCATTATTCTATCAATCACTGAAGTGATGAGGTATTTTTAAAGTTGAAAGTAGAGATTAACTTACTATATGGTTACAGTTTGTGTGTGTAATTGGTGTGTGTAAACACTATCTACTGTGTTGTAAGAGATACTAATGGACCCCTTGAGAAAGACAAACTTATTTTGAAATTGTTGGAACCCAGAATGGATGATAGGGCCACATGTCAAAATTGTCTTCCAGATGCTCCTTTATAAATATCTTTTTTTTTCTAGAGAAGACATAAAAGAAGGAAGAAAGGGATGAAGTAACTAATCTCTCCCTAAAATTAAAAGCAGATTTAAAACAAACCCCAAATACCTCAGTAACCATCGATTTGTACTTATGCTGGAAAAGATGTATGGCTTCAAATCTGTAATCCTAGCTACTCAGAAGGCTGTTATCTGAGAATCATAGATTCAGGCCGGCCTAGGAAGAAAAGTCCAGTGAAAAAAAGCTGAAAGTGGATCTGTGACTCAAGTGGCAAAGTGCTATCCTTGAGCAAAAAAATGCAACAACAACTTAGGGACAGTACCCAAGTGCTGAGTTCAAACCCCATCACAAAAATAAAAATAAAAAATAAAGTTTAACATGGTAGTGTCAAAAGTTACCAATTACTAATAATGGTTTTACTTGAATTTCTTTTTAACCACAGCAAGGACATCAGGTTACAGTTGCTTACAAAAAGAGTAACTCCTAGTAAGTTAAAATAATAATAATAAAGCAATGTGGATAACTTTCTTTGAAAATAATTTGTGATAATGGTAAACATTCCTTTCCTGGATATTCGGCCATTATTTTGGCCCTTCTTCACGTTACCGGGCTACAATCCTTAGGGCCTTCTTCTTGCCAAAATAAACATTGTGTGAAACTGTGCAAACATAGCTGGGAAGAATAGACCAATGACCTCCATCTGACTTCAGGGTAGCTTTGCAAGAGAAGGCTTAATTTGACTTGAGGAATCCGTGGTTTGACCAGCATTGGCTAGCATTGAGTCCACAAATGGCTCCCTCCGTGGGTCACCAGCTCAGTCTCATCCATGGTGAGTCACAGTGGCAGATGGGTGCCTCCTTCCTGGCTGTACTGACTCACTCAGTGGAGCAGGAGATGATTCTCATCCGAGTTGTGGCCCTGTGTTATAGGAGAGACCGCACGGAGCTAAACAGCTTCACCAAAATGCAACCTGACTCCCCACAAGTAGGGAGAAGACAGGATGGAAATAAGCAAATGCATGGATGCCTCGGGTTGGCAAAGTTCTACCAAGTTCTAACATTAGCACAGGGCCCATAAATTATATTTTACACAGATTCTTTTTACTTCTGACAGAGTTGCCTTAACGGAAACCCTTTTCAATAAGTTCTATAGGAATTCACCTTCTAGTCACTATAAGGAGTGAATTCAAAGTCTAACTGGATCAGAACCCATGGCTCTGCATAGCAGATACTCTGCCACCCAATGGCTGTCCACTGCTGCCTTCTCCGTTGGTTTTGTTTTTAGAAATGAAGATGGCAAGCCCTGTTGTCAACGTTATTTACTCGATACCATTTCATCTTGTGTGTGCCTAGTTACCAACAGTGTTGTTCTTGTAGAAACACTTTTTGAACTACAAAAAATTAATATGGGGAATGCGTGAAAAATTAGTGAGAAATTGCGCAGGCTGGTCAAAATCCCAAGTGATTTCTCTGCTTAGAGCTCATGGATTTTAATATCATGTTTAATATCATATTTAATTGAGGCAGCGGTCAAGGCTGCCCTAGGATCGCCTCCCTCTTTCTTGTCCTTGAATATGTGTCCTTTCCTACTTTCCATCTACCCTCTTACAGTTTTGGATTTTTTTTTTTTTTAATTTGTGGGTCATGGGGCTTGAATTTGGCCTGGGCACTGTCCCTGAGCTCTTCAGCTCAAGGCTACTGCCCTACCCTTGAGCCAAGCCCCACTTCCTGTTTTCTAGAGGATAATTGGAAATAAGAGTCTCAGGTCCTTTTGTGCCTGGGCTGGCTCTGAACCTTGAGCCTCAGATCTCAGCTAGGATTACAGGCATGAGCCGCCACACTCAGCTTCCTCTTACAGTTTTTACAACAATGTCCTTGAAGATTAAAATATTCTTAATTTCCTTAAGTAAACATTCTAATCTCTGGTAGAAGATTGTGTGTTCTCTTAAATTTTGCTTTTCATCACTTGTCATGATTTAAAATCTCTATCATGTATTTATTCTCAACACATGATCATCTCTGTCTACCTATGCCTGTTCTTGGATTCTGTCCTTCTCAATCTGTATACTTCCTGAGGGAAATCAACTATACGTAGGGCATCTTTCCTGAGTGCTTTGTATTGAGAATCTACATGCCTTTCTTTCTCTCTTCCCTACTCTATTCCTCTTTTTCTCTTATTGTACTGAGATTCCTCATATCATCTTCATACACAGATATAAGGTATTTCAGTTATTATTCATTCTCTATCAATCTTTCTACCCTTCCCCATCATCTCAACTGCCCAAATAGCTCCATAATTATAATCAAATTCTCTCTGTGTGTGTGCATGCTATGGCTTTCTGAGTTTGGCTTAGTTAAGCTAAATGTTAGATTCCTCTTAAACACACAAATATATACAGACCATACCTATCTCAAACACAAATAGTTTTTGTTTTAAAGCCTGCCTAATTAACATCCCTTTTGAAGTCTCATTTATGGTAAAAACAAAAAAACTACCCCTTTCCACTTCATTTTCCCAAATAAAGTCTGTTTTCACATGTGTCAGTTCTTGCTCTGTATTTTATGTATCTATCACTTCCTTTTCCACCTGTCTGATGTGATTTCCATCACAAAGTCTCTCTAGACTTTAGTTTTCACCATGTAGTTAACAGATTCACTAGCAATAGTAAGGAGAGATTGAGTGGGAGCACTGTATTGACATAGGCATTGTAAATAGCATGGACACTAAATTACTATTCATCAAGTATTTCAAATTGCCAGTACTGGGGCACACACGTGGGTGCCCCCCACAAAGATATAATTAATCCAAAATGGAAGCCAGAGGAGGGGTGGAAGATCAGTTCAGCACTCTGAACTACTCATTTTGGGTATCTCAGATGTTTGGCGTTTTATAATATATGACATGTGTCTGACTTCTTTCGCTTAAAGTGTCAGAGGTTCATTCCCATTGCTATAGGCTTCATTTTTCATAGTAATTTCACTATATATATATATATATATATATATATGTCCATTGCTCCTTCATCTGTTGGTGGACATTTAAGGTGCTTCTACCTATTGGCTACAGTGAATGGTAATGCTATAGCTGGCACAGGTGCACACAGATATTCAGGTTCTTGCTATAGTTGTTTGGATGTATACTTAGGTCTGGAAATAATCATTAGACTAGATTTTCATTTGCTGATAGTGAGTGTGGGAAATTGGGGAAATCAAGTAACAACTTGCTAGGGTCAATGTTGAACATACATGCAGGCTTGATACAGTAATGCTACTTCTCCAAACAAACTAAAACCATATGTGTCACTGCAGACATTAAAGGATGGGTACAGGGATATTTTTACCAGCATTATTTGTAATGATTCCAAACTTTAAATAATCTAATATCGAGCAATAGTATAACAGGCCAAACAAATTCTAGAATCACATACAAATTTGAGGACAAAAAAGATGAATAAAGTACTATTACACTATTGAATGCAGATTAGCCTTGCAAGTATAGCACTAAAAAAAAGTATCCCACCAAAATATATGCTATCAGTATTGGTAATTTTGGTGGAAATATCTAAAATAGAGGCCATCTGTATGTAGGGTCTTAATGACTGGGCAGGAAGAAAACTTCTCTATTACTGATAAATATTGAAAATCTTGGAATGACAGGAAGTGTTACAAGTTGGTGCACTTTGTCACCAAGATAAACACCTTCATTTAAGAAACTACTGCTCCTATGAATAAGTACAATGAAAATAGTAACAGACAAACTGCACATTTAATGACAGAAAAATGGCGACCTAAATTATAGATTGGTTCTGAAGATTTTCATACAGCATTCTAAGAGTTAAAGTGGCCTTTCAGGTAGACACAGGAAGATCTCATCTCCAGTGCAATGAAAAATAACTTCTACCCAGGTAAATGAACAGAAAGTGAAAGCCATCAGTAACCGCTGGGGTTGTAATTGATATCGGCTAAGGTGATTAGATACTCTGTAATGCTTTTTCTTGATTTGAAAGTGTTTTTTTTTTTCTTTAGGTCATGGGGCTTGAACTCGGCCTGGGCACTCTCCCTGAGCTCTTCAGCTCAAGGCTGCCGCCCTACCCTTGAGCCAAACCCCACTTCCTGTTTTCTAGAGGTTAATTGGAGACAAGAGTCTCAGGTCCTTTTGTGCCCGGGCTGGCTTTGAACCTTGATGCTCAGATCTCAGCCTCCTGAGTAGCTAGGATGACAGGCGTGAGCCACCCCGCCAGGTAATTTGAAGTTTTGTGTGGATATTATTTCATTTGTGCAACCTGGAATTTATAAAAGCACTTAAAAGGCATTGGAAAAACATCTAGAAGCAAAACAAAACAGCAGCCCAGGTTGTCTCCAGAAGCGAGCCCCAGAGAAGTGAGATGAAGACTTCCACTGTAGACCCCTTTATATCTTTAGAAGTATAAAAAAAAGGCGAGGCGCTGCTGGCTCACGCCTCAAATCCTGCTTATTCAAGAGGCTGAGCGCTGAGGTTCCCTGCTCCAAGACAGCCCGGGCGGGAAAAGCCGTGAGACTGCTATCTCCAATGAACCAGCAAAACGATGGAAGTAGAGCTGGGGTCGAGCGCCAGCCTTGAGCAAGGCAGAGTCAGCACTCAGCCCGAGGTTCAGGTCCCGGGCCACCAACCAAAGAAGGGCGGGGAGAAAAGGTGAAACCACCCTCTGCGGGGCATGGCGTTCAATCCCGTGAGGAACGCGTGCAATCAGGTGCTGGCTGCGCCGGGGGATAACCGCGGTCCGTGACGGAGGTGGGCAAAGGGCCGCAAACCCCATCTCCACCAGCCCCTCCCCGGGTCAGAACAGCCACCGCAAGGGCGGAAGCACGCACGCAGCAGCCTCGGGCGACCCCAACGCACACAGCCCGCCCCTTCCTCCCCTTTCTGCGTCTCTTATTGGCCACGAGAGGACTGACTTTCCACTTGACCAATCGATTGGTTCCTCTTCGGTTCGTTTAGTCCTCAGCCGGGTCTGTGGACCCCGGAGCTCCGTGCGTGGGCCTCGACGTGCTGGCGTCACGGGCGGCCCTGGAGGCGGTCGGGTGGGAGCTGGCAGAGGGCGCCGGGCGGCTGGCGGCCTGCAGGCCCGAGTCTGGCCCCCGCCCCGCCCCGCCCCCTGTCGGGCTCCGACCCCGCCGAGCCCCGCCTCTCCGCCTAGCGGCCGCAGCCTCCCGGCCCACCTGGGCCGCCGGCCCGGAACCACCCGGTGAGGTAGGCTGGGTTTCCCGTCGCCCTATTGGACAGGTTGGAAAACTGAGTCCCGAGGCTTAGTGACCCTCGGGGCCGACCCCGGGGAGGAGGAGGCGGCGGCGGCGGCGGCGGCGGTGGCTGCCGGAGAGAAGCTGCCCAGCCAGCCCCTGGGCCGGGGTCCTGGTGGGCGGTGCGGACCAGGAGGGCCCAGCCCCCCCTGGGCGGGCCCGGGCCTGTGGGAGGCTCAGGGGGGTGCTGGGCCTTGTGTTGGAGGAACAATCCAAACCTCAGCTGGAGTCAGGACGGTCTGGCCGCGGTTTCAGTCCACTGCCTTCATCACCCGGGCCTGCCCCTCCGTCCCCTCCCCCCCCCCCACCTCCTCCTTTCTCTCCCAGTGATTTCCGTCCAGCCCTTTTAATCAAGCTTTCTTTATGAAATCACCCCCTTTCCCCCACTCCCTCCCTCTCCCCTCCTATTTCTCCTGCTCTCCCTTTTGCTCTTTTCTTCCTTCCTCCTTACTCCGTTCCAGAATGAACTCATTGGAACTTTGCTAGTGTGTGTGTATGTATGAGTATATGAATATGTATATGTATATGTTTATGTCTATGTCTGTGTTTGTGCTGGAGCTTGATTTCAGGGCCTCCATCAAGTCCCTCAGCTTTTGCACGCAAAACTGGGTCTCTACCACTTGATACACAGTTTTTTGGTGGATAATTGTAGATAAGACTCAGAAGACTTTTCTGTCTTGGTTGGCTTCAAATACAGATCCACAAATCTGAGCCTCTTGAGTAGCGAGGATTATAGGCATGAGCCACTGGTGCCTTTGTTGATATGATTTCTCATCTCTAATAGAATCACCTGCATTTAGCACTTGACCCATTAATTGTTCAGATAAATTACAAACGATCGTTACTTTTAGTACACTTTGTAAAAATAACAATAGTTGTAATTTCCTGATACACTGGGTTAATCCAGAGTTGTTCTGTGGGAATTGGGTTTTACACAGATGATTCCCATTGATTTTCTGTATACCCATTCTCCTTAGCCTGGCTGGAAAGCAGGATTTGATGACACAAAATAATCCATAGCAACCTTGTCTTATATATGGATTCCATTATGAAAGTGGGTTGTCATGCTCTCGAGGTGAAAGTATTTACAGTGCAATTTGTAGAATAGCATGCATTACAGATTTAGTGCTCATTGTTTCAGAAAGCGTTCATTCTCTTTAAAATCTTGCTTTCTTACACATAGGCCTTTTAAGATTGTATGGATGGTATTATAGAAAGTTGCATTAGAGATGTTGAATGAAAACTACTCAGGACTTGGATTCATGGAACCTGGTGATGATTACACTTGAAATTATTCATGGAGTGATATCTGATAAATGTCTGTGTCATACATTGTATTCTTAGGATTAGATGAGTGAGCAGTTTCCTGTCCTCAAAGACTTGGTGGAGTTAAGATGGACACACACACTGACAAATTTTAGGTAGTGTACCTTCTAAAGAATAAGGTATATGATGGTGAGCAGGAAATATGCTTATGGTGGGACTCCCTTGGAGGTGATGGTTTGTGTGAGAGCTGAATCTTTTAGAGTGAGTCAGCCTTGGGAAGATCTGTAAGTTTCCAGTAAAAGTACAAAGGAGTAAAGGAATAAGGAGCTTGTCATTTTACAGGAAGGGTAGGAGACCAATATGGTCGGAACAGAGTAAGTGAGGGAGGGAGGAAGGGAGCAGTTGTGAGCAGTACCTGGAGAGATGGGCTGGAACTTCACCACCTGAGCCCCATGTGGGAAGTACAGACTGGTGAAGGACAGATGGTTTGCATATTCCAGAAGCCGTGGAGATGGTTTGCATAGTCCAGAGTCCATATTTTCCTTTGGAAGCATTCATAGTCTAGCCATTTCCTGCTTTATTTTGGTTAACATATAATTGCAAGGATGCCCTTAATGAAAAGAAAAAGTATTTTACTCCTGAACAATATCCTGTGCAATTCTTTTTCTTTCTATTGTTGTTACAGACAGGATTCAAAGCCTCTACTTTTATCTCCCTCCCTTGAATCCTCTCCAGTGTAATCTGCTTTCCATTTAGGACACATTGGAAGGCAGTCCCTGCTCTGTCCAAGCAAGTTCTGGGAAACTGCAGGATTAAGTAGGTTACCTTTTCCATTAGCGTTTGTGTTACTTGGGGGATGCTTCCTCCTTTATTTAGTGCCTACAGCGTCATGAACTTTGCATAAGTTCTAATCCTGTCAACATCTTGCAAAGATCTATGTTAAACCTTTTTGTCATCTACTACAAGTTGAACACATTAGTCTTTTTTTTAAATCAGGATGATGTATAGAGGGGTTACAGTTACATTTGTAAGGTAGTGAGTACATTACTTTTTGAACATTGTTACCCTTTCCCATGCATTTCTCTCATTAGTCCTACACCCATGTTCTTACTCTACTATAATCACTGCTTCCCTGAGCTTGTAATCATACTTACAGGTCTGTATTGAAAACGTGTTTCATGATGTGACATTTTAGGGCTTATGTGATTTGACTCAGTTTTAAGGTAGGCTATGAAGCTCAGACTAGAAATATAAAACATAGTGGCCAAATTGGTATCAGGTTCTCACCCTGATGTTTCTTGAATTTTTCTGCTGTTTCCTACTTAAATTCCTATAAAAGGAATTTCTGTATCTAGAAGATATAATATTTTAGCATCTAGAATATACTGTTCATAAACTCATTAGAGGTGATTTTAAAATGATGAGACAGTGCTAAATTTTTTTGCTTTATTTTCCTTCTGTTTTCTGAACAATGAGTAAATATGAATTTTCAAATGCCTCCTTGGTTATAAATGACTTCAGTAGAACCTGTAATCTCAGCTACTTCAGAAGCAGATGTGGTAGGATGTTAAGTTCAAGGCTAATCCTGACAACTAGATTTTATGTCAAAATAAAATAGTAAATAAATAAGAATAAAAATGACTGGATGTATAGCCTGGTGGTAAGTTCATGAAAGGCTCCAGTTTCAATCACCAATATGGCAATTTAAACAATTTAAAATATAAGCTTCAGTCCAGGAGTTTGGCCTAGTGGTAGAGTGCTTGCCTAGCATTTATGGAGATCTGGGTTCAATTCCTTGGTACCACATACATAGAAAAAGCTGGGAGTAGTGCTGTGGCTCAAGTGGTAGAGTTCTAGCCTTGAGAAAGCCCAAGGACAGTGCTTAGGTCCTGAGTTCAAGCCCCAGGACTGGCAAAAATAAATACATAAAAAATAAAATATAAGCTTCAGTTTTAGAAACATTTGAAAGGGTTTGAAATCTGGTAGTATTTTCCAAGCTTTAATCTCATACTCAGAAATGTGAGAATATTGCTGGCTCATAGGGTTTTCTGTTTCATAGTTTCTATTAACAGGTGAAGGTCTCATAACTGAGGAAGTTCTTGGGTTTGCTCAATGATGCAATTTCTCTTTATTAGTAATATGATTTTTTTTTAGGTAAAACAAATAAGGAGAGCTATATTCCTAGTTACTCAGGAGACTGATATCCAAGAATTGTAGTTCAGAGCCAGTCTGGACAGGAAAATACATGAAACTTACATCATTCATTAACCACCAAAAAGCAGCAAGTGGTACTGTGACTCAAGTGGTAAGAGTGCCAGCCTTGAGCAGAAAAGCCGTGGTGCAGTTCCCAGGCCTTAGTTTAAGCCGCCAAAAGAAAAAAAGTAAGAATAAGTTTATAAATTATATAGTTAAAATATGTTTCAAAAAGAAATTTTTATTAGTTTTGCTATAATTGTGATATTCTATAAACAGTAACAGATTCTCTTAATGGAGATTGTCTTTTTTGCTAATCAAATTAGAATAATATTGATAGAATTAGTTTCTTTGTAAATATTGTAAGATGTTTAAATTTAAGTGAAAAATATTTTTGCACTTTAAACCAAAATACCACAACTGAATATTTTGATATCTGTGTCTTTTAAGCTTGTTCATAAAACTAATCTGTAGGATCTAAAAATTCAGGCCTTGTGATTTGAGTCCATAGTTTACTGCTTTCTATCTTACCTGAGCCTTGTACCCTTAACTAGACTCCTGGCCTTTACTATGGTTTTGGTTCTAATTCTCATATTCTCTCTGGAATGTCCTTTGCATGGATCACTCCAATGCTGAACTTTTTCAGGGAAACATTTCCTATGTTTCTTTTTTGGAAGCTTCAATTCACATAACTTTTTTTCTTTTTTTTTTTTTTCTTTTTTTTTTAACCAGTCCTGGGGCTGGAACTCTGGGCCTACATGCTGTCCCTGAGCTTCTTTTGCTCAAGCCTAGCACTCTACTACATGAACCAGAAAGTTACTTCCAGTTTTTTGTTTTCTTTTTTCTGGATAGTTTATTGGAGATAAGATTCTCAAGGCTTTTCCTCCCATCTCAACCTCCATAGCTAGGATGACAGGCATAAGCCAATTGTTTACATCATAACATTGTATACTTTTTCAGATGAAAAAACTAAGGCTCAGAGAGAGTAGCCAGGACCCTTTGCTACTTGCAGTATAGGCTATGGCCTAGTTGGTGTTCAGGACTCATAATAGCAGAGCTCAATACAGGCCAGGTGTCAGAACTCCCAGCAGCCTCTTAAATAATGTGTCCCCATTCCTGACTCTTGAGTTCAGTATTCAAGCTTGAAGAGTCTTCTTAGACAGACATTAGTTAGTATTAGGCTAATACTCCTCAGTTTCATAACCATCTCTTCTATTTCTCTTGTCACAGTTTTCTAAAATATATTTTTGGGTACTGGAAAGCCTTTTTATTGTATTTAGCCTGGAATGTGAGGAGTTTGGATTAGTGCTTTCTAAATTGAAGCAGTCACAAGATTCCATGTCCTGTATCTTCCCGGACAATATGTTTTTCTCAAGTACTGTGCATCATTGTTCATTGTATTCTTATTTTCTTTGTGTTTCAGAAAGATGTATTCCTTTTTATTAAATGAATGTCTTTTCCCCCCTTTTGTTTTGGGGTAGTAGCACTGGTTTGAACTCCCATTCCCATTTGAACTGTGTCCACTGTGTCTTTGCGTTAGTTTATTTTTCAGGTAGGCTCTTGAAGTAGGACTAGCTGCAGACTTCCTACTCCTTACTCCTGAATTTCTGGGCTTATATGTGAATCACCATGACAGCTTGCTTTCAGGTGGTTTCACTAACTGTTTTGCCCAGGTTAGCCTTTAACTGAAATCCTCTTATCTCTTACTACTCACAAACCTGAGATTACAACTGTCTACCTCTTCATTTGTAGATTTAGTGATGCAGACTTAGGTGATTTTAGATACCTTTTTCTAGTCATGTAGTACTGTAAATTCATCAAGGGTAATACAAGGAGTTGTTTTCCTGGCAAGCATGAGGTCACCAGCCAGAACTTGGTCCTAGCATTGCTGATAATGCCTAACTAGTATAGGGCTTTCTTTCTCTGTGCCCAGAGCTGTGCTGATATCTTTAATCACTTTGAAGGGCATTGCTCATAACTTTTTTTTGATTATTTCTACTTTTCTGAGCGCAAAGTATTTCATCAGACATTCAGAAAACATGGATTCTGGAATTGAACACCTGTGTCTGGAGAAATGAACCACAAGTACCATATAGCTAGCTTTATTGACATCCACCAGCCATGGAACCATATTTAACCTCATTGAAACAAGGACTATGCCAGCACTTCAGAAGCAGTGACCTCTTTCCTGTTGGCCTTTGTCATTTTCCCTGCCCCTCTGTTGAGCACGTGTACCTCTGATGAGGATGGTGTGTGCACTTCCCTGTACACGCCTGTCCACACACTCCCAGCCTGCCCTCCAGTCACATGACCTGGGGTTCTCCCCAAACACTTGGCAACTTACTCTGTACAGACACACTTGCTCTTCTGCTTTCAGTTTGCTTTAGTTTCCCTTTCTTGGAACATAACATTTTTAGTTGTTTTTTTTTAAAGTCATGCATCTTCACTAATGCCCACCATTTTAGGGAGCCTGTTCTGGCCACAAAAACATTCCACAAAACTGATATGATATTCCATCTTCTTTGTGTTATGCTTACCTAGGTTTTGTTTACTAATAATGTAGCTGTTACCTTCTTTATGAAAGAAAAACTTGAGGCTGAAGATCAGGGCTTTTCTATTTTATCCCTCTTCTCTCAACCCAGTCATTGACGCAATGTTTCATGTGTGACTAGGCAGGTCCTCACAGTGATTTCATTCTGTCTTCTGTATATTTGAGTCTGTTTTTGTAGTATATTGTTTTATGATGGCACTGTCTACTTGGTGTATATATACATACACACACACACACACACATATGGGCTGGGAGTTTGGCCTAGTGGTAGAGTGCTTGCCTAGCATACACGAAGACCTGGGTTCGATTCCTCAGTACCACATCCATAGAAAAGCCAGAAGTGGTGTTGTGGCTCAAGTGGTAGAGCTCTAGCCTTGAAAGTCCAAAGACAGTCCTCAGGCCCTGAGCTAAAAGCCCAGGACTGGCAAAAGATATTATATATATGTAGGTTACCTCTTTGTGTGGTGGGGGAGGGGGGGCGGTGGTTATGTGGCTTGAACTTGGCCTGGGTGCTGTCCCTGAGCTCTTCAGCTCAAGGCTACCTTGAGCCAAGCCCCACTTCCTGTTTTCTAGAGGTTAATTGGAGATAAAAGTCTCAGGTCATTTTGTGCCCAGGCTGGCTCTTGATCCTCAGATCTCAGCCTCCTGAGTAGCTAGGATGACAGGCATGAGCCATTGCAGCAAGTTTTAGGTTACCTCTTGATATAGCAGGGAATGGGCTTGGCATTCTCATCCAGAGGTCCAGTTCAGGTTGGTAGGAATGCCTTTTGTTGTGCCATGGTACTCTTCCTACTCCAAGTTTGCATCCTTTTTTATCAACCTCCTTTTCCAAAGCAGCTGTTTTGTAGTGTTGAGAACCAGGTACGACAGCTGTTTGTGAGTGCTCACCAAGATGAAAATGCCTTTGTTCAAAACAGTATTGATCAGTTAGACACCATGTCTCATGTGGCTGCATTAGATGAGCTTTGGCTAACATGTTGTTTCTCCTCTTCTGTCTAGGGATGGTGAGGTAGAACAGTGTTCCTTTATCCCTCCTCTGGGATGAGCCACCTGCCAGAAGACATGGAGAACACTCTCACTGGGAGCCAGAGCTCCCATGCTTCTCTGCGTGATGTCCATTCCATCAACCCTGCACAGCTCATGGCCAGGATCGAGTCCTATGAAGGCAGGGAGAAGAAAGGCATATCAGATGTCAGAAGGACTTTCTGTTTGTTTGTCACCTTTGACCTCTTATTTGTTACATTACTGTGGATAATAGAATTAAATGTAAGTTTATATTTTTTTCAATGACTTTTTAAGAAACATTTCCAGAAGGAAGAAATTACTATTTTTTTATAGTTGTTGGTCCTAGGGCCTGGGTAATAGCCCTGTGTTGCTGCTGCTGTTGCTGCCTCTTTTCCTCCTCCCCCTCCTCCTCCTCCTCCCCCCCTCCTCCTTCTCCTTCTCCTGCTCCTCCTCCTGCTCCTCCCCCTGCTCCTCCTCCTCCTCCTCCTCCTCTTCTTCTTCTCCTCCTCCCCTTCTTCCTCCCCTCCTTCTTCTTCTGTTGTATTTTATTGTCCGGGTAATATATAGAGGGGTTAGAGTTAGAAATGTCAGGTAGTGGGTTCATTACTTCTCGATCTTTTTTTTTCTTTAAGGGTAGTGCTCTACTGCCTGAGCCACAGCTCCATTCATTATAGCCTTTTGCTGGTTAGTAGATAAGAATCTCACAGAATTTCCTGCAGGGCTGGCTATGAACTATGGTCCTCAGATCTCAGCCTCCTGAGTAGCTGGGGTTACAGGCATGAACCACCCCAGCACACAGCTAACTTTTTTTTCTTATCAGTTATGCTCAGTGAATGCCATATTTTTTTTAATCAAATAAGATAACATTGCCTTTCTCCAGATTAGACCCGTCACATTCTTCAGTGTTATTGTTTGAAATAAACCTGGTAAATTTCACTTTCTCTGGACTTGAAATTGGGACTTTAGGTGTTTTGCTCAGTAATAAGAATATATGAAATATATTCCACTAGCCTTTCTTGGTACTGTCTTACTGAACAAGACCATGTCTGTCCATCCATTTACACATTTGGACTTCTTGTTGACTAGTTGAGTTGACTAATTGACACAGACCTTCTGACTCAAAAGGCAAAATTATTTCCTAGGGCCTTTGAGAAAAGTTTACTAGCTCTTTTCCTAAGAAAAAGATAAAATGCTTCTGGAATAGATTTTAGCTAGTCTGTCTACTTGTGTTCTGATTCCCTTGAGATTTTATGAATGCTTTTTTTTGCGAAGTAATTGCTGATTCAAAATTTTTGAGCAAGTTTTTTCAAAAGGCATCTGGAGGATTATGCAGGTACATTGCCAAGTAATTGTCTAGATCAATACTGCCCAGTAGGAATATAATGCAAAATGTAACATACTAATTTTTAATTATCTAGATCTACATTAATACAACCAAACAGATGAAATCCATTGTAAGAATATATTCTGTATGGGGCCGGAGTTTGGCCTAGTGGTAGAGTGCTTGCCTAGCATGCATGAAGACCCGGGTTCGATTCCTCGGTACCACATATATAGCAAAAAGCCAGAAGTGGTGCTGTGGCTCAAGTAGTAGAGCCCCACTTGAGGCTCCTTGAGAAAATCCAGGGACAGTGCTCAGGCCCTGAGCTCATGCCTAGGACTGACAAAAAAAGAAGAAGAATATATTCTGTTTAACCCAGGTTGTATTTTTCCTGTGAAGGCCCTGGGTCTGATTCCTGGCATTCCTCACCAGCTCTGGGTGGCCTCCTATAGACTAGTTACTCCCATCAATTGCCACCTCCTCTCTTCATTCTCATTCCAGTTGGCCTCACCTTCTGCTCTCACCCTGAAACAGGCACCTTTGTGTTTCAAGACTTCATCTCTACTGGTTTCCTCTATATGCAGTCATTAGCATTCCTTTATCCTTCTGTGGTCATACTGGTGTCAGTTTAAGTGGCACCATTATTCTGCCAGCTGTCTTCTGTGCTGGTGGCACTTCCCATGTATTTCTTCCTTCACCTTGCTGCAGTGTGTGAGTTGGGAAGACAGAGACAATTGTTTTGTTTAGAACAATGCTTAGTAAGTACTCAGTGGCCATCAGGTATCTGGGGAAGGGATAAAGGTCTTCGTGGTGATATTGACAGACTGAGTTAAATTAGAGGAAGGTTGACAGCGAGCACTTTCAATTCAGAAGTTGTTGAAAGAGTGTCATGAAAGATGGTCTTACTAGAAGAAGAGAACTCACCTGAGAAGAAACCAAGGAAGCTGTAATAGAAGCTGGCCAAAAGGCTGACTTTGTATACCCTGGCATCCAAGATGGTATCCAAAGATGAGACCTGAAAGAGCAGTATAGTAGAAGATCCCTTATCTAAAATGCCTGAAACTAGAAGTATTTCATATTTAGAATTTTTCAAAATTTTGCATGTTTGCATATAAATGATGAGGTCTTAGAGATGAGATCCAGTCCGAAACAAAAAAAATCATTTATTCATCAATGCTTTTACACTTGGCCTGATGGCAAACTTAAACTGTATAGTTCTTGTGAGCCTGCAGTTTTTTTTCACATGAGATCAGGTTTGGAGCTTTCCACTTAGGATTCTATTTCAGCTGCAAGGAAAGTTCAATTTCAATCAGAAAAAACTGGATTGGGCAGGGCAGCTGAGGTCCCTATTGGAAACACATTGCACCAAAATTGGCAAAGTAAGGATTTGGCATATTTATTAGGATTATAGATAAATCCTATGTAACTCCTATAAAGGCAGCCAAAGTCAAGGTGTTTTAAAGAGTAAAAATACCAAGGAGAAGCATTTCTTATTGATAGGTCTGCAGTGGCCACTTAAACTGCTACTACCAGAAATGGAAGGGGTGTCTTGTAGGGAATGCTGGTTAGAACTGTCATTTTTCCCCTAATAGTGTGGGTTTTGATGGCCTCCCTTAGTTTGGGGGGCCACAGCCTTGTTTGCTGCCAGGTTTTTAGCCTAGTGATTTGACAGCTCTATAGCCAATCTGTGGTATCCTCAGATCCTTAGCAGGGCACAGAGAAAAGTGTTTGTAGTTTCCTTTCATTCACATAACAAGTGCAGATCCAAGAAATTGCATGTAAGCTGAGCCCCCTCTCCTAGGAACAACTTTTGTTCTAACTTAATAATTAAGAACTCTTGCAAAGATGTACTTTCTTAATTCTCTCGTCTCCCTAGCCAGCTGCCTGCTTAATTGTTCTGTTTGGTCCTCTTTCAGAAGTTATAGACTTGTCAACAGGATTGTGTTTAAAATGGGGACATGAATGGACTCTTGAGTGTCCTGTTCCTGCTGAACAGGTGGATTCATGGGCCCCACTGACAGAGAGCCTGACTCATGTTGTATCAGTGGTCCAACATATAGCCTCTTCCCTGATGTCTTTAAAAATAGTGCTTCAGGGCTGGGAGTTTGGCCTAGTGATAGAGTGCTTGCCTAGCTTGTACAAAGACCTGGGTTCAATTCCTCGGTACCACATACATAGAAAAAAAAAAGCAAGAAATGGTGCTGTGGCTCAAGTGGTAGTGCACTAGCCTTGAGAAAGCCCAAGGACAGTGCTCAGGCCCTGAGTTCAAGGCCCAGGACTGGCAAAAAAAAAATAGTGCTTCATACTTAATTTGTGCAATTTTGATTTTGATCATTTAAAATTCATTTTGATAGTAGCATTAGGATTAGATTATTGTGTCTGTTTCTCATTTTTTTAAACCAATATATAGGAGTAGAAACTTTTTAAATACCAAGAGCAAGGAAAGACAAAAATCCAATAGAGAAATCTTGAATTCTGGCTATGTCATGGTAACTGTTCTTATAAAGTTTGTTGTGGGATCGGGCCTTTGTAAAGATGTAATACTGTCCAGACACATCAGAAAGTAAAGGAAGCCCCAAAGAAACCGTGCATTTTCTCCTTTAAAAGATGCATTTATGTGATTGCCAGCTCTGTGTTAGGAAGGAAAGTATGATTTTTTTTTTTTTGCCAGTCCTGTGCTTGAGCTCGGGGCCTGAGCACTGTCCTTGGACTTTCTCAAGGCTAGAGCTCTACCACTTGAGCCTCAGCACCACTTCCAGCTTTTTCTATGTATGTGGTACCGAGGAATTGAACCCGGGTCTTTGTGCATGCTAGACAAGCACTCTACCACTAGGCCAAACTCCCGGCCTGGAAAGTATGATTTTTATGTGACATGTTAATTGGCCAAAATAGGAACTACCAAATATGAACTACCGCATTGGTGTTTCGGTTTGCTTGTGAGGATGATTTTTTGTTTTACATTTTAGATGTGTTGACTAGTGAACTCAGAACTGAGGAAGTATGGCATGCTGATGGGCCTTTTTTCACAGGGTGGTTCTGTTGGTTGATTGGTTTGCTTATTTATTTATTAACATTTCTGGGTTCTGAGGAATGTACATAGGACCCCTCCACCTTGTTTTCTTTTCCCATATAATCACTCCCCATTTGCTTCTTGCTTTTCTTTCTAGGTGAATGGAGGCATCGAGAACACATTAGAGAGGGAGGTGGTACAGTATGACTACTACTCTTCTTATTTTGATATTTTTGTAAGTAGCTTTTATTTTCTATCTCATGTCAGCTTAACAAAAGTAAAACCAAGAGTACATTTCATTGAAATAATTCTCAGTACCATTTTTTCACCAGGATGTGCTGACCCTTTCTTTTTCTTTTTTTTTTACTTGATTAATTTTTATTAGCTTTTTAATTGTAATTTTTAGAAGGGTTACAGTTATATTTGCCAGATGGAAGGAGCATTAATTCACACACATTGATACCCTTTCTCAAGTTTTTGTCCCCATTTCCTCTCCCAACCCCCTGACCCTTTATTTTTCATTCATTGCCTCTTCCCTTCCTGATTCACTTACTAATAGATTCTCTTGACTGTCATGAGGAAAGTAAAGTTGAATGAATGTGAGAGAGGGCCACATTCCTTTTCTCACCATCTCACTGGGCTAAAATATAAAATAAATCTCATTGGCACAACCTGTTCACAGAAAGGAAAATTCACCTGTTTGTGTGATCGCCATATAAGAATGCAATCTATCTATCTCTTTTTTTTCTTATTTTTAAGTAATGGGAAGTTAGGAACTCTTACTTGGGTGGTGATATATTGGCATCTTGAAGAGCCCACGTAGGGATCCATACCTCTCTGGGATAATAGCAATGTACAGTTCAAAGAATCTGGTCAGGCAAGCCTAGAAAGCTACTTTGTAAATGTTGTATTTTAACTAGCTTATCTCTCTATTTTTCTCCCCAGCTTTTGGCAGTTTTTCGATTTAAAGTGTTGATACTTGCATATGCTGTATGTAAACTGCGCCACTGGTGGGCTATAGCAGTGAGTATGTGGACGAGCGGGTCTCCTCCTTGTGAGTCATCCCTCCTGGGCTGTGGCCAGGGTACTTACCCCAGTCCTGCCAAGTGGAGATATTTCCTGGATTTTCCTTTCTTGCTCAATTCAGTGGGTTTTATACAAATTTAACATCCTAGAGTTGTTTCCATTATCAAAGATTAATTAGCTGTGTATTTTGGATGCCACTGAGGATTCTAGAGGTTCAGGAGTGGTTATTGGCCAAGCCTTTGCCCATCCTCCACCTCATATTATAGAGATGAGCTCAGTACCTCTGTCACAAAGATATGTGGAAATCTCTTCTTTTTATTCAATACTGTTCCATAATTTTCTTCTACAATTTTGTCTCTGTTTAGTTTGACGTTAAACAGAAAGCTTTCCTACTCCTTGTTGTTCCTGCTGGTTCCTTAAGGACTGTAATACTTTGTTCTTGTCTTTCCTTGCATCTAGCATGGAACTTGGGTACATTGTGTGTCCCATTGGTAAATATTAAAAGATTGTGAGGGCTACAAGCAATTCTACTTGAATGAGGCAGATATTGGAGAAAGGGTAATCCTGAGGAGGGAGGGGGGATGCCTAGCCAGTCTGCTCAGAAGAAAACTGCAGTTCTGCCAATGAGAACCCTGGCCCCTCCACACGGGAAAGGAGCTGTGCTGCCTCCTAAGACAGGGTCTAGCAGAAGTCACAGCTGACTGACCACACTTAGCATCCAAGGACGTCAAACTCTCCTCTGGACTCTGATTTCAGAGATATAATTGACTAAGCTGACTGTTAACTCTTTCACACTTGGGGTGTGATGATTACAACTTACTGCTTTTCTCCAACAGTCTTCCATTTGGTAGGTTGATTCCACACTCAGAACAACTATTATTAGCCATGCAAAGCTCTTCCTAGCAAAGAGGTTGACATATGTGTTCTCACAGTTGCAAGGAAATGACTTCAGGGTCTACTGTGAACTTGTCTTCAGGAGAAATTTAAATTTCAGTGATGCTGCCTTATGAAAAAATGTCTTTAGGATGTCTCAGTTGTAGCAAATCCATTTGTTTTTCTTTCTGACATTTAGAACATTTACAGGAAGGAGAAGTCAGCTGGCACTTGGGAGCACCTAGTGTCAGCCTTAAAGTATGCATTGCCAGGAGGTGAGGTGCTGCCTCCTCCAGTGGCTCACTGTGGCTGGGGTGTGTTTTCTCTTGAAACTCAGCTAGTATCATTGAGAAAGCAGTTTATGTTTCCTGGCCTCTGTTCTGTCATTAATACCTCCTATTAGCATTCATTTGGTCAGGTTTTATCACACTGACCATCTTAGCTGGAGGCAGGAGTGGCAAGGATCACATATGGCGGAATTGTTCTGTACTTCACAGCTCTAGAGAGCCCTGGCCTGCCTTTCTCTGGACCTTTCTTCCCTGTGGCTGGACATTGCATCTCTGGTAGAGAAACGTAGCCAGTGCATGAGCCTTCTGTGTATTCCATAAGGGAAGAAATACCATAAGCCACCAAATAGCTTGGGTCCCACAAGGAGTCCCTATTTGCCCAGTCTAGGTGGAGGGAACAGAGAGAATACTGTGGGAAGGCAATAGGCCAAGCAGGTGTTTCCTATGTACTACCTGCTCCAGGCTCAGGTGGGTCTCCTGTGAGGGAGGAGTTCTCACATTGTGAAATACCTCACTTGAGCTATGCTGCATTATGTGTCTTACAGTTGACAACAGCAGTGACCAGTGCCTTTTTATTAGCAAAAGTGATCCTCTCAAAGGTATGGCTGCCCCATTTGCTTTACCATTGTCCTCTGCAAAGATGACATTAGCCTCTTTCCAGTGCGAGCTGACCATCACAGCCCTTCCCCTTCCTGTTCATGTCTTTTCCTCCAGCTTTTCTCACAAGGGGCATTTGGCTATGTGCTGCCCATCATTTCATTCATCCTTGCTTGGATCGAGACATGGTTCCTGGATTTCAAAGTGTTACCTCAAGAAGCAGAAGAAGAAAACAGTGAGTTTTTCACAGAGTCAGCCTGCTAGGCCTGGAGGGTCCCAAGCTGCAAGAGAAAGATGGGGCCTCTTGCTGTGAACTCAGATGCTGGGGGGGGGGGGGTAGAATGTAGCCACATGGCTATACAAGAGTAGAGAGAAGTGTTGTGTTAGTGGGGTACTAATAGGCAGAAGGGTCCTCTTTCCAAGTGCTGGGAAGAACAGGTGTGCCTGTGTCCTGCCTAGGCTGACAGGACTCTCACCATTAAGTAGAAGGCCAAGTGATGAACTGAGCTGTGTGGCTCATCATTGTTATTGCCCACATGGAAGCCCAGCTCTCTTTGCCAAGTGTCGGTATAGATACCTGTGCTACTTCTAGACTGGCCACCATGGGTTCATTTCTATCATCCACCTCACAGGAAAAAGTCTAAGTTTGATTGCAACTTAAGAATACTTTATAGCCTGGTGTCTATGGCTCACACCTGTAATCCTAGCTGCTCAGGAAGCTAAGATCTGAGGATCAAGGTTCAGAGCCAGCCTGGGCATGAAAATCCATGAGACTCTTAACTCCAGTTAACCACCAGAAAACCAGAAGTGATACTGTGACTCAAGTGGAAGAGAAATAGCCTTGAGCTGAAGAGCTCAGGGACAGGGTCCAGGCCCGGAGTTCAAGTCCCACAACTGACAAAAGTTTGCTTAACAGAAAAGCAGTCTTTAAGAGTTTTAGGCTGGGTGCCGGAGGCTCACACCTGTAATCCTAGCTACTCAGGAGGCTGAGATCTGAGGCCCTTGAGACTTTATCTCCAATTAATCACCAGAAAATGAGAAGCATCGCTGTGGCTCAAGGGGTAGGGCAGTAGCCTTGAGCAGAAGAGCTCAGGGATGGCACCGAGGCCCAGAGTTCAAGCCCCACGACCAACAAAAAGAGTTTTAATTCAAAGAGCATCTCTATTAGTACATGGTACTCTCCTGTGCCTCTTTTGTGGCAGAGAAGGGGAAGATGACCCTGAGGAAGCACGGAAGGCTGCTTTCATTAGATACGAACATCCCGGTAAACTGCTATAGATGCTGCAAGTTTTAACATGTCAGATACATGAATGGTTATTTCTCAGTAATTAATAAAGCTCAATATACAATTTATTTTGCTCTCATTGTCGGTGACAGACACTGCACAGGTGGTAGATGTGCACCATATGTACATCTTTTCTTCAGGAATCCCTTCCTTTAAAAAAAAATGTCTTTCTGCCTTATTGCTCTTCATATATTTTGATGAAAGGCCCCTGAAGTATTGCACTTGGCCTCTGGTGTTTCTCTAACCAGATGCAGACAATAGAGCAATTGTACAGACTGACCAGGTCTTGATTCACTTTGTGTTTTGATTTTGAGGTTGGTGTTGATATTGTACAAGATAGTCATTCTCAGGGAAAAGAAGCTCTCAGTACTGAGAGGTTACAGAATTCATTGTTTATTACGGAAACCTTTCATTTTTTTATTGAAAGATTTGCAGAGTAACTTTGTTCATAAGAACATATTTTTAAAATTGTAAAGAGGGGTTATAGTTACATTCACTAGACAGGGGGTACATCACTTTTCATACATTGACATCTCCTCTTATGTTTTTGTTCCCATTTCCCTCTACTCACCCCCTACCAATCATCTTGTTTTCCCCCCTCCCCTTTCCTATTTCAAATAAACGTATATACAATACACCAGGTAACAAAGTCAGATACAGTAACAATATGAGATTAACCAAAGGGAAACAAAAGAGAAGAGAAATAACATAGTACATTATGAACAACAATAACACAAGATAAAGCTCTTGTTTCCATATCCTGAAGATCTTTTCATTTAGCCTCATCCTATATGACCTTATGTGTCTAGGTTTGGGGCTATTGTAATCCTCTGCTAGGAGAGCCCTAGATGTGTACTAATTATTACAAATGAGGGAAACCATGGAGCCTATGTTCCTTACTCAGTATGCTTTGTCCAGGTCATAAGAACATTTTTAATGTAATAATGATACCCTTTGACAATACTTAATCTCAGTGCCAAGCTTCCATGGGAGGGAGGCGTATCCCAATGAGTGCGTTTCTTCTCTTCCAGGGCTCCTGATAGTTCAGGATGCATCAGAGCGAGCAGCCCTCATCCCTGCTGGGCTTTCTGATGGTCAGTTTTATTCGCCTCCTGAATCTGAAGCAGGTAAAGACTTAATTTCCATTTATATCTTTTAACTTAAAATCTCTGCCTTCCTCCCTTTCCTGTCCATCTCTTTGTCAGTACACTGAGTGGACATTAAGCTCATGGGGATGTGAAAACTCAGCAGGAAGAGTGTAAGGCAGATAGGTTGAAACTGAGAGGGAAGAGGCTTAGCTCCTGAGATTTGTGATCCCTACTTTAGGAGACAGGTGGAGGAGGAATGGGTCCTGATACTCTCTACTGTGTCTCACCACTAAGCCAGACATCCTCTGGGATTGTGTAGATCTGAATATGGCAGTTCTGTCTTCCCAGGTACATCTCATTACTCACACACCTGTATCGATCCTCCTTCCTTTGCCTGCCTCCCGCATCTCAGTCCAGTCCTGCCAATTCCTCTCAGCTCTAACCCTAGGTCAACATTCCTTGCTTCAGAATCTGTCACAACCTCTCTCTCCCAGCCTCTAGTATTGCCTTCCACCCATCCATCAACTGCCAGAAAACTCTGCTAACAATGTTCCCAGCAGCAACATTCCTGCCTCATAATGAGCAAAGAAAATCCCAATGCTGCATGAACACGTCACTTCATGTCTCTAGTCATTGGGAAGATGCAGATAAGGGACTGCATTTAAAAACATCTCCAAAACAGTAAAGATATGTTGTGAGCATGTCTGCAAAGTTTTGTGTTCAAGTTAAGAACGTAAAAGGAGCTACTTCACGCAGAAAGCAAAGTAATGTTTCTTTCAAAAATGAAGCATATAACTTGATGCTTAAACTTCTGGGTATATTTCCAGGAGGAATGAAAGCAGGAACTCAGAATTTGGCCAAAGGAGAAAATAACCCAAATGCCATGGATGAATAAAAAATAATGAGCCATAGGAGATGTAAAAGATCTGAGCACATTGTGCTGAATCAAATAAGCCAGTGCTTTCCTCATTTTCCTTCTTGATACTAGCGTTTAAACTTGCTCTGTGTTTGTTTGTTTGTTTTGCCCAGAACTGATATTTTTCTACTTGAGCCGTATTTCCATTTTGGGTTTTTTGCTGGTTATTTGTAGATAAGAGTCTTGTTGTTTTTGTCTATCAGGCTGGCTTTGAATCATTATTCTCAGATGTCAACTCTGAATTTCCAGGCTTATAGATAGGAGCCACGGGAACTCTTCTAACTCCTCTTTAATGAGGTCCTACAGTAGTCATACCCGAGGATCAAGTAGAACCACTGATCTTAGAATAGAGGGAGTTGTGGAAACAGGTTGTTCTGACCATTTTCCACAGTGTGGATGGACTAAACCACTTCCGAATGGGTACAATGCAGCATTTTATGATAAAGTATATTGCTACATGAAAAATTGCTTTCTTAGTTGCTCAGGGCTGCTCTTGATGCTTTTATTCCCAGTCAGTCTTTTTTACTTCCGCTCAGTTGTTGGTGTGAACTTCATGTCATCCCCAGTGTAGACAGGGGCTGAGTGGGGTGGAGAATGGACATAGCTACTTAGTATCATGCATGTCAACAGTGGCTGAGCTGTGACTGGAGCCCTGGCTCCTGTTTGAGTCTGATCATCAGTGCACTCATGCACATGACCCACCAATGTCTGAAAATGCAGAATCCCAAACCCCAAAGGCTTCACTGGCATAAAGGACTAAGAAAATGCACCATTAGCCTGGCAAAAAGCACCTCTGTGATTATTCCTACCTTCTTGCCCTGCCTTTAGCCTTCTGACTGCCTTCTACTTAGCGTGTCTGGAAATGCTGAGCCTTCCATCTATGCTGCATCTTGACATTTCTCTTCTGTACATGTTCCAAAGACCCTGTGCTCTTCCCTTCCTCACCATTGCTCTGGAAGTCTTGGTCAGTGTATCCCCTGTGTGCCTGCATGGTCTTCAGTAATGACCTGGTCTCTTTCTACCACTAGGCTGCCAAGTTGAATTAGATATAGTGTTGTGTTACCAGCATTTTAGACATTAATTGAACACAGAAATTTCTGTGGAAAGCTCAGTGTATACATTGGAGGGTACAAGGTGTGACCTGTCACTGCCTGAAGAACTTGTGGGCACTTACATTGTGGACTATACATGTGCAGTGGGAAAGTAGCAGCAAAAGCAAATGCTTGGGGCCTTGTGAAATACAGACCTGGATTAAAAGATAGGGAAGGCTCTGGAAACTAGATGTGCTTAAACCTTTCAGGATCTCATTGCAAGAATTATTTCTTCCAGGCTTTTCATGCTATAGGACCCATTCTTTCAATAAGATAAATTTATATTATATTTTAATAAGACAAATCTGATTTATTTAATTTATCCAAACAGTAGTACACAGAAGCTCAGGTCAGCATTTTCATGATAATGAGGAATTCTACCTGTAATTTTCCGTCCTCCTCAAGCCTACCATTATGGTGCTTTGCTTGTTTCTGTGGTGTTAGCACCACCTAGTGGTTTTGGGTGCATTACGGTGTCTGTGGAGGAAGCTGAACTGGAACAGGCAGTTCCACAGTGTTCTGGATGGCTGCTTTGTGAAAGACAATGGAGAGTTGTAATAGTGGGTGGAGAGCACTCAGAAAACTTGCCTGCATTATTGCAGTTTCATTGTCTGAGTGTGAAAATTACAAAACTTAATGTTCCTAATAAAAGAAGCCCATTCTTTAGAACAGGATTTTTGCACTGCTTCAGTATGTAAAAACGCAAGTCCTCATAGCTGAAGGTATAAACACTCTGTTAGCCAACACAGCATTGCTACCCTAGTAGCCATTAGGGCATCAGCAAGGCCTTGCTTTCTCCTTCGCTGCCACCCAGGACACTAGCTGGCAAATGATACCTTTATTTTCTGGATGAACCAAATTAACTTATCACCAATAAAAATTTGTAGGTTAAATAGCACGCTAAAAGTTGCAGGTGCTACCACTAATTTGATGGGAAATGTCCTCTTACCTACATCCTATGATGGTGCTGGCTAAAGGGACCCCAGGAATAACACTGCCAGTGTAGGATCTGCTGTGTTAGTGAATTTTACACACTTATCACTCCCCAGCTTTTTTCACACTTGTTCTAGCACACATAAACACTGAGAGCCCCAGTATTCCCACTATATATAGACACTGGAGTTAGAAAATCTCACAGTCACTGGGTGCCAGAGGCTCATGCCTGTAATCCTCAGGAGGTTGAGAACTGAGGATCTGGATCATGGCAGAAAGGCCGTGAGACATTCATCTCCAGTTAACCACCAGAAAACCAACAGTGGTGCTGTGGATCGAGTGGTAGAGCACCAAGCCTTAAGCCAGAAAGCCCAGGAATGCACCCAGGCCCTGAGTTGAAGACTCCAATCCAATGATTTTCAGGCAAGTATTCTCAAGTATCTTTAGATACTTAGAGCATTCTAGTTTTTTCTAGTGAAGCGAGTACTTGACCAAATTAAAAACTTGATCTTCAGCCACTGTGAGCAAGAAAAGGTAATTTGGCTTGGTTAAACATTGCACAAATTCTAAATTCACCTGAAATGTAAGTCAGTGTCTAGCACCGTTTGTCTCCGTAGCAGCCGCACTGCCCACCACAAGCAAAGACAGCCTATGACTAGCCCAACACAGCAACTGCCGGAAATGATGGAGATGCTCATAAGAAGTAGATACCTCTTAGAGGGATGAAGGATAAGAAGAGAAAGGAATCAAAGGTACCCTAATATAAAATATAACACTTTGCCTTGTGAAAGAACAACTTGAATGTTAGAGCTGCAGCAGTTAGGAACAGCAGCACACTGTAGCTGCAGGTAGTTTGCTGTTGATGTAACCACATGTGGCTTGCCTGTGTTTCAGTGGTGAAAACTGAGAAGCCTAGTCCTTATCAGGGTTTTTTGTGTTGTTGTGTTGTTGTTGTTTTGTTTGTTTGTTTTGCCAGTTGTGAGGCTTGAACTCACAACTGTGAGGCCTGATCACTGTCCTTGAACTTTTTTTTCTCAAAACTAGAGCTCTAACACTTGAGCCACAGCACCACTTCCAGATTTTTTCTATGTACCAAGGAATTGAACTTGGGCCTTCATACATGATAGGCAAGAACTGTACCACTAGGCCAAACTCCCTGCCTGGTTTCTATTTTAAGCACATTATTTTGCATATTTGATTGAGACCTTTTGTCTTTTTATAAATTTATATGTGTAGATTTTCCGAAGGATGACATAAATCTGGCAATGGGGTTTTCTATGTTCATATGTTTCTTGGTTTTTAGCAGGTTAGTGGCACACACCTCTTTGGCTATAAGATCTATTTATGTAAGCCCAAATTTATGATCCATTAGATTACCAAAGTATAGAAAAATGTAGATTAATTTATCATAACAAACTTAGGAAATTTTGGCTAATATTGTTGCATTTTTTACCTTTTTTCCTTCTTATAGGATTTCTCCTACATACGTGTCAGAATACATAGTGTTAATGTACAGGTCCTTAGACTTTATTCATCTTTGATTTTAAATTTTATTTTATTGTCGGGGTAATATATAGAGGGGTTACAGTTACATTCATCATGTAGTGGATGCATTACTTCTAGCACATTGATACCCCTGTTTTTTGTTGTTGTTGTTGTTTTGTTTTGTTTTCTGTCTCTAAGATGGGATAATTTCTGTCTCTTTCTTCCAGTACTCAGGCCCTTCTTCCCTTTTCAGTATTTCCTTGATTCTCTCTCACAAATGGTTCATTAACCTCAGGCTTTTTAATCTCCAGAGTGTCTTTTTTCCTACTTGAATTGGCTTTGTTTAATTTACTTCTTTTGTGCTGATACTGGGGCTTTGCCCCGATTCTGACTGTTTGCTTGTTAATTGGAAAAAAAAAGTGTCTCATGGATTTTTCTGTCCAGGCTGGCTCTGACATATAATCATTAGATTTCAGGCTCCTGAGTAGCTAGCATTACAGGCCATTCATGCCTATAATCCACTTTAATTACTTTTGTTAGGCTTTTAGTTCTTTAATTTGATCCTACACAATTACTGGAATACATTTATCATAGTTGCTCAGATATTTTACTTGCTAAATACAATATTTGGCAACACTCAAGAAGATATGGTTTGTTTTCACTGTACTGTTTTTCTTTCTTAGAATGATCATAAATACCTGATTATAATCTGTTCACATGGTTTCCTTGCTTTTGCCCTACAGGTGGAGAGGGAGATTAGGAACAGGAGAGCCTGATGTGCCTTCTTGCTGTGTCTAGTGGACTCCTCAGGGCTAGAAAGCAGCTGAAGCACACTGCTCTCCATGGTTCAAAGCTGGTCAGAGGGTGGGAAATCAGTGTCACACCCCTTCACCAAATTCAACTAGAAGTTCTTGACATTTATGAAGATAGGGGACACGATCTGAAGATCCTTGAGCATTTTACCCATGCAGAGCTTTCTTCTTGCCTGTAATCCAGGCAGAGCTTGGAGACAGTCCCTCTTTCCAGTGAATCTCGCCACAGGTTAGGTCTGGGGTGGCTCATGTCTGTGTGAACCTGCAGCCTTGGTTTTCTCACTCTTGTATTTCCCACCTTCAATATGGAAAGAATAAGCGATTTTGTGACAACCTCAAAAGAACCACTGAGCTCCTCTGCTTCACACCTCTTAACAGCATCAGTGTTCGGAGCCCGGGAAATTCTCCTGATGCGAGTACTATTTTCTGTCCTGTGCCACCCAGTTCATATACATCCCATTTAAAATTAGACATTAAAGGCTTACTGTTGGTATTATACAATATTCATAAAATATGTAAAAGACATGTTTATTTTCTCCAAGATTATGTTTTCACTTATCTATTTGGCCTTTTACTTTATTTTTTGTGAGACTTGGGTCTTAAATCCAGGGCCTAGGCACTAACCTTGAGCTTCTCAGGGCTACCATTCTATCACTTGGGCCACAACATCACTTCTGGCTTCTTCTGTGTTTATGGTACCCAGGAATCAAACCCAAAGCTTTGTGTATGCCAGGCAAGCCCTCTAACTCTAGGCCAGACTTCAGCTGGCCTTTTACTTTAAAACAGTAATTGTATTTATCATGCATTACTTTGCCCTAATACACATTTGTTTTCCCTATTGGCGCAAATGTAAGATGACCCTGGTTTAAAGATACCTTTATGAATATATCACCTGGCATTTTTATAATCTCAATATGCTTAGACACTATAGGAGATAGTGAATTGTATTATTCTGAGAAGTAACCTAGGGAATGGCCTGGCTGTGTGAAATGTAGGAATTACCTGGTCTGGTGAGTGGTTGGTGGGATGGGTAGACAGTGGTCACTGGCAGCAGCAGAGGGTGACAATCTGGCTTCATCCTCAGCATCAGGAGCCCTCACTCACCTGCTTCAATGAACTTTCAGAATGCTTTCCTTCTACATTATTTGTATACAACAATGTGCATTCAAGCCTGCCAGGGCCTGTTGAGGAAGACTAGCAATGGATAACAGTTCTTGGTGTGTAGATATGCTTCATTTTATTTTGTCTGTCGTGGAATTTGAACTCTGTGGGCCTGAGTGTTGTCCCTGACCTTTTTAGTTCAAAGCTGCCACCTTACCCCTAGACTTGGACATTGTCCCTGAGCTCTTCAGCTCAAGGCTAGTGCTCTACCACTTGGGACACAGTGCCACTTCCTGTTTTCTGGTGATTAATTGGAGATAAGAGTCTCATAGACTTTTGTGCCTGGGCTAGCTTTGAATCTCAATCCTCAGATCTTAGCCTCCTGAGTAACTAGGATTACAGGTGTGAGACACTATGCCTGGCTGCTTCATTATACCTTATTTTTATTTATTTATTTATTATTGCTAGTCATGGGGCTTAAACTCAGGGCCTGGACTCTGTCCCTGAGCTTCTTTGCTCTACCACTTGAGCCACAAAACTTCTTATAGCTTTTTCTGTTTATGTGGTAGTGAGGAATTGAACCCAGGGCTTTATGTATGCTAGACGATCACTCTGACTAAGCCACTTCCCAGCCCTTGATTACATTCTAAAAGCTTTTCTCCCATAAAAAGTGAAAACTAAAATGTCAGTTCTCTTAAATCTCTTGAGACTTAAACCTGAGTCTTATTATTTTGTCTGTCAATACTACAGTACTACAGTAAGTGTGCTAATAGTATGAGAAATATTTTCCTTTTCCTTTTCCATAACTTAGGATCTGAAGAAGAAACTGAGAAAAAGGACAATGAAAAACCCCTTTTGGAATTATGAGTCCTGCTTTATAAAGTAAGTTTTTATAAATAAAATTTTCCCAAAAGTTTAAACATGCATTTTCTTCAAAGAATGTTGAGTACAAACGCACAACCAGATTGGTTGCATTTACATGAATGTACAACCAATGTTGCAGTAGTAGAAAATATCTTAATTTTACTGTGCAGGTATTAATTTGTAAAGCTTGAAAAATAGGTCGCCAGTTTGTGAAAGCTAGGGAGATAGTTATGTTTGTGAACTTAGCCAGAACGTGCCTGTGTCAGGCACTATGAAAGCTCAGGCCATGCAAAAGCAGTGCTCTGAGGTATATGGAATGCTGATACATCCATGGCACAGTCCAAAAGCAGAGATGGGCCTGGACTTCACAGAATCACACATTAGAAGTGGGAGCTGGGGTGGGATTACCAACTGTAGTGCATGGGCCCAGGGGGCCCTACACAGGGAAGCTCTCTAGGATCTTAGCTGAGAGCAGCTGTGCTTTGCAAAGTCCAAGGATTCCCTTCACCTCAGGAAATGCAAGCATTTTACCCTCATGAGCAAGAAACACACAGCAAGGAAGTGGTGGTCACAGCCATGCTGCCTCATTCTCTGACATACAAGGAAGCAGTGCCTGAGGGAATGTGAGTCCTGGGAAGCCAGGGCAGAGGAAATGGGCCCATGGGCCTGCCAAGGGCATGACAGACAAGCCCCAAGTCTGCATCCCATGAGCATGAGCATCAGCAAGGCCCACAGGCCCCAGGCCCCAGGCCCCTTCACAGGACTGGTGGACACCCTGTCTTTCTGCGTTTCCATCCCAGCTCACCTTCAGTGCATACCCTGGAAAGGCAGTATCAGGGTAGATAGCATGGCCTCAACTCCACAGCTCAGTGTGTGTGTCTACTTTTCTTGAGTGTGAAGAATGGTGCTGCAGGTCATCTGAGCACACAAGAGGAGAAGGTCTGCCATCAACAGGTGACGTGGGGACATCCACTGCTGGCCTGGAAGAGCTAATGAAGGATTTTGCCTATGTGGAGATGCCTCCTGCACGCCGTCCCTCATCCCCTCATTTGGTCCCCTTAGCCATCAGGGCTTCTCTTGGTCATTCCTCAGTTCACTGGAAATCAGGATGATTTCTTTGTGAATGACTGAAGAACGAGTCTTATGCTGTATCTGAATCAAAGGACTTCTTAATATATTGAATTAATTTGTAGTACATGGAATACCTTTTATTTTAATTCATATTTTTGTTTTATGTCTCAGATTTCTTTTGTATTTCTTTTTTAACCCCCCCATATTTTCCTTATGTTTTTTAACTCATGCACACATGCTCTTTGTACTATTAAAAGTAGTAATCATGTTAAAATGATGACTTGTGTTTTCTTTGGTCTCTTACCTATTTGGCTTCATGATTTGGAAGAGCGACTTACAGAGGAGTAGGGATTGTGGAACTTTGTAAATTTGTTGTACAGTAAATGTTACCATATGGATATTATATCTTCCTGTGTGCTATGGTAAGGATATGACAGATAGTCTTATTTGTAAAGAACAACAAGAGCTGAGAAAACATGTCATTTCTTCTTGTTTACCTTATTATAATTAAATCATTTGTTTCTTAATTTTGGATTAGTTTTTCAGGAAGGGATATCATTGTTAAAGATCCCTACAAGAGTGAATTAAATTTGGTACTGAGCTCTGTCTTCCAGTGTGATTGCCATTGTTCTTCCTGACACAGAATGGCACAGCTATTAGACACCTGCCTCTTGCTCTTAGTTGTTGAATACTAGCAAGGTTGCTGCTATTGGTGGCAACAGTGTAACAATGTGTGAGCCTCTGAAAACTGTCTTATCTTCACATTCTTTGACTGAAGACATGAAGCTATCTGTAGGTAATCTCATGACCCAGAGCCTTCTATCTTTCTTAGACCTAGGTTTCAAGATTGAAATCAAAGACTCAGCTTTTAGATCTATGTAGGCTAGGTGGAGCCACCTAGTAGCCTAGGATACTTAGCCCAACAGCAACAACAGTCTTAGGCCCAGGAATAAAAACACCCATTCCTTGAGGAGAAAAGACCAGGGAAGAGTTCACTCCAGAATCCCAGCAGCCTCAAGGCATATCTGAACCAATTCTACCATTTGTCCAAGCACCAACAATTTGTGCAGTAGTGACAGAGGCTCCCAAGTTCATTGTAGCAGCAGCTCAGGACCAGAGCTAGAGGTCCGAGGAAACTGAAGATTCATGTCTGATGTTGGTCCTTCTCTAGAGTAATTGGTCTTGCCTGTTTGCTGGAGAGCCTGACTGCCTTTAACCACCAGATGAGGATCCTGAGCCATCTGCATAGGAGGCTTTGTCACACAACTTTAATGTAGTATCTGCACCATCTGCAAACCGGGACACTGTTCCAAAGGTCTCAGAGGTCACTCTCATCGTATAGCTGACATGGAGTAAGACCATGACTGCCTCTACCCAAGACCCAAGCTTTATGGTTACAGCTTTATGGTTACTATGCCTTGGTCTTCAATTCAAGCAATCTGGATTTCTTCGGGGCCCTTAAGAACTGCAAGGTCTACAGGGATCAGGAAGGCTCAGGGAATGATATGGAGAAGCAGCCAGAACCCCATCCTATTGGTCTGTCCACTGGCCTTTGCATCCTTAAACCTCACTAGGAGACTGGTGGCTGTTGATATCCCATGGCACACACAGCACATGCCACAGGGTGGAGACAAATGCCTGTGCACTGCAGACAGAAAGGAGGGGCAGTGGGGAAAGGCAAATGTGCCATGACTGGGACATGCAGGCTGAGGCACGTTATGATTGGCAGAAATGAATTGCTGTGGTAGATCTGTGCCTTCTCTTTATTCTCCCTGGGTTCATAAGGTTTACTCACATGGCAGGGGCTCTCAGTGATCCAGGAAAATAACCCAGACCCCTCAGCTTCCTGAGCCCCAGTTCCTGGTCTTGCCTCCTAACCCAGGCAGAGGCTCTGGAGGCTTCAAGGCAGAGTAAAATTGACGATTCTTTCTTCTCATTGGATGTGGGGGTAGCCTGCTGCTTGCTACCTGTGCTTCAGCATGTACACACTCAGTGATGCAAGCAGTCAGGAGCCAGAGGGCGCCAGGCCCCACCCAGAGCAAGTGGGGCGTGTCTCAGGACACCATTGACTGACAGTCGCATTCAGGGACGTCCCTATTTGATGATGTGGTGGCCACTGCTTGAGCTGTATTTAGCAAGCATGTTTTGTAAAATAAAGTTAGATCTGCACCGAGAATCTGGTCTCCAGAGCCTGTGTTCCCTGGATTATTCGTGGGCTCCGTTGCCATCTTACCCCCCTCCTAGACGTCTGAGAAGGACCCCAACAACTGGTGTGCAGACATGGGGCACGACTAGCGGGTAAGTGAACCTCTTCAAGCGATTATGTGGAAAGGGATCTTGGAGAGCAGGCACCTTTACTTTTCTGATAGAAAGGTTGAGCAATTTTATGAAACTGTTCTGTCTCTCTGCCTGTGGGGGATTGCAGGCAGAATATGGGATGAGTCTACCTGGGAAAGGGTAGCCCGGCAGGGTCAGAATTTCTTCCCCATTGTGGCCGCCATTCTGAGTTGCCTCTGGGGTTCAGCCACCTTGGCTCCAGCACGGGTCACCGAGACCGCCCCGCAACCCCCCCCCCCAAGAATGCTCTGCTGCCCCTGTAAATAAAGGCTCGGCCTCATCCAGAATGGCTGTGGCACCCGTAGACAAGGGATGGACCACCACCAATCCTTGCCAACCTGCCCCTATAAATAATGGCGCAGGCCAGCAAATTTATCCATTTCTGATTGATCTAAAGCTCAAAAATGAAAGCAGACCTCCCCCACATTCTGGCAGGGTCCTCCATGGAGGTCCCTTATGTCCCTAGGCCTCCTCAGGAATCCCCTGGGGTGGGGAGCCCTTCCCTCAGTAATCCTCTCCCATGCTTCCTTTACCGCCCCTCCTAATTGTTACTCCCCAGGCTTCCTTTACACTCAGACAGCAATTCGCCCTGGCAGATCTAGGAAAAGCAGGAAGTTCCCACCTCCTAGAAACTCAGCCACAGGCCCCGTATCCAGGGCTTAGGCAGCCTAGCAGCATCTCCACTCCCTCTGCCCCCCCGCAGTAAATATGCCCGTGGGGGCCACCCAACCACGGCTCCCAAGTCTTTCATCAATTCCTAATAATTTGTATGCTATTGAGATAAAGGATTGTCTTTTTTCTATAAGCAGTGGTCTTCTTTTACTGCCCCTCCTATTACAACCGTTTTCAGAAAAGACACCCAGATTAAAAGCAAAGTCTCCAGAGGTAAGTAGAAGTCGGTCGACGCCCCTGTATGTATTTTTCTCGAAAGTGCATTGTGGCCTACAGAGTACAGTCAAGGAACACCTTGACCCCCTTTAGGGTTCTTGTCGATAACAGGGCATGTCTGAAAGGACACATGGGTTCAAGTTCCACGGGCAAGACATGTATCTACTCAGCCAGATTTTCTTGTTATTTTGTTTTCCCTCTTGCTTGAGAACGGCCTCCGCTGGTCGACTACCAGGGAACAGAGATCTCCATTGGGGAGGCACCCCCTGAGTTCAGGGCCTTATTGTCTTTTCCATCACTCTGATAGTTTAAGGCCAGGCATGCCATCAAAAATTTGGGGGTTACTTAAAAGCCTCTGCTTCTCTGTCTTATCCATGTTATGTTTCTCCTTGGGTATTTTCTCTTGTCCGGTTTTTTCTTTGAAATTGTTACCAGTTCCTAATATGGATCCTTGTGGTTTTTGTGTGTGTGCATGCTCATCTTTGTTAAAACTTCAGAAAATGTACCGCCGATATTAATTTTGCACACTTTTAGATGTTTGGCTGTGAATGTGTGAATGTGTGTGAGCAAACATGTTCAAGATTATACTTGTATACAAGTATACAAGTTTATACTTGAAACTAACATACAAATAAGGAGTAGTTGGTTAAATCTAAGTCTAAACTCCAAGCAAAGTCAAATGCCTCAAGGGATTTGTATTGTTTTAAAGAGGAACTACTTTAAAATCTAGTATTGTAATGCATAGAGCTGTTTACATTGTAAACATTGCATTCTGTTAGCGAAAAGGCATCAAGGAACTTGGAATTTATTTCCTTGAGTTTAAATTTAGAAATAAGTATCAGAAATTTAAATGTGAGTTTATTAGTTTCAAAAACCTTGCTTTTTAGAAAGGACAGGATTTCATCCTGCCTCTCCCTTGCAGACTAGCACTGGAAATCTGATGGTAAAGTGGGTGATGTGATTAGTATTTCTTAAACTTGCCCCCTAAAATGTATGAAATTGGGAAAAAGGGTTTTAAAAACAATAAAAAGGAAAATTAGGGCTAACAAAATGATTGTTTAACAGCTATTTCAATTCGCCCTTGTAAGTTTGTAACAGTTTTCAGCTGGCCCACAGAAATGAACAGCAGATCCTTATTCAGATGTAAATTTGGCCCTTACCAAGTTCCAGGTAAGATCATGTTTAGAGAATCCTTTGTAAGCATGGCTTACTAATGCCTATGCTACTGGGCAGCAACTTATTAGTACAATAGTGGGTAGTTAAAACCTAAGGTTGTCAAAATTATGGGTAGTTTACAATCCTAATTTTGCTCTAAGCCATAACTGAGCAGATTTTGGTTTGACACCAGCCACAAATTCAGGAAAGAAGCTTGTGTACCTGAGGCTGTGTGCCTATCAATCTGTAAAGTAGGCTAAGCTTTTAGGGTCCCTGGCCAAGTACAACACCCCTGAGTCAGCTTGAAGAAGTTACAGACGATGGATCTTCACCCAGATTCCACTCCTGGGACTTTAGCTAGCCTACTCTTGGCCAAAGGCCCCCTTAAAAATACAAATAAAAATGGGGGGATACAGGTACCTAAGGCATTAGGCCTCAAGATAAGCTTGTTGATGCTTTATTTACATTGAACTTTTAAATTTCAAATCTAAAGGATTTTCCCCTGCTTAAAAGCATTGGGGCACCATGGTACCTTGCCCAACCCGCCTGCCCCTTGTACAAACACCTGGCAGGAGCCGGCCCTCTGTTAACTATGGGGGGAGGTTTTGACTCATGAGTGCCATTACAAGACACGGACTGGCAACCCTATGAGGTTGGCCCCGGCCCTCACCAGGATGTACAGGTGTAGACAAGAGAACAGAAGGGTATCCTTTGTGGATGTTGGCCATCTCCCCTACAGAAAATCTCCATTAGGGTCTGCCAACCCTGCAGGTGAATTTCCCGAAGAGCTAGGGTGGTAGTTGAGAGGTGTGGGAAAAATATAACCACCATATTTTTGCTTCTGCTTCTGTATCATCGCTTGCCAAACCATGAGAAAATGGAAAGATGCTAGCAGTCTTTTTACAGATACTCTGCAGCTGCACACTACCTCCACCCCACTGTGAACTTTGCATACACCCGGACCTGGCTAACAGCCATCAGGCTCCAAAGAGACCCCTATCCGGAGGAGGGCATGACAGAATGACTGATTCTGGACATCTCACCCGATGGGGACTAAGAGATAATAGCTGTCTGGTGCCTCTGAGGCAAACTAGGGCAAATGTCAACTGATCATAAATTTTTAACTATGGAAACCACCCCTAGACCCCCCGTAGCATATAGAGTTACCCTAGCCATGCTGCCCAATCAGTTTGAAGTATGTTGACCATATGGCCTAACTAATAATCTCCCAGCTTTTTCCCGTTCTATAGTGCGCCAATTATATTGTAGTGTTTTCTTTTTGATTTTTCCGAGGAATATAGTGATTCGTAGATTTGTTTTGATGCATGCTAAGTTCCAGCCTTCTTCAAAATAGTGTATAAAAAATACTGTAACCCGGAGTTCGGGGCCTCTGGACCTCATCAGCAATGATTGTGCAGAGGTCTGGGTTCGAACTCGCAATAAACAGTCCTTGCTGATTGGCTTTGACTCTGGAATCTGGTGGTTCTTTTGGGGTCCTGGGAATTTGGGTACAACAGTAGTCAGTGATGGGTAAGATCCCCAGAGGAGGACAACCTAAGGCAGATACACTCTCGAGCAAGCACCTGCTAAATAAGGGGGAGATGTGGAGCACATCACATCAGGGAAATAGAAACCTATGCTGTAAAAGGAGGCCTAACTCGTGGCTCAGTGCTCACCTCCTGGCTGAGATGTCACCTACCGCCCAATTGGGGGGCTTGGCTATGGTTTGTGATGTAAAATAATGCCACCTCTGGGATGGGAACCCTTCCACCCTCTTGGACAGCACATGATTCCCCTTCTTTGCATAACTGTTAGCTCTCAAGTTTCAGGAATAGGCAATCTACAAGGTCCTGCCACCACCAAATGGCCTCTCAGCGACACTGCTGCCAGCTGCAACCAGCTGACCTGAGTCCTGCCTCCACCTTTGTGACCTCACCATTCCGGCCCAGGACACTGACCTATCCAGAAAAACAGCCCTGGATGACTGCTCTGCCGGATATGGATGCCACGGACTCTCCTCAAAGCTACCTCATTCCAGCATGGGAACTAGAAGAAACAGGAATTGTGGAGGCCCGGAGCAATAAACTTGACTCTGCGGTGAGCTCCTCGACCAGCGAGGAAGAACGACCACCACTCGAGGATTCTTCTCAAATCATACTTTATTGGAGAGCCTTTTGATTGAAGGGAGAGCAGGAAGCGAAAAGGGGCCTGGGCAGGGAAATGCAGCTGCTTACATACAATCAAGGAACCCGGGGTTTTTTGCCATTGGTCGCTCCGTTGCCAGGGCAACTCGGGATTGGTCAGGCCTCTGACGTCATACGCGCAGACTCAGAGGAAAGAGCAAACGCTCTGCATTCACATACCAAATAAGGAGAACTAAGAGGTTGTTTAGTGGCGGCCGCTCCGGCTCCCCACATCTCCCCCTTTCTTGTTTTGTTGCAGCAAGTCAACATACCTGTTGTGAAGAGAGTAGAGGTGCTGTCCTCCAAAGTAAAACTTGAGGTCCCATTCTAGAGGAGTGACCCAGGCGATCAACTCTGGATCCCTCCCCTTCAGGCCCTCTATCCCCTTTGTGGAGATGGGCTAGGGGCGCAGACCCATATGCTGACGCACATGCTCTCCCTAACCTGTTAGGGTCAGGAGTGGTACTTTGTCCAACATTTCACAACTCTTGGCTGCCTGTACTCCTATTCCTCGTGCAATAGACTAAGGTCTCGAGGGTGCAAAGGCAGTACAGGGCACTTTTAGTTGGTTTTTAAAGCTGCAAGCCAAATTTTTGGGGAGAGTGTCCTTGCTCCAAGGCAGTGAGTGCATGAGCAATTAGTACTCTATCCCTTCTATTGCAAGATCTCATGCGACAGAGCAACCAGAGGCAAAAAATACAGAACCCACAACAGGCTGCAACAAACACTCCCAGCCCAGCCCACTCCTTAACAAACGACAGGGAATTTTTTACCCAATCCAAAACTTGTCCTGCTGTTATTGTGATCCTGGTCCTATTAACTAACATAATTTCTGATCTTAATTGAGTGGTTAGATTTTCAAACTGATCAGTCCATTGTCCTAGAAGCATTAGTCACGGGCATTGGTAATGGAAAGGTCTTCATCCGCTCCCACAAAATCCTCTCCTGGGCCATCACTGGATCTGCTAGTACTGCCACCAACATGAGAATAATCTTCATCGTCAGTGCCTTTCTCGGGTTCTCCTTCCACCTTTCGCGTCAATCGCAATGGGACCCAAAGCGGTGTTTCCTGCTCCTGTGGAAAAACACAAACAGCTCCCCTGGATCTCCTTACTACGGGATCCGGTCCGCACCAATTATTTGTAATAACATCCTTCCATTTAACCATCTCAGTTATAATTTTTGGGTTTTGGGCAGCATGTCTATCTGCTGCTGGCTTATCATCACTATTTAAAATTAAAAAATTTAAAGTAAAAAGTGCAAGGGAAAGTCTTTCCCTGGGAGATGCTCCTTCCCCAATTCCCCCCTTTTGTTTTTGAAGTATTTCTTTTAATTTTTTGTTGGTTCTTTCCACAATTCCTTGTCCTTGCGGATTGTATGGTAACCCTGTTGTATGGGCTACTTGCATTTGCGCACAAAAGGCGCGGAAACCATGAGAAGTATAGGCAGGGCCATTATCAGTTTTTAAGTGAAGGGGTTTTCCCCAGGCCGCCCAGGCTTCTAAACAATGTACTTTTACATGGGAAACCTTTTCTCCTGCCAAGGGCGTGGCATGTACTATGCCAGAATAGGTATCCACTGAGACATGTAAATATTTTAATTTTCCAAATTCCGCTAAATGAGTAACATCCATTTGCCATAGGGCATTTGGTTTTAAGCCTCTAGGGTTTATCCCCACATTAGGAGAGGGGAGAAAAATCACACAAGACTGACAGGCTTTAACAATATTTCGTGCTTCATGTCTGGTTATATTAAATTTTATTCTAAGAGTATTAGCAGGTACATGATATAACTGATGAAAAGTTTTTGCTGATTCTACAGAATCAATAGCTGTCAAAACCATGGCCCTAGTTGCCTGATCTACCTGGGCATTAGCCTTAGCCATGGGACCTGGCAACAAGGTATGAGCTCTCATGTGCCCTATATAAAAGGGATTCTTTCTTGCCAAAATAAGGGATTGAATCTGTAATAGTATGTTAGAAACCATGCTGGCCTGCCTAATTGAGGCGGCGACTTCAGGAGAATTAACAGCATTAACAACATATTGTGAATCAGAAAAAAGATTAAAGGGCTCTTCAAATCTTTTAAACACCTCTAGAACCACCAGGCACTCCGTGACCTGGGGAACATCCGGTCGAAAATATAACACGACTGGATTTTGACCTTCCACCACAAAGGCACCCTGGCCAGTTTTTGACCCATCAGTATAAATAGTCAAGGCTGTAGCCAAAGGCTTCTTAGAGGTAATAATAGGAAAATAAACCAAATTTCTCTCTACAAAGGCAAGCAGGGGATGCTTGGGATAATGGTTATCACTAATATTGGGAAAGGCACATAATAAAATCGCCCATATATCCACAGTGGCAGCCAAAGTTTCCACCTGATTCCTGGTATAGGGAATAATTAATTTATCGGGTATTTTAGCAAAATGCATCAAACAATACTTTAGGCCCAATAGGGCTTGAGTTGCAACAAGCTCAGGAAAATATTGAACAGTTCTTGCTCCAAGAGAATTACCATGAAGCCACCACAGAGGGCCGTCCTGCCATAAGACCCCTGTAGGATAATTCTTTGTCTTTAAAATACACAACATAAGTAATTGACCTGGATTATAACGACACACTTGAGCCTTAATTTTTGCCTCTTCAATCTTTTTTAGGGCCGCAAAAGCCTGTGGGGTAAGTTTTCGTGTAGATGTGACATCCGGGTTACCTTCCAAAATGGAAAATAAAGGCAGTAATTCTGCTCGAGGAATGTTTAAATATCCCCGGATCCAGATGATGTCTCCCAACAGTTGTTGAAAATCATTGAGTGTCTTTAGGTGGGCAGTTCGAATAGAAATTTTTTGAGGTCGAATAAAGGCAGGAGTAACAATGGCGCCTAAGAATTTTACCACCTTGGATTGTTGTACTTTATCGGGGGCAATAATAAGCCCTCTCTGTTCAAATAGGGAAACCACCTGTTGATAGGCTCTATGAAGTACCTCAAGAGAGGAAGCAGCTAGCAGGATATCATCCATATAATGAATGATTTTTACCAGGGGAAACTCCTGTCTAACTGACAGCAGGGCCGAATCCACAAACAGTTGACAAATAGTCGGGCTATTAGCCATGCCTTGAGGCAAGACCTTCCACTGATACCGGACATCTGGCTGTTCATGATTAACAGAGGGCAACGTAAAGGCAAAACGTTCTCTATCCTCAGGGCAAAGGGGTATTGAGAAGAAGCAATCTTTAATGTCTAAGGTCAACACAGGCCAATCTCGGGGCAGTGCTGAAAGTAGAGGAAGTCCTCTCTGGACTGGTCCCATGACCTGCATTTGCGCGTTTACTGCCCTTAAGTCATGTAACAATCTCCACTTGCCAGAAGCCTTTTTAATAACAAAAATGGGTGTGTTCCAGGGAGATACAGAGGGCTCAACGTGTCCCAATTTTAACTGTTCCTCAACTAAATTTTTTGCAGCTTCCAATTTTTCTTGTGAAAGGGGCCACTGGGGGACCCACACCGATTTCTGAGTCAACCAGGGTATGGGTACCGCATTATTGATGGAAGCTTTTGTTTCAGTGGCCTCTAGGAAAAACCCAATCCTTTCCTATTAAATTTTGGAGCAGGCTCAACGGGTTCTGGGCGTCCCTGAAGACATCTGCCAAGCCCTTGAGTTGGAACATATCCCTGCTGTTTCATGATGTTTTGACTAACTTCTGAATAATTATTAGTCAGTTTAAGTTTTAATTGTTGTTGCACATCCCGTCCCCAAAGATTAACAGGGACGTCGATTACAAACGGTTGGATTGTTCCCTGTTGGCCTTCTTCAGTTCTCCACACTAACTCTTTAGCACTGACACAGGGAGCATTAGCATATCCAAGTCCTTGTAAAGTTTGAGAAGATTTTTGTAATGGCCACTGCTTGGGCCAGGCCTTTGATTGAATAATGCTCCGATCGGCTCCGGTATCTACCAGGCCAAGAAAGGACTTTCCCTCTATTTGTAGGGATAGCATGGGTCTCTGGTCCAATTCCATCGACAGGCACACAAGATCAATCCCTGTGGAGCCTAAGCCTGTGGCTCCCCTTTCCTTTTGTAGTGAAGGAAGGTTTTCATGTTTTGAAGGTAAAATTAAAAGCTGGGCAATCCTATCTCCCGGAGCTATAGAGATTACTCCGTAAGGGGAGTGGCACAAAACCTTGATTACTCCTGAATAGTCAGAATCTATAACGCCCGGGAAAATTATTAGTCCTTTTAAGGTGGAGGAGGAGCACCCTAACACCAATCCCACCGTGCCTCTTTCTAATGGTCCAGTTACATTAGTATCCAATATTTGTACTCCCATGGCTGGAGTTAAGACCAATCCGGAGGAGGCACAGAGGTCCAACCCTGCGGAGCCTGGGGTTGCCCTTCTGGCCGAACTGGCTGCTGTAGGCTGGGAACAGGTGCCGGAGTCTGAAGTGCCCCATAAATTTGTGGGCCCTGGGGACGGGGGCCCCTTATCCCGTTTTTTGGCTTCTGGTCTGTACTAAGAGAAGGAATGGGCTGTCCATTAATATCTTTTACTGACTTGCATTCATTGGCCCAATGTTTTCCCTTCTTGCACCTAGGACATGTTCCTGGCATCTTTTGAACTCCCTGAGGACCCTGGGGAGCAGTTCTGGGACACTGGCGTTTAAAGTGTCCAAGTTGGCCACATTTGAAGCATCCTTTACCTTTAGAGTCCTTGGCCGCTTGGGTGGCTGACAGTACAGCTGCAGCCAGGCCTGCATTAGTTAATGGCCCCCCTATTTCCCTGCAGGCTTTTATCCATGCTTCCAGGCCCTTTTCCTTGACCGGCATAATAGCTCTCTGACATTCCTTTGTACATTGCTCAAAAATAATTTGTTGGACAACTGGCATAAAGGCTTCAAGATTTTCAAAAACGTGCTCCGCCGTTTCGAGCACACGGGCCACAAAATCGGAGAATGGCTCCGTGACAGCTTGAGTAACTTTGGTGAGGCTGCCAGTGACCTGGCCTTTGTTTGGGATTGCCCTCCAGGACTTGTAAAAAACCTCATTTATTTGTTTATAAACATCCCAGGGGAAATTTGTCTGATCAGCAGCCCATTGTCCTTGCCCTAGGAGCATGTCCACAGTCCACTCGGGCCGCCCTTCTTGTACATTTACTCTATATTGAGCCTGAGCTCTGTCCATAACTATAGACCTGAAGTCAAGGAACTGTCCATAATCGAGGCATGTCCGCGCGACCTCATACCAATCATTAGGTGTCATAGCATTAACAGTTAGTCTTCTAAGCAAGGCAGTGGTATAACTGGCCGCAACTCCATAATTACGTACTGCCTCCATCAAATCCTTTAACTGTTTATAGGAGACTGGTTCAAAGGTCCTCTCCTGGGTAACTGGGTTTTCAAAAACTGGGAACGCAGCTGCCAGGCGGGACCAAGTGCTTCCTTTTATGAAATGACTTTTTCCCGCCGCCACAGGATAAGGCGGGGGCGCAGAGGGCATGGCTCTCTCTTGCTCATTTCCTTTAGACACTCCGGCCAGAAGAGGTCGTTGAACTCCATACCTACCCTCCTCATACCTAGCAGCCGCCTCCTCCAAGCCTTTTCCCTCTTTCGGGTCCTGTTCCTCATCTGAATTGTTAGTCACTTCCTCATCTGAGTTGCTTAACTCCTCATTTGAATCGTTTAGCTCCTCATCTCTAGACTCCCTTATTTGTAAATGTTGAAACCTGTCTGGATCCGGGTAAGACTGCCCTGGGGGCGGCTCCATTGTTCTTATGCCTTGATCCTCCTTATCTCCCTCCTGCATCTTGAAAGGGTGCGTCCACCCTCTGTTCTTTGACATAACGTCTCCTTTTTTTATTTTCTTTCCCTTTTCTTTTTGGCCTACCCTTTTCCTCCCCATTTGATTCTGCCTCGGAGAGACTATCCTGGTGCTTCGTCAATGTCCTACTGGCTCTCTTAACAATCTGTGAGTTGCCGCAACGCAGACAAATGCAACAAAAACACACCAGCAGCACCCACAAAGGAAGGACAACAGCAAGCACCCAGAATTGTACCCAAAAAAACAGCATACCTGGGGATCTCAGCTGATCAGGCTGATACTTACCGACGTCTCCTCTCCGTATGTCGAGTTCTGAATCCTCCTCGGCCCCTCGCTTGTTGTCCTGTCTTCTCAAGGTCCCGGGTTTCCGGCACCAGTTGCGGTGAGCTCCTCGACCAGCGAGGAAGAATGACCACCACTCGAGGATTCTTCTCAAATCATACTTTATTGGAGAGCCTTTTGATTGAAGGGAGAGCAGGAAGCGAAAAGGGGCCTGGGCAGGGAAATGCAGCTGCTTACATACAATCAAGGAACCCGGGGTTTTTTGCCATTGGTCGCTCCGTTGCCAGGGCAACTCGGGATTGGTCAGGCCTCTGACGTCATACGCGCAGACTCAGAGGAAAGAGCAAACGCTCTGCATTCACATACCAAATAAGGAGAACTAAGAGGTTGTTTAGTGGTGGCCGCTCCGGCTCCCCACATGACTCCAAAGCAGGGGACCATGATATGATTATGAACAACTATCTTCACTCAAAGCATGCTGGGGAAGACATGGGGGCTGTGATTCCCGTTTCTGAAACCCACCTAGCCTTAGTCCTCTTTGGCCCACCAAGCTCATTTCCACAGCAGCAGGCTTTGTGCACCATTTAGGCCCCATCCTACATTCCATTATGAGTGTCCATAAATAATGAAAAAGAGGGAACTGTGGGGGTAGTCTGCTGCTTGCTACCTGTGCTTCAGCACGTACACACTCAGTGATGCAAGCAGTCAGGAGCCTTAGGGCGCCTGGCCCCACCGGCCTGGAGCAAGTGGGGTGTGTCTCAGGATACCATTGGCTGACGGTCATCCCTATTTGATGATGTGGCAGCCACAGCTCGATCTGTATTTAGTGAGGACCGCAACAATTGGAGGCTCTTAAAAAATCTCATACCTCACGAGAGAAGCTGGCGCCAAGACAATAGGGACCTAGCCTAGCTTTCTCCCACAAAAAGAGAGAATCAGGGAATCCCACGAGCCAATTACCTTAAGAAACCTACAACTACAATGGAGAAGTACACAAACTGGAAAAGAAATCCAGATAAAGCTTATATCCAATGTTCTCAAAGAATACGAAATGCGAGGACCTCTCCCCCCACCCCTTACCACCGGCTCCAAGCCACAAAAGCCGAGGTGGAGGGCGCTGGGCCCAGGAAGCCCTGACCTCCAGCAACCCCAGCAGGGGAATCCAGACACAGAAACCCACACAGACTGGTCACCAGTAGCAGAGACAGCGATGGAGAGCAGAGGGGAGGCAAACAACCTTCCAACACCACAAAGCAGCTCACAACCAAACGCTGAGGAGTAAGTAGTCCAGCGGGTTCCGCCAAAACCATCAGGAATGCAGAGCTGGAGGTGAGCTACAGAACTTAACCCAGACCCCTGTCCCTCCACCCCCCCGCCCAAGAAAGACTGGCAAGTGCAGGGGGGCAAGGAATTCAGAATTCTGTCTCTGCCCCTTCCCCCAGGCCATTGACTGGAGACTAACAGGTGGGAGGGCGCTAAGACCCAGTACTCCACCAAAAGGGGTGGAGGTGTCCCTGCTCCCACCCGCCCAGCAGCCTCCTCTCCCACGCCACTGAAACTGGAGACTGAGGGGCGCTGAGACCCTACCTTCTAACAGCGTGTGGGGTTTGTGGGAGTCTGGGAGCCAGCATCTGACAGAAACAAACCTGAGCCCTGAGCGGGGCGCTCTCCTGCTGGGAGTCTCCAGCAAGACAGAACCCAGGGCCCCAACAGAGTCACAAACAGACTTTCTGCCAAAGCTGCTGAAACACAGCAGGGATCTGAAGGGCAGACCAACAGGGGCCAACCTGGACCTCTGAGAGTCAAAAAGGCCTGGCTCGGACCTAGTAGCCCACGTCCTCGGCTGGGCCCTGCCCCTGGGAACGGGGCGGAAACCAGTCAGACTAGTCTAGCTGAGAGCACTCAAAAACCCTCAAGCCCCAGGCCCTCAGCTGGGCATCGCCCCTGGGAACAGAGCAGGAAAACTAGCCATCCACTGGGCTAGCTGAGACCAAAGTGCGCAACTCCATCCTAGGGCCCACTGTGGGGCCACTGGTTGGGCTGAGAGCTAGTCGTGCAGCAGCACACAGCCTCTGGGAACAGGCTAAACACCTGCAAAAGCTGCAAACTCTGACCTACTCAGCAGTGGAACCAATTTGGCTGAGAACCACAGATATACACAGATTCCCAGAACCATCAGTCCCAAGCCAAGTAAAGACCACCACCTACTGACCACAGAACGAACCTACAACAGTCCTCGATGCCTCGGAAAGCACAAAGATGAATTACGACATATATAAATAATGAAAGTCCCACACAAAGCCCAAAAGGAAACAAGAATGAAGGAATGAGAGAGATGTCATCATCCCAAGAAATGACACCTGAAGAGACATGAAATATGACTCTATTCAAGGAGATGATTTTGGATATGACTAATGAAATTAAAGCAGAATTCCAAAAACAAAAAGCAAGAAATTACCAAGGAACTCACTGATTCAAAAGAGAATTGGAAGAAGATTAATACCCTCTCAGTAGACATGATCAGCTCAGTGTCTATAATTCAAGCAAAAAATGGAGGCATTAAGCAGCAGATTGACTGAAATGGAGAATAGGCCATCAGGAATGGAAGATAGAACACAAGAGCTGTAACAGAATCATCAGTCTGGAGAAATCAGTCAGAATTCAAAGAGAACTCCAGGACCTGGCAGACGCAGATAAGCAATCTAATTTTTGTATAATAGGGATCGATAAGGGGGCCAAGTTCCAGCACAAAGGAATGCAACCCTTATTCACCAAAATCATAGCAGAGAACTTCCCCAACCTTAAAAGGGAAAACAATCACATTATTGAAGGTTTCAGGACTCCAAACAGGCAAGATTCTAGAAGGAACGCGTCTAGACACGTCATAGTAAAGACACTAGAACCGAATACCAAGGAACTGATCTTAAATGCTGCAAAAACAAAAAAAAGAGCTATAATACAATGGGAAAAAATTAAAATAACTGCAGACCTCTCTATGCAAACCCTAAATGCAAGAAAAGCTTGGAAAAACATCATTCATACCCTGAAGACCAACAACTACCAACCCAGACTGATTTATCCAGCAAAACTAGTTTTTACATTTGAGGGTGAAACAAGAATATTTCATTCCAAAGAGAAGCTATATGAATACGTGCACACCAAACCAACACTACAAAAAATATTAAATAATCAAGAACAAATTACAGAACAGCTAGAAACCCCATCAAGAAGCAATTACCTATAAATCACTGAACACAAAAAGGAAAAAAAAGTGAGAAAGAAACTCAGAAGTAAAATTAAATAATGACAAAGGACAGTAACCACTTTTCCATAATTTCCCTAAATGTTAACAGGCTGAACAATCCAGTCAAAAGACACAGAGCAGCAGACTGGATTAAGAAACAAGACCCATCCATATGTTGCCTCCAAGAGACCCACCTCACTGCCAAAGACAGAAACAAGCTCCAGGTGAAAGGTTGGAAACGAATTTTCCACTCCAATGCACCATGCAAAAAAGTAGGAGTTGCAATCTTAATCTCTGACAAAATCAATTTCTCAGTAAAATCAGTACATAAAGATAAAGGCGGCCACTACATATTAGTAAAGGGCACAATCCATACCCACAAAATTACAGTTATAAACATTTACTCCCCCAACTCAGGAGCACCCAAATTTGTCAAGCAAACTTTCTTAGAATTACAGAACAAGATAGACTCAGACACAATCATAATGGGAGACTTCAACATGCCATTCTCACCAAATGACAGGTCAATGCAACAAAAGTTAAGTAAAGACACCATCGACTTAAATGACGCCATTGCCCAGCTGGGCTTAACAGATATACACAGAGTCTTCCATCCAATGGTGAAACTTTATACATTTTTCTCAGCAGCACATGGAACACACTCCAAAATAGATCATATAATAGTTCATACAGAAAACTTAAGCAGATACAAGAGGACTGATATGATCTGATCACAGTGAAGTCAGACTAGTTTTGAACACACACTTCTGAATAACTCCTGGGTGACAGATCAACTCAAAGAAGAAATTCAAAACTTTTTTGAATGTAATGACAATCAAGAGACTTCACAAAGGAACTTATGGGACATAGCAAAGGCAGTTTTAAGGGGTAAATTTATAGCACTAGGAGCCCATATTAAAAAGACAGAAAAAGAGCATGTAAATAACCTAAAAAAGAAATTGAAACACCTAGAGGAGCAAGAAAAAGTTAATTCTAAAACAACTAGAAGGACAGAACTAACAAAAAATAAAATCAGAAATATCAGAGATTGAAATAAGATCTACTAAACACAAAATTAATAAATCATAAAGTTGGTTCTTTGAGTCAACAAAATAGACAGACCACTGGCAAGACTAATAAAAAAAAAGGAGAGGGAAGACTAAAATAAACAAGATTAGAGGCCCCACGGGAACAATCACAACTGGTATCCAAGAAATTCAGTCCATTATGAATAAGTACTACCAGTGTCTATATTCAAAGAAACAAGAAAATCTAGAGGAATGAATGATTTCTTAAATAAATATAGACTGCCCACATTGAACAATGAAGAGGTAAGCAAACTAAACAATCCAATTTCATACAATGAAATCGTGGAAGCAATCAGGGAAATGGCAACCAAAAAGAGCCCAGGTCCAGATGGTTTCACTGTGGAATTCTACAAGAAATTTAAAGATGAAGTAACACCTATACTCTTGAAACTCTTTCGAGAAATAGAAGGAGCAATACCAAACTCATTTTATGAAGCCAACGTTACTCTCATCCCCAAACCAGGGAAAGTGCCAACAAAAAAAGAAAACTACAGACCTGTCTCTCTAATGAACACAGATGCAAAACTCCACAATAAAATATTAGCCATCAGAATCCAGAAACAAATTTAAAAAATCATACACTATGATCAAGTAGGCTTCATCCACAGATGCAAGGCTGGTTTAACATTCGCAAATCAATCAATGTAATACATTACATCAATAGAGCTAAGGATAAGAATCATATGATAATTTCTCTGGATGCGGAGAAGGCATTTGAGAAAATACAACATCCATTCATGTTGAAAGCACTAGAAAAAATAGGAATAAGAGGTGCATTCCTTAAAATAATTAAAGCCATGTATGACAAACCTGCAGCCAGTATTATACTAAACGGTGAAAGACTCGAACGATTTACCTTAAAATCAGGAACTAGACAGGAATGCCCACTCTCTCTACTTCTCTTCAATATAGTGCTGGAACCCTTAGCCAGAGCAATAAGGCAAGAAAAGGACATCAAAGGGATCCACACAGGGAAAGAAGAAATTAAACTATCCCTATTCACAAATGACATGATCTTCTACTTGAGTGACCCAATCAGCTCCACTCCCAAACTCCTAGGATTAATAAACTACTTTAGCAAACTGGCAGGATACAAAATTAACCTTCAGAAGTCAGTAGCCTTCTTGTACACCAACAATACACAAACAGAAAGCCAAATCAAGAAAATGACCCATTCACAGTAGCCCCCAAAAGAATAAAATATTTAGGAATTAAAGATGTAAAGGAATTATTTAATGAAAAATACAAAATCCTAACAAAAGAAATTAAAGAGGACAATAAGAAATGGAAAGACATCCCATGGTTAGGGATAACCAACATAGTGAAAATGGCTCTACTGCCATAATTGATATAGACAAATTCAATGCAATCCCCATCAAAATCCCAAAGACATTCTTTACTGAAATAGAAGATACAATCCAAAGGTTCATATGGCAAAAGAAAAAACCTCTTTCTCTCTCATACCTTACATTTTTTTTCTGAATCATGGGTCTTGAACTCTGCCTGGGTGCTATCCTGTGATCTCTAGCTCAAGGCTACCACAGTACCCCTGGGCCTGGGCATCGTCCCTGAGCTCTTCAGCTTAAGGTTACCACCCTACCCTTGAGCCAAGATGCACATCCTGTTTTCTGGAGGTTAATTGAAGATAAGGATCGCAGGTCCTTTTGTATCCAGGGTAGCTTTGAACTTTGATCCTCATATCTCAGCCTCCTGAGTAGTTAGGATTAGAGGCATGAGCCACCTCACCTGGCCCTTACAAATCTATGACCTATGTTTAATTGGAAACCCAGAGATGAGGGTCAGGAGCACTTGGAACCAACTGTGTTTGCCATCTTGAAGCACTGTGACCAGGTGGCAAGCTGTATATTTACTCCCTGCCCAATGGAACACAGTGCAGACAGGGTCAAGTTGTTGCAAACCTGGGTTGAGGTGGCATTTGCTTGCTGCAGGAGGAGCCCTGGGACCCTCCTTCCCTTTCCCTTCCTGATCAGCAAGCTGCCCGCTCACTCACAGCCATTGCCTGAGTCCCCCAACCCCTCCTGGTGCTCTGCCCTGGTTCCTGCCATGTGCCTTCCTGCTCTGCTTCCACTGGAATTGGGTCATGTCCCCAGACTCCCCAGCATTCAGCCCAGTAAACAAGGCCCAGCCCTAGGGCCAAAGCAGAACCCCAAGAACACCTTGGACAGTTCACCCCACATATTCCTCTTCTCCAGGAGTGCAATGTTCTGAAGAACATATGTTCCCTCTGTGCCATCCATCTGCTCTGCAGAGCAGTCCGGAGCAAGGCCTAAAGAAAACATGGACAGCAGTATGCAGGTGGGTGTACCTTCTTCCAGGGCAAGTATTAGTTTTTCAGCCTAACATCCCTCCTCTAGGTGCTCCCGGGCCATTTCCAGGACTGGTATTGCAACTCTAAACAACTCAGACCCATGGGGCATTGCTCAGGACTTGCCTGCTAGGCAAGGCTTCCTGTCCTAGAGCTCACTGCACAAGGACACGGGGGAATTTTGTACTTTTTGATATTCTAGCCACACCAATTCGGGCAGGGGTCTTCCAAACAAAAGCACAGCGGACTTGGGTGGAATCCCAGTTTCCAGCACATGGCTTTGCTCTACAGCATGTGACCTGGGAAACATCCTTACATACCTGGCCTCACTGCAACAAGACAAAGGTACCAAGAATTAGAGTGAGCATGGCATATTGGAGAACGGGAGCCTCTTGAGGCCTCTTGGTGTCCAAAAACAGCCTGGGTCCTCTTCAGCCCCAGGGTGCCAAACACCACAACAATCCTCCCTCTAATGTCCAAAGCTGACAGACAATAGTGCTGCTGATGACTTGGGGTCATTTCCTAGTGGGAAGTGAGTGAGGGTGGGAGTATGACACCAGATCCTAAAGGTGACATAGCTGGTGGAAAAGCATGACCTTATCCATGGAAGCCTCCTTCTCTGCAATGTGCAGAGACAATTGAGCAGTCTGATCCCTGTCCTCAGGACCCAGGAATCACTGGCCCTAAACTGAGAGTAACTCTAATCAAGGTGTGCCTGTATACTAGGCTGCACTTGTTTCCACTTAGATGGCTGTATCCACTCATTGCTGTGGACTCAACCCAAGAAAAGACCATGCACCAAATGATGCACCATGCACAAAACCTGAAAGGACAAGTTTGACCACTTGGAGAAGGAGGGTGTTGGGGGCCGAATAACACCATGTCTGATAACTTTCTGCTGAGGCTTGTAGCAGGGCTAAAACAGGTGGACCTCTTTGTCCCGTACATCTTGTACACTGATCGGCTCCCCTACCCAATATAAGGAGGAGGGATTTAGGGAATAGGGAGAGAGATCTTCCTGCCTTGATGAAGCTGCTTGGCGTCTTTGTTCATGCTCCGGGGTAAGAAGGCTGGGAGTGTGGGGACAGTGGGCCACTTCCTCTCAAGGCTTGGCCTGGTTGGGGTGTGTTTTTCCACATCCCCCTACTAGTAGAGAGGGACGGGGATGAAGGACCCCGGCAGAGGATGTGTGGGTTAGTAGGTGATTTACATTAACATGCTAAGTGGATGCACTGGGAGTCCATTAAAACCATTTCTCTAGGAGAGCAAGTTGGTTGTGGAAATTTCTCTTTGCCTGAGTTCATGGCAGACACTCCCACATATGCATTTCTAAAGGACAGCTTTTCAGGCTCTGAGGTGATTCACTGCAGAATGAGGAAGAGGAGGTTGGCACAATTCCATGTGAGAAATCCTGACCTTGTACACAGCCAGATTTGCAGGTGCTGCTCTGATCATTTGCTCACAACATCTGGGGCTAGATGATCAGATGCTACCATGATGCTTTCCACAATCCCTGAAATCTGAGTGCTGTAATCAATTTTGTTGTGGCCATTGGCTGAGTGGGCAACTCCTGGGTTCCTTCTGTGCAGACAGGGAAGACACCCTCAGGTGTTGGAGGGCTGGATATGACCATGCGCATCTGCAGGAAAAGGGAGGCCACACCAGAACCAGCGCAGTGCTACAGTGAGGGACACAGTGCTCTGGGCCCAGGCCCAGGCCAGGAGTTCAAGTCCCATGAGCAGCAACACACAACCCCCAAAAATGGAATATACTTTGGTTTCTCTTTAGATCATATAAATATTTCACCTTTTATTATTTTCTTCATTGCCTGGCACACCACCATATAGGTAATCATCAGTGCTTAGTTCTTTATTAAGTCAGTATTTGTAAGCCGAGTATCCTAAACTCCATGCATCCTAAAGCTACTTCACTAGAGCCAACTTCTGACCAAGCTGCTTATCCTCTATCACTGCGGCACTGTTAGGTTTCATTGTGTCCCAGGTTTTGAGCAAATCCTTCCAGAGTATTTTCAAGTTCATAAGTGTGTTATTCTGTTCCTTGTTTGTTCTGTAGTAATTTTATATGGGATCTAAACAGTGTTCTGGAATGAATGCATGTCTCTAACTTGGATTTTCAAATCCTACTCAGTCCCCAAGGCAAGGAGGGCTTTTGCAGTTTCTGGATGTGGGTAAGTGACAGAAAGTCAAATCCTTGTGAACAGGATTAATGCACTTATAGAAAAACAACTCCCAGGTGGGGCACCAGTGATGTCTGCATTCCTAGCTATTCAGGAGACCAAGGACTGAGAAGTTCTTTTGAAGTTCAGAATCAACCTGGGCAGGGATGTCTGAGAGGTTCCATCTCCAATGAGCCCCAAGATGCCAAACTGGAGGTGTGGCTAGATTGATAGACGGCCACCTCTCTGTGGGTTAAAAAAGAAAGCAGACTGAAAGCCAGGACTCTGAGTTCAAGCCCTAGTACTGACACAAAACCAAATGAAGACCAGAGAACCCAGCCCTGAATTGCCCCTCCAATTGTGTGGTCATAGCAGGGAAAAGCCCATAGAGAAGGCACTGGATCTTCATCAGATGCTGATTCTCCTAGGGCCCAGCCTCCAGAAGTGAGAAATAAATGTCTATTATTTATAAGCCATGAGGACTTCGGTTTTTCTAGCAATTCAAATAGAGCTCTTCCTCGAATTATTGTTTTCATCTTTTGTGCTCAAAGTCGCACTTGAACTCAAGCTCTCACTTGACTCTTCCACTCAAAACTGGTACTCTGTCACTCGATCCACACCCACACTTCCTCTTTTTTGCTGGTTAATTGAAAATCAAGAGTCCTACAGACATTTCTGCCGAAGTTTCACATGTGAGAATTCAGTGGGTCACAGGTCGAATTAAGATTGTTAAACATATACAGACTTTCTTTTAAAAAATATGTTTTTCTCAAGAGTTTAAATATAAGTGTTATTATTTATGAATTTATGGTTTTCTCTCTTGTGTTGCACTTTGGTTAATCTCTTATTGTTACATTTTCCCACTTTGTTACCTGGTGCATTATATAGATGTTTACTTGTTTATTTGAAATAGGAGGGGAAAAATGAGGTGAGGAAGTGGGGGAGGGAAATGGGGACAAAAACATAACAAGGGATATCTATGTGTGAGAAGTAAAGCACCTGGAGAATATAACTGTAACCCCTCTATACAATGAAATAAAAAAATAAATATAAAATAAAAAATACATTTGCCTAAAGACAAAGTATAACAAACTACACCACCTGTACCTCATATAAGGTATGGTGGGACAAGACTGAAGTAAGTCAGTTTATATCGCTTTACCTCCAAGTCTCTCATCACTTGAGGGTCCTGTGTCATGTTGTGCCTCGGCCAGCAGGACGGCATTATCAAATGCCACCTCTCAAGCCTGGGCCATAACCATGAGACCAAATCGAAAGCTTCTCTTTATATTTTACCCAGTCTCTGAACTCTGATTATCACCAGAGACACAATACAGCATCTTCAGCAATTTTCTTTTTCATTAAGGCCTTCACGTTCTTTGTTGCTGTTATTGTTTTGCCATTCCTGAGGCTTGAACTCAGAGCCTGGATGCTGTCCCTGGGTCACTCTATGCTCAAGGAAAGTACTCTACCACTTGAGCCACAGTGCCACTTGCAGCTTTCTCTGAGTAGTTTATTGGACATAAGAGTCTCATAGACTTTGTTATCTGGGCTGGCTTCAAACTACAAGCCTCAGATCTGAGCCTCTTAAGTATCTAGGATTACAGGCATAAGCCTCCAGTGCCTGGCTACCTTCTTTTGTTTTTAAAAAGAAAATGAAAAACACTAAGTAGTGTGAACTCTGCACTCACGTGTGTGTGTGTGTGTGTGTGTGTGTGTGTGTGTGTGTTTGTGAAAGAGATAGAGAAACAGACAGAGGAGGGGAGAGGAGTATAAGGCCTGAACTCAAGGCCTGGATGCTGTCCCTGAAATTTTTCATCAAGGCTAGCTCTCTACCACTTTGGCCAAGCTCTACTTCCAGTCTCATGCTGTTTAATTGGAGGTATGAATCGCATGGACTTTCCTGCTTGGATTGGCTTCACATGAAGTCTTCAGATCTCAGAATCCTGAGTAACAAGAAGTACACATATATGGTACCCATGTCTACTTGCCAAGTTTTGGGGGGCTCATTTAAGGATATTTCCCTTAGATTGTAGTCTTCTGTCTTTCCTTCCTGGGTTGCTTTGTGGCTTTTTCATCATGGGTTCCAAATCTTGCAGGAACAGGGAAAAGCAAGGGAAATGTGTGGAGGACTGGAGAAAATAAAAAGGGAACCAGATGAGGGAGCAAGGGTGAATAAATGCAGCAGTGGCACTCAAGAGACACTGTGTAGAACATGAAAAAAAGGAACCAGGCAAATAAGGCACCAAGTGTGAGCTCCACAAGACACACTTCTGTGTGTGCAAGGAGTGTGTCCTTTCTGGTACCAATCTCTGCACACCAGCCAGGAGGACAGGCTAGACAAACGTGACAGAAGATTCCTATCCATGCTCCATTAACACTCTTCAACAAAGCCAAGGTGGGACTCGATGCTGGGTAGATTGATGATGCCACTACACGGAGCTCTGTGACCTCCCCAGAGATAAAGCCCCCTCTATCGTCCTTACCTAACCCCCAGAAGTGACGATTCCTATGATGGTGTCATTGGAACACCTGGCATGCTAGAGCAGCTTGATGAGCTCATGCAGCATGATGGGGATGGAGGGAATGCCCATGCCATGCTAAAACCAGAGAAAAATGCCAAAGCTGAGTCCAGGGTGGTACCTTAGTGCATACACACACACACATGTCACTCCTTGACCAGACAAGATGCAAAACACCAGTAATCTCAGCACCCTGGTGGCATAGGCAAGAGCCTGGGCTACTTAGTGAGATACTATCACAAACACACACACACACACACACACACACACACAGACACACACACACACACACACACAGATGTCATCTTTCATCAGGAGATGAGCTCTATGCCCACAGTCAAAAAGAAGGACCAGTTCCATATGACCAAATATATTGAATATAAGCAAGAGATCAGAATGAGGCTACATTCACATAACTTTTCAAGGGGGCAATACTGGGGTTTGAACTGGGGCTCTGGCATGGCTAAGCAGGAACTCTAGTATTTGAGCCATTTCACTAGTCCCAGAAGCTGGGGCTGCATCCCACCCTCGTCCACACAGCCACCTTGCAATGGGGCTGTTGGCCTCAGCTCTGCCCACATCCCTTTCTTCCTTGGTTCCCATGGTGGTTCCCAGAGGATGGGCAAATGGGCTCCATGGAACTGAGCAGAATCATGAAAGCTGCCTCAGGCTCAGAGCACACTGGGCTCTCTGGCCAGCATGCGAGTCCAGGGATGCCCTGGCATTAAGGCTGGCCCTCCATTCAGTCACCAGTCTTCAACCAAAGAGTTCAGCAGTCATGGCTGCCCCGAATTGAATACCAATGTGGAAGATAGCATCGGAAATGTCAGCCACGAAAACTCTGTACATTTGGGCTTCGCACCCAGGCCTTATACACTGTATAACGTATACCATTCTACACCAAACATCAGCAACTCTAAGATGGACTCCCAATAAGATGATTTTATGGTTCTTGAGCCCCAGCACTCCAAGAGAGATGGGCATGAAGTAATATATTAGGTTACACTCTCTTCATCCGAGCTGCCAGCTCAACCTTGGGGTGGAATCCAGCCAAGTAAGTAGCAGTAACTGATCCTTCTGTGCAAAGGGTCGTTTTCCTCTTTGGGGAGGGAAAGGGGTGAGTGGTTGTTTTACTCAAATTAAATCTTTTAGTGGAGACATTGTGTGTCTATGAAAGCCATTTCATTTTGTCTGGTTTTCTGAGGGTATGCATGTGTCCACATCTGTGTGGAGTGGTGAAAGAGCATTTGTATGCATGTGAGGATGAAGTTCGGCCTTTCCATTGGCACAATCAGGGACAAGTCTTTGGCTGAGATTCTTAATCTCCTCTGTTGTTGTGGAAGTAACTGCCAAGGTTAGGGGTAAGAGTCAGTTGTGGCAAAGTGCCGTTTCTCCAATCTATTGAAGACGGACATGAGAACATTCAACCCACATTCTCAAAGCCTAGGCCTGATTCCAGCACTGAGGAAGAGGAAAAGTAACTGGAGGAGCAGTTCCACAAATGAAAGACAACGCAGCCATGTAAATAATTCCCGCAGACCCCCAGGGAAAACAACTGTGCCACAATTCCAAGAAGGGATGTAAAAAAAAAGGAGCTAAGCAAACATTCCCTGAACTATGTAGATATTATTTAGTAAGACTAGGAGGGAAATTAATTGAAACCTTTAGTAAGTAAGAATAATATTAGGTAAAGGAAGCAGGCAGCAGGACACGGTGTAAAATTGTTAGAAAGCAGAATGAGAAAGAAGACAAGTATTAGAAAAGATGCAGTGAAGCTAAAAGAAGAAACTCATCTGACAGACAGCAATAGCAAAGTCATGATGAAGAATTTTAGAAGAATGAAAGATGAAGAAGCAGTGCAGTCATAAGACTCCGTCCATCCGCAATGGTGTCACAATGAAAAGTGTTCAGGAGAGATTAAGAAAACAAGGAAGATAAACCTTGCTGCCGTTGGTGGTTTTGACCTTCAATTTCTCACAGCTTCGCCTCCTATGTGGCTAGGATTAATTGATCACTGCTGCCTAGATAAGCATCACATTGTACAAAGGCTTTGGCTCTTTACTGATTGCCTTCCAGACCCTCCAGACACCATCTCAGTGGGGTCAGCATTTATTTTTGTTTTTTTTTAAATTTTTTTGGCCAATCCTGGGCTTGAATTCAGGGCTTGAGTCTGTCCTTGGACATTCTCCACACTAGTACTCTGCCACTTCATCCAGAGCAGCCCGTCCAGCTTTTTTCTGTGTAAGTGGGACCTAGGACTTGAATCCGTGCTAGGCAAGCACTTTTCTCCTAGGTCATGGTCCCAACTAGGGGTCTGCCGGGGCCAACCGGCACCAAACCAGGGTTCGCAGATTGGGGTTCCTGAAATAGGGGGCAAGGACTAGGAAGAAATAGAAGAGAGACAGACACACCGGGTCCGGGATGTCCGCAGTCCAGGTAAAGACTGCTGCGTTTATTTTTCACTCCAGCTTCTTCCCTCCTTGAGACCCAGGGAACTTCCAGGTGTTACATTCATATGGTAAATCTCAGGTCATTTAAACAGAATAAGGCCAGAAAACAATAAGACAATAAAGCCATTGTCTGATGCAAATCAAGGTACAGTTTGATTCCACTCTGGCTCCCAACATATCCCCCGTTTTTATTTTAAAAGAAACACAAGTGCAAATTTTTACTCTTTTCTATACCTCTAATTTATCCTGTCACATTTTTCAAAAATGACTTTGGTCCCTTCGTCTAACGGGGATTGATGGGCGGAGATTCAGCTTCTGTGACTTCTTCAAGCTGACTCAGGGGCGCCGTCTCCACGCTTGACCAGGGACCTTAAGAAGCCTAGCCTGTTTTATCAAGGGGTTGCAAGGATAAGATATTAGGAACAATAATTTACTCCAAACTAGAGATCATATTTAACATTTAACAACTGCACAAACCATCTTTGGCTACAATAGTGTAGCTTACATAGCACCCATTTGCAAAGGCCTTTTCTTGATTGTCTGGGGAACTAAATTTCTGCAACCTTAACAATGCTTCAGTTGTCAGATCTAAACAGATTAATAGAGACACAAGCCTCAGATCCACAAACTTTTCCTGAATTTGTGGCTGGTGTCAAAAAAAATAAATAAAAATAAAAATTTCGCTCAATTAGGACTTTAAACTACCCACTATGACAGAAGATTGACAAGTTCCTGCCCAGTTATGAAAGGTACGGGCATTAGTAAGGCATGCTTACAAACTATTCTATGACCTCCCGGCTCTGATTAATTTGCTTGGCCAAGCACAAGTGACTAAGATCTGACACCATCTCTGCCATCCAAGCAGAGGCTTTTGTGTCCCAGTAGTGTCTCTCCACACAGGGATAAACATGCCATTGGCATTTCACTTTGTTGGTTGCTGTACTTGAACTCGGGGCCTGGGCACTGTCTCTCAGCTCTCCAGCTCAAGGCTAGCACCCTACCACTATGAGTCCCGAGCTTGGTGCTTGAGTGCTTCCCCCCAGCTTTTCAGCTCAGAGCTAGCACTCTGCCACTTCAAGCTCCAAAGCAACTCTGTCCCAGCATTCTGCTGGCAGATTAGACACCACAGTCTCACAGGGACTTTGCTTTGCCCGGGCAGGCTCAAAGCTGCGGCTTTCAGATCAATGAGTCCTACAAAAGCCCACGTTACTCCAATTAAAGCAACAAGGTGGTCAACACAGAAATAGTCTCTAAGCATGAGCCTACCTAGAACTTGATGAGGGCCAAACTTACATCTGAATGAGGATCTGCTGTCCTTCTCCATGGGCCTGCTGGAGATTGCTATAGAGTAACTTACAAGAGTAAGCTGAAATAGCAATTAAGCAACCATTTTGATAGTCCTAATTTTCCTTGTTTCCTTTTTTAGAAACAAAACTTTAGGACAAATTTACTTTTAAATTTTGTTCAGAAACCATTTCTACTTTTCTTTAAAACTTTTACACTTTTTAACTTAAACTCTTATCACTTTGGTCTTTATTTGAATTTGAAAAACCTTTAAGGCTGAAGGAATTCCCTTTGCCTCCAGGCCCCCTAGGGCCTAGGTCACTCCCTTTGCCTATGAAGAGACTTTTTGTATTATTCTGCAGTTTAGATTATTACTGCCTAGAACTCCATCAACAGTTTAAACTCAAATAACAGTTTTTCCCTAATGCAAGAATTACAAACATCAGTGCACCAAAAGTTATCATCAGACTTCCAGTGTCAGTCTGCAAGAAAAGACAGATAGACAAAGTTTCTGACATTAATGAACAATTTTACATTTAAATCTCTAAAATACATGTCTCCAAACTTTAAAGGTAATAAATCCCAAATTCCCTAATACCTCTGGGTTAAACAGGATACAATGTTTACAATGTAAACAGCTCTAAGTATTACAAAACCAGATTTTTTTTTACCAATTTCTCTTTAAACCAATGTAATAACCCTTTGAGACATTGTAAAACATTCAAACCTAATATTATTCTTTTTGAAGTTTTAAGCTTAGATTTACCCAATTGTCTTTGTGTTTAAGTATAAATTTATCCATTGTTTTATACAGCATGCTGACAATTTAACCTTGAACATGTTCACTCACTCATTCACACACATTCATACTCAAAGATCATAAAGCGTGCAAAATTAATATCGGCCGTTCATTTTCTGGAAGTTTGTGTCAAGAGAGTTTTGCCAATTTTACTCTTACAGGTGAGAACCAGGTTCAAAACAAAACTTTTTGCAAGGCAACTTAGCTGGAATTTATTTTTCCAGGGCTTGTTACAACTGCAGACATGGGGGAGCGGCCATGCTAGGCCCAGAAATGTTCAAATAAATAACAAGGATGTGTGCTTAAGTATGCACAAAAAAACCATAAGGATCCATACTTAGAAATGGTACCAATTTTAAAGACAAAACTGGACAATGAAAAATATGTAGCACGAACAAGACAGAGAAGCGGAGACTTTTAAATAATCAGACATTGACATATAACAAGAAAATTGGACTCAATCAGATACATTTAACACAAAAAACATGAGCTCAGATGAATGTTTTCACCAAACAGCTATTTTTAGATTTAGACATGTCTTGCTGGTGGGACTCTCAGGTATGCCTTGTTACTGACAAGAAACTCAGAAGGGGAAGGGGGGTCAAGGCGTCCCTTGACCACCCAGGCCTCTGTTTTAGGCCACAGTGCACCTTTTCAAACAAACAAACAAAAATAAAATAAAATAAAATAAAACACAGACATACAGGGGGTCGGCCGACTTCTACTTACCTCTGGAGGCCTTTGCTTTTCACCTGGGCATCTTTTACAAAAAAGGTTATTAAGAAGAGGGATGGTAAAGACAAAATAATGTCACATATTAAATTGTGTAGAGTCAATGAATATGTTAAAAGGTCCCTACATAATAGTAAAAGGAGGAGAAACACAGCTCATATGAATGTGTGGAACAAGTGGATCAGTAGCAGTCCCAATTGACATGCACAAATAACTCAGGTCCTTCCCACGTCGCAGGATGCACCACTGGAGGGTTGGGGATGTAGGCCCAGTGAGTCACTGCTTGGATGGCCACTGTCACTCTCCACGATCCGAACGCAGCGTTCAGGCAGCCAGCGGGCGTCATTTTCTCCTTGTGAAAAAACACATACATGCCCTCGACCCCAGATTAGAACAGGATCGGGTCCATGCCAAGCACCAGTTAGGGGATCCTTCCACTTTACTAAGGCAAAAGCACGCTGCTCTCTTCTTTCCCAGAATCGCTGAGCAGCAGATAAATTATTTGAATCCAAATTCAAAAAATTTAAAACAAATAAAGCATGATTAAGTATATTCACAGGGGTAGCGGGATACGACTCTCCTTTCTGTATTTTAGCAATTTGATGTTTTAATAATCCATTAGCTCTCTCCACGATGCCTTGACCTTGAGGATTGTAAGGAATGCCTGTAATATGAGTGATATTATAGGAATGGCAGAAGGATTGAAATGCTCGGCCTGCATAGCCAGGGCCATTATCTGTTTTTATTTGCGAGGGAATCCCCATCATAGCAAAGCATCGAATGCAGTGAGAAATACAATGTTTAGTGGCTTCCCCAGCAAGGGGGGGTGGCCAAGATAAAATTAGAATAAGTATCTACAGTAACATGAACATATTTTAATCGGCCAAATGATGGAACATGTGTGACATCCATCTGCCAAATGTGATTAGAAAGCAGTCCTCGTGGATTTATACCTAAATGGGGGCTGGTGAAAAAGGGACACAGTTGGAGCAAGTCTTAACTATTTGTCGTGCTGCTTCTCTAGATAATTTAAACTGTCGGCGCAAGGCTCGACTGTTTTGATGGTGGTTGGCATGTGACTGCTTAGCAAGTTCAACCTGAGTTAAGTAAACTCTGGTGGCGGAGTCAGTAACTGCATTGCCCTCACTTAAAGGGCCAGGAAGATTAGTGTGAGCTCGAACAAAGCCAAAAAAACAAGGGAGGTTGCGAGAACAAAGCAAAGTTTGTACTTGGCGAAATTGGGTCTGGATATTGGAGTTAGTAGTTCCAATAAAGGGAACAGTTTCTATGACTTGAAGAGCACGAATTACATATTGACTGTCTGAGTATAAGTTAAAGGGCTCGTCTTGTAACAGGACGAGTGCTTGTAAAACAGCCTCTAATTCCACCTCTTGGGCGGAGGAAAAACCCGTAACCCAAGATTGAGTTTTCTCATTAATGGTCAAAGCAGCCGTTCCATTAGAGGATCCATCTGTAAATACTAAAGCGGCAGAAGATAAAGGCGAGGCCCGTACTATGGAAGGAAATAGAAACGTATGACACGCAGCAAATTGGAGAAGTTTGTTAGATGGGTAGTGATGCAAAATTTTTCCCGTATAATTGGCCCAAGCAATGGCCCAAGGATCGCAATGGGCGAATAGCCAATCTTGTTGTTGTAGATTATATGGGACACAGATAAAATGAGGTTCCTGACCTAAATATTTACGGGAATCCACTCGGCACATATGTATCAGATTAGCTACCAATTCGTAGTAGGGGGTCAGCACTTTGCCGGGTGTTGATGGTAGATAAAGCCATAAAAGTGGGCCATCCTGCCACAATACAGCAGTTGGGGAGTGAGAAGTAGCTAAAATGTAAACTCCCCATGGTTTAGAATAGTCACTATAGGTCACTTGTTGCTGGGAAATTGCCTTTTCTACAATTTGGATGGCCCTCCTGGCGTCAGGATTTAATTCGCGCAAGGATGTAGGGTTGGTATCTCCTTTTAAGAGATCAAAGAGGGGTTTTAACTCTCCTGTGGAGAGCTTTAGATAAGGCCGAAGCCAATTTATATCTCCTAAGAATTGCTGAAAATCATGAAGAGTTCTTAAGTGTGAAGTTTTTAATTGTATTTTTTGGCTTTTAAAATAGTGTGGGCCTAATATATGGCCTAGATACATACAAGGGGGGTGTTCCTGAACCTTTTCAGCTGCTATTATAAGGCCAAAGAGGCTCAGATCTTGCTTTAGTTGTCCAAAGGCTTGTCGTACAACGATAGGGTCAGAACAAGCCAACAAGATGTCATCCATATAATGAACAATATAAGCAGAAGAAAATTTTTCACGAGTGGAAGAAATGGCTCTAGCTACAAAACTTTGACATAAAGTTGGACTATTTGCCATGCCCTGTGGAAGCACACATCTGCTCCAGTGTCTAATATTCCTTTAAAGGGCTTTTCTTGTATAAATATAGTCATCTCAGGCCTCTCTTGTTTTATGCTTTGTACCCAATAGATATCAGAAGATCTAAATCCTCTCTGTCCACATGGGGAATTAGCAGTCTCCCCGGGAGGTAAAGGCACAAGTATTAGTTGTGCTAATTTTTGACTGGCTGGGATCGATACCACGTGTTTCGGGGCAGAGGCCATAACTTTGATTTCTCCAGTAAAATCCTGGTCAATTTTGCCAGGTGTAATCTGTATCCCTTTAAGGGCTGAGCTACTTCGCCCTAACAGCAATCCAGCCACTCCCGGGGGAAGGGGGCCGAAGACCCCCGTGGGGAGAGCTTGTGTCCCCATCTCTGGGGTCAATACTGAGCAGGTGGAGGAACAGAGGTCCAATCCTGCACTGCCTGGGGTGGCACGGAGGAGGCCGGAGACTGATCTTGGGGGGTTGTTAGAAGATGCACTTGTGGCCGAGAAGAGGGAGGGACTGCCCCATGGTTTTGCGGGGCCAGGGGCTGGCCCCTTCTCCAGTTTCCCGAAAACAGGCGGCCATTGCGATTTGTTGCTGACTTGCAATCTTTAGCCCAGTGCTTCCCTTTACCACAGCGTGGACATGTGCCAAGTGATTTTCTCTCTTTAACCTTGCCTGGCGTGGGCATTGCGTCATCCAATGTCCTATTTGTCCACAAGAAAAGCAACGCCCTGGGGGTCTAGCATCCCGAGAATGCCGCTGACCTCTATATTTTAGAAATTCAGTAACAGTCTTTCCTTGAGGAGCGGCAGCTAAAGTAAGGCCTTGTACATGGGAGGGTCCAATATCAGCACACAGTGAAATAAAGTCCGTGATTCCTCCCTTATTCCTATGGGGTCTGATAGCTGCCTGACAGGCGGCGTTGGCATTTTCATAGGCTATGTGTCTAACTATAATCTTCCTTGCGTTCTTATCTTGTACTAGGTGGTCTGCAGTCTCCATTAATCGAGACAAAAATTCTAGATAAGGTTCATTCAGTCCCTGTTTAACTTCTACTAGATTTTTTGTACGATTGGAATTGCGTAACCTTTTCCAAGCCTCTCTCGCCGCAGCATTTATTTGTAAATAGGCCTCCTTTGCATAACCCAATTGATCTTCGGTGTTTTTATAGGTTCCCTCTCCTAACAACTGATCAACAGTGTAAGGCAAATTCTTAGACCTATTTGTTTCAATTTTAGCCCGACACTGTGCAGTGAACTCTGTCTCCCATAATAAGTACTCTCCTGCACTAAGGCATGCTCTGGCAAGCCGCTTCCAGTCATTTGGGCATGCAATACCAGCACACGCGGCCTCCAATATTACTTGAGTAAAAGGGGCAGTTGGCCCATATTGGGAGCAGGCACTTTTTAAATCCTGTAATAGTTTAACAGGAACAGGTTGATGGTATACTTGTTCATCATGATCAACTAAACTAGGGAAGCATCGAGGCCCTGAAATATCTTCCCTCTCTCTAGCAGCCTGAGTCAGGTTTAATTGCGATGCACTGTGCCTGGTTGTAGTGCCTGTTAAAAGAGACTTGTTGCTAGGGCCTTTAGGCTTGCCTAAAGGTTGAAAAAGGGATTGAGGCCGTAAGGCTGCAGCCGGAGGCGGTGGGTGTGAGGGGTAAGGTTTAGAATCAGACACCATAGTGGCCTGAGGGTCATATTTCTTTCCTACTTCTGGGGGGGCTCTCTGCTCCATCCCCATTTTCGATAGAAAATGTAGGATTTCTTCTAACTTCTTCTCCATCGTAGCCATCCGGCCCTCCATTGACACATCATAACTTTCCTCCTTGATATTCAAACCTGAATTCTGATACTCAATATCTACTGGTTGTTGTTCCCTTTTCAAGATCTCACTTAGACTCTCTTGGGCTGCGGCATATGGCTCAGCCTCAGGTTTTTCAGAAGGGTCCTTTAACTCATAAATTTCCCTTAATTCAAGATTAAGTTCAGCATTCTCATGTTGAGGATCTATGCATTCACTTACTAAATTCCATACATCAATAGCCTCTACTGTGGTCTTTTCAGGGCCATATACATTTTAATATTCTAGAATTCTTTTTCCTATCCGCTGCCAGGTTTTTTGGAATTCCTCCTCTATAAACCTCGGGCATGCCTCCTCGACAAACTGTAGGAAGCTCTGAAGCACCCCTTTTTCCACCCATGTTCCGTGGGCTTCAAGTAGGCCTGTTAAGATCGGTACATATGACCTATGGCTATTAACTTGACCCATAATTTTTACTCCTGACTATACACTCTCTTAAGATCCTCTCTTAATAGTCCTATGATGTGTTACTCACCACAGGGAGGGGTCCTTCACCTTCGTCCCAGATTTTCAGCATCCCTGTTCGGGCGCCAGATGCCGGGGCCTACCGGCAGCAAACCAGGGTTCGCAGATTGGGGTTCCTGAAATAGGGGGCAAGGACTAGGAAGAAATAGAAGAGAGACAGACACACCGGGTCCGGGATGTCCGCAGTCCAGGTAAAGACTGCTGCGTTTATTTTTCACTCCAGCTTCTTCCCTCCTTGAAACCCAGGGAACTTCCAGGTGTTACATTCATATGGTAAATCTCAGGTCATTTAAACAGAATAAGGCCAGAAAACAATAAGACAGTAAAGCCATTGTCTGATGCAAATCAAGGTACAGTTTGATTCCACTCTGGCTCCCAACAGGGGTCATGCTTCTGACCTGGGGAAATGTAGTCAGGCTCTGTCACCTAAGATCACGATGGTCCATGCAAGGTTTCTGAAGGTCCAGTCACTAAAACAATGCTGGAATCCACCTAGGCATGTGTGTATTACACAACATGAGGGCAATCAGAGTGATATTACAAATGCTCATTTGAATTTTTTGCCACTTTGGGGATTTGAACTCAGGAGCTGAGCGCTCTCCTTCGGCTTTCTCAAGTCACAGGACCACTTCTGGCATTTGCTCTCAGTGTGGCACTGAGGAATCAAACCCAGGACTTTGTCCATGCTAGACAAACACTCTACCACAAGGCTAAATTCTTGGGCCCAGGCATTATACAGTTTCATCCAATATATAGTAAGTCCTATGTCAGAAGACACTTCTCTCCAGACAAAAGAACCTTCTTATGAGTAGCCAAGTCTTGATCAGCAAAAGTGTTAGAGCGGTTGTCTAGATATCACTGACATTAAGTATACTCAGTGGAAAACTTTAATTTTCTTTTTAGGGGTGGGTATTTTCTCTTACTTATTAGTTGTCCATCAGGAAATTCGATAGCTTGAACATGTTCTCCTTTGAAAATTAACTAAAAAAAGAGAGAGAGAGAGAAAGGAACAAAGGTAGGAAGAAAGGAAGGAAGGGAAAGAAAGAAAAAGAAAGAAAGAAAAAAGAAAAGAAAAGAAAGAAAGAAAGAAAGAAAGAAAGAAAGAAAGAAAGAAAGAAAAAGCAACCTTAGAACTGGATAACTTGGTCCTTTAGCTCCTGTCTCAACCCAGTTCAAAATGCTTGCATCTCCTGATGGCAGCATCCTCTGGGATCTGCAATTTGCCTCAGCACATTCATACCTCAGCAGGATCCCCTGGGTGGTTTTGGATTTCCTTAGGGATATTGGCTTGGTCTGTCCTCTGTTGCTGCTGTGCTTCCTATCACAGCGCCTTTTCCCTTGGGCATACAGGGAATCTTTGACCTTCTTGCACTGGTCACCCTGTGAGGCAGATGCTTACCACACTTCTTACAAAAAGTCCTTCTGGTTTCAGGATCATTGACCATCTCTGCAGCAGAGCCGTGAGAGCTTCTGAGAGCACAAAATGAGCCCCTTGGTGCTCTGAGGAAAAGCAGTGAAAATCTTTTCAAAGAACTATCACCAATTCTATTCACCTAGCTGCAAGTGACATGATACCTCTTTTTCACTAATAGCATATTGTAGACGTGTAGTATGAGTGTAATACTTCATGGTATATATGTACCCTGTTACTGATGGTCCTTGGCAGGTATGTCCTATGTTTTCTTCCTCCACTCATCAGTTGTTGGGCTCTTAGGTTGACTCTACCAATTTGCTGTTTTGTACAGTACTTCAATGAACTTGAGTGTATGACTGTCCTGTGTACCTACACAATTTCTTTTATATACCCTGTAGTGGTAGGATTATAGGTGAGTATACATTTACTTCTTGGGGAATCTTCCTATTGATTCCATAGTGGTTGCAATAGTTTCTATTGCCACCTAGAGCTTGACAGTTCCTCCCTCACTTCCCTTCCTGGCAGTATTTATTGCAGATTTCTTGTAACCCTAAATTTGACTGGATTGACATATTTGTTCAAGGCTGGAGCTCCACTGCTTTTCCACTTGCATCTCTTTGGTGGATATTTGGACATGAGTCTCACAGACTTTCCATCCCATGCTGGCTCAAACCTCAGATCTGTCCTGAGATCTGAGCCTCCTGAGTGGCTAGGATTGCAGGCATGTGCCACAGGCGCCTTCCCTTCTACAAAACCTACTGTGTCTTCAAGTATCTCTTAGGCTCTTGTGTTTGTTCTTCTGAGAAAGAAGGCTTCAATTCACTTGTCCTTCTTGTTTCTTGTTGTTTAATCTTTGAGCTCTTGGTATGTTGTAGATATTGATCCTTTATTTGTTGAAGTCACTGGCAAAGCTTTTCTCCCATTCATCACGTGGTTTTCTTGTTTTTCTTATTATTTGGAAACACTATTGTGATGCAGCGCCTTTAGTTGTTCCTTGTTGTCACTTCGTGGCCACTGGGAATTCTATTCAGAAAATAACTCTTCTTGAAATTCCTCAATATTTGCTTGTAGTGATTCAGAAATTCAGATGGTATATTTCATTCTTTGAGGGTTTTTGAGTTCTTTCGTGTACATGGTGAGACAAGGCTCTTGTTTAAGTTGATTTTGTCACTTTTCTCAGCACCATTTGTCGAAGAATTTTCTTTAATTCAGTGGATTTTTCTATTTTCCTTTCCCTTTTTTTCCTTTCCCTTTCCCTTTCCCTCTCTCTCTCCCTCCACACACCCCTCTCTCCCTCTTCCTCTTCCCTCCATATTTTCCTTCCTTCCTTCCTTCCTTCCTTCCGTCCTTCCTTCCTTCTTTCCGTCCTTCCTTCCTTCCTTCCCTCCTTTTCTTTCTTTTTCCCTGCTTTTTCTCTTTTGCTTGCTGTTACCAGAGCTCCTACTCAGGGGCCTGTGTTAATTAAGTCTCTTCTTCATGGTTCTTCCTTTCTATTTGAGCCTTGCCTACAGCTGACTTTCTGCTCCTTATAGCAAAATTGGAGTCTCATGAACTTTCTATTTGAAGCTGATGCCACATTACAAACTTTCAGACCTCAATCTCCAGAGATTTACTGGCTTGACCCCAATCCCAAGGTGCCTTTTAGCTTTCAAGGAAGACAACAGGAGAAAAAAAATTTTGAATGCCCTGCATGTCTGAAAGTATCTTTTTGTAACTTCTTGTAACCTGGCCTTAATGGTAACATGTGCCCTAAACGTGGCCATGTCCATTCCTTCTAACGTGGGAATTCTAAGTGAATATCTATTTATCATGAGAAATCTGAAGGCATTACTTCCTCTACTCATTTTCAGATTGCTTCAGAAAAACCGAAAACTGAATCAAAGCTCAATCTTGATTCTTCATATGGGACCTACTTCTTTTCAGAAACCAATTGCAATAAATTCTGTATTCTTTTCCAAAAGCATGGATCTTATAGTGAATGCCACACTGTCTCTGATTTGATCACCTCCTACTTTTCATTTTCTGAATGGAATTTCAAGGAGGGGCTGTACTTTCCTGTAAGCAAACGTTCCAGAGAATGGATAAAATGCAAAGGTGCGTCTCTAGCCTTGGTGTCTCTCACGTACATTAATGACATCCATTTTGGGGAAGCCACTGACACTGGAATGCCCTGACTATGTGGGAGTGTATCCATACACTAAAGTGAATCTACCTTGTCACCTACCTCTTCCTGGGGCGTCAGTTTTCTACTGAGAAGAAGCAAGTCTTGAGTCTCTACATATTCTCCACTGATCCTTTCCACTTCTCCATTTCTTTGGGAAGAATTTTTGGTTGGACACCATCTTCTCCGAGGAGCCTTGTTCATTCTCTAAGATTCTGTAATACTTCAAGCCCTAGGGTCTGTGCTGGCACACCTAGAGAGCAACAGCTCTGACCCTGAGACCTGGTAGCACACTTGGACTGTGGGGTAATTCGAGGCTTCTTGGTCAGGGCTTTCACCCTGAGAAGCCTTGGCATGTGGCAGCTCTTGTCATTCTGGGTAGCCACAGCAGTAATAGGAGACAGCAGACAGCAGGGAGCAGCAAGACATGGCTTCTCTGAGGGTGGCAATTCTCTTAGAGGCCTCTAGGATGGATGGTCCACCCCATATCAGTAAGGGGAGAATGCTGGCTTTCTCGGCCATAGGCAGCATCCAGTGCTATGGGCCTCAGGTGTCTGAGACCTGGGCCTTAAGGCCTGGCAGCTGTCTGGGACTCTTCCAGTGAGCACAGCCCACAGCTGCCCTTCTTCTACTCACCACAGCCCTCTGTCTCCACTCCCTTTGCTCCCTGGCATTTCTGCATTCACCCTGTCTCTCTGCAGGTCTTCAACTACTGCCATTTGTCACTGTTGCTTCTGGGCCAGCACCCACTGCCACCTGTGCCACTGCTGCCACCACTATTCCTATTGCCTTGTACACTGAGTGCACATTAAGCACAGCACGATGTGAAAAAAAGCAGCAGGAGTGGAAGGCAGACAAGTGAAAGCTGGGAAGGAGCCTAACTCCTCACATTCCTCCACCGTGCAGTATTTGGAAACTCTCAAGGTATGCTCTGTTTCACCAAGCTCTATTTCCTTTTTAGAATGATCATAATAGCCTGACTACAATCTGCTCACGTGGTTGCCTTGCTTTTACCTTACAGGTGGAAAGGGAGATTAGGAACAGGAGAGCCTGGTGTGCCTTCTTGCTCTGTATAATGGACTCCTCAGGGCTAGAAAGCAGCTGAAGCACACTGCTCTCCATGGTTCAAGGCAGGTCAATGGGCGGGACATCAGTGTCACCCTGCTTCACCAAATTCAACTAGAACTTCACCTCCAGAAATGCAAGCATTTTACCCTCATGAACAAGAAACACACAGCAAGGAACCAGTGGTCACAGCCATGCTGCCTCATTCCCCGACACACAAGCAAGCAGGGCCTGAGAAAATGAGACTCCTGGGAAGTCAGGGCAGAGGAGATGGGCCCATCCGCCTGCCAAGCGTATGACAGACAAGTCCTGAGTCTGCATCCCATGAGCATGAGCATCAGCAAGGCCCACAAACCCCAGGCCCCTCCACAGGATTGGTGGACACCCTGTCTTTCTGTCTCTCCATCCAGCTCACCTTCAGTGCACACTCTGGGAAGGCAGTGTCAGGGTAGGTAGCATGGCCTCAACTCCACAGCTCAGTGTGTGTGTCTACTTTTCATGAATGTGAAGACTGGTGCTGAAGGTCATCTGAGGACACTGGAGGACAAGGTGTGCCATCAACAGGCGACATGGGGACATCCACAGCTGGCCTGGAAGAGCTAATGAAGGATTTTGCATGTGTGGAGATGCCTCCTGCACACCGTGCCTCAATCACTCATTGGTGCCCCTGGCCATCAGGGCTTCTCCTGGTCTTTCCTCAGTTAATTGCAAATCAGGATGATATCTCTGTTAAGGACTGAAGGATGAGTCTCTGCTGTATCTGAATCGAAGGACTTCATAATAAATTAATTGGTAGATATGGGATAATTTTCTTATAATTCATATTTTTATTTCACATATCAGATTTCTCATTTCTATTTTTACACTGTCGTAGGCATCCTCCTAATGTCTTTTCACTCATATTTATGGCTCTACATGTACCAATGATAGAACTCAAGACCTGAGTGGTTTCCCTCAGGTTTCTCTTTCAAAGCTAGAGCTAGAGCTCTACCACTTGAGCCAGAGCTGACTGATTCATTGATGAAAAGCATCTCTAGGTGTTTCCTACCTGGATGGACTTGCACACTGATCTCAGGTCCCAGCCCCCTGAGTAGCTAGGATTACAGAGCTGAGCCTGGGATCCCCTTTGTCCTGCACTCCACCAGACCTCCACATGAACCCTGAGGAGGTCCACATGCCCATGTTAACACAGAGGCCACCATTTCCCTCAGCCAGCCTGGGGGAGAGCTGAGGAGACAGGACACTGAATAAAGGCCCTGCTCATTTCTGCTTCCTACCTATCATCCCACAACTTGTAGCAAAGTTGAATTCTTTACCTTCTGCCTGTTGATTTATGTGAGGACATGGATGGGTGAGCAAGGATGCATGCCACTGTATCTTCATATGGGTAAGTGTGTATCTATGTTGTGTACATGTGTACATGAGGTCATGTACACTAAACTTCATAGGTATGTATGCATAGGTGACCTTTTGTCTGGGTGACTTTGTCAGTGTGTACACTGGGAATTTCTGACACCCATGTGGAGCTCAGTTGTCCTTTACCCATTTTAGTTCATTGTGCAATTGCACATAATTGAGACAGAAGATGGTGCACAGAGCAAACTAGCCTTGAATTTAATCTTCCTTCCACAGGCTCCCCGCCACAGGGATGAAAGGCTGACCCAAGGACACATGCAGTACACTTTGTTCTCTGTCAAGACACAATGTGCACAGATCTCATCTGTACATGAGTTCAGTGAAAATGACTGACCCCAGCTCTCAGGCTTCAGAAGCAGTATGCAGCGTGTTTGCCCCAAATCTCGATGAACCTGGCAAGGCAGGATACCGTTGGGGAAGCAAATTGGAGAAGTTAGTAGACCATTTGGCAGCAGCCTTGCTCTTCAGTGATGTCCCCTCTGTGCCAGGATTTCTTGGGACCTTCAGAATGTTCACAACAACCCAAAATGCATTGACTCTGCTGCTGAGCAAGTGAGCTCCACCCCAGAATCCAGATACAGGCCCACTGGCTAGGCTCTGCCTGTGCCTCAGTAATGTGCATCTGCTTGCATCCTGGGACATAGCATGCTAGGGTCAACACCAGACTGCCTGAGGCTGGAACACTGGGAGAGGCCATGAACATGCCTGGACCGACCCTGACCTACACATATAGGTGCCATGGACTGATGGCACTGCCGGGAGATGCCCTCTCTTTCATCAACACACGTTTTGTACATTGAGGCCTCACTAAGACTACAAACACAACGTTTTACCAAATTCACAAAGATAGTTTACGGTACCGCTGAGGGTCCTGAACACTCCAAACCCCAGTAGAAACCCTAGCGGTGAAGAACAGAGTCCATACACATTGAGGTATGTGGGAGGAAGTCAGTGGGAGGGTCACATGGCATGGAGACACATTTCCAGACAGCACTCAGTGAAAAGAACGGGTCATTCTTGTCATCCCGAGCTCCATCCTGTGCTCAGGGACCACCAGGAACTGTACACATCACATGCACACTCAGTGCCTGTGACATCCTCATGATATTCCCTATGCATGGATCATTTCAGGACCTGCAGGAAGACAATGCAGGAGTACAGGAAGAATTGCAGCAGAGAGCCGGCTTGGGGGAAGAGGGAGAATTTTTGTCTTCAGACCAATTCATTGGACAGCTGGCTAGGAGAGGCCTGGGAAAGGGAAATGGACCCCACTTGACTATAGAGTCCTGAAGGAGAGCTTGAGTCCTTCCAGGAAAGTGTCCACACAGGGAGCTGGCTTTGGGTTCCTCTAGGTTTGAAAAGGGTGGGAGAAGCCTCTGGGACCATGACAGCCCAGTCACATTTGCCTGCCCTGGGAAACAGCAGGGCTACAGAGAACAGGGCATCCCCACCTCCCCATCATCGGCATTCAGTAGGCCTGACTGCTTTTAACCACCAGATGAGGATCCTGAAGCATATGCCCAGAAGCCTTTGCCTCATGATCTGCGTATAGTGTCCACACCATCTGCAAACATGGACACTGTTCCCAAAGTATCAGAGGTGACGCCCATTCTGTCCCTGCCATATCCTAGACACACACGTCACCTCCCTGAGAATGAGTTACGAGCCCTTCCTCCCTCATAGGCTGGGTTCTGGAGGCCTCAGCTCAGAGTTCAATTGGTCATTTCTTTCCTTTCTTGGGAGACTCTGAAAAACCCTCACACCTCAAAATTAAGGTAATATTTTGTCTTTCATTGCATCAATAAACCATTGGTTGAAATATGAAAAAAAAAACCCTCATACCTTACCAGACTTTGAGCTCTGTTTATCTGGAACGCCCCCCCCCCAAATGGTCAGTAGACCCTAGCACCAACTTTGTTTGCCATCTTAAAGCACTCTGACAAGTAGGCAATGTGTGTAATTACTACCTGCCTAATGGACAACAGCAGAGAGGCAGCAGAGAAGTCAGAGGTTTTGTAGCACTGAATTGAGGTGGATTTGCTCGCTGTAGGATTGCCCTGGGACACATTTTCCCTTTCCCATCCCAACCTGGCTACTTGTTCACTCCCAGCCACTGCCTGAGTCAGCAAACCCCTCTTGGTGCTCTACCCTGGCTCCTGCTTTGCTTCCACTGGAATTGGGTCATGTCCCCAGGCCCTCCAGCATTCAGCCAGTAACCAAGGCCAGCCCTAGGGCCAAAGTAGGACCCCAAGAACACCTCCGACAGCCCCCCCCCTACAGTCCTCATCCCTCAGAGTGCAACCTTCTGAAGTACATAGGATCCCTCTGTTTCATCCATCTGCTCTGCAGAGTAGTTCAGAGCAAGGCCTATAGGAGACATGGTCAGCAGTGTGCAGGTGGGTGTGCCTTCCTCCAGGGCAAATATTAGTTTGTCAGCCTAACATTACTCCTCTAGGTGCTCCAGGGCAATTTCCAGGACTGACATGCACAACTCAGACCCATGGGGCCTTGCTCAGGACTTGCCTGCTAGCCTTCCTATCCTAGAGCTCATTCCACAAGGATACGGGGGAATTTTGTACTTTTTAATATTCTAGCTACATCAGTATGAGCAGGGTTCCTCCAGACACAGGCACTGTGGATGTTGGGGGAATCCCAGGTTCCAGGCTATGGTTTGCTCCACATCATGTGACCTCTTTCCATCTGTGTTGGATGTGATGAGTGGACAAACAAAGATGAGGATAAAGTGTGATGCTTTCAAGAAAACTTCCCATGCTGTGAGAAGATTTCAGAAAGCTTTTCTATTCCTGTCCATTTTGACTTAAAAACAGAGGATTCACAAATAAGTATATGCTTTTCAAGTGGATATTCTGGTTTCCTTTTTATCCTGAGTTGCAGTTTTATAGGATTATAAGCAGCAAATCTGTACCACAGTTTAAAATATCTTGGTAAGACGTGTGAAAGGGTATCAATGTATGTGAATTAATGCACCTTCTATCTGGCAAATATCATGTAACCCTTTTACTAATTACAATTAAAAAAAAAAGAAAGCAAAGATATAAAAAAAAAAAAAGCCGGAACTGGTGCTGAGGCTCAAGTGGTAGAGCTCTAGCCTTGAGAAAGTCCAAGGACATTGCTCAGGCCCTGAGCTTAAGCCCAGGACTGGCAAAAAAAAAAAAAAAAAGAACAAAACGAAGAAGACTCAACGTGGGAGAGGAACAGGGGACCCAAGAACAGGGGACCCATTCATGTGGAATGAAGCCAAGAACCTGAATACACCAATGGGACAGATGGAAGGGAAAATTACTAGGAAATACTTCTGTCTTTAAGCAGAGGACCTGGAAAGCGGCAGCTTTGTATAGTAAGTTTATACATAGTAGCATTCTTCTCTAGCCCAATGACACAGACATGACTGCAGCTTCCATCTTCACCTCCTCCAGCAAAGGTCAAATAAAGAGTCAGGAGTCTTTACTCTCACCAAAATATAACAAGGTACTCGAATTACCTAAAGAAAACCTAGAAGGAACCAGGACATCCACCCTCACCTAGAGATCATGTGATAACTCTCTCCAATCCTAGCTGGGCTGGTGTCCAGAAGAGGTCTGGTGGAGAATCAAGACTCTGATTATCACTCACTAATAGCCCAGCCACTTATTCTCTCATGGTGTCATTGTATGGTAATCAGTGAAGTACTGTCTTTCTCAGTCCATGAACACCCAGTAATATGGAAAAACTCCTTTCAAAAAAAGCAAAGTCTTAGCCAGGTGCGGTGGCTCACGCCTATAATCCTAGTTATTCAGGAGGCTGAGATGTGAGGATCATGGTTCAAATCCAGCCTGAGCACTAAAGACTATGAGACTCTTATCTCCACTTAACCACTAGAAAACGAGAAGTAGGGCTATGGCGCATGAGATAGGGCGGTAGCCTTGAGCTGAAGAGCTAAGGGACAGCACCCAGGCCCAGAGTTCAAGCCCCACAACCAAAAATAACTGATTGAACTTGACTGATACATTGGAATCAATTGAAAATGCATGTATTTTCTGGGAAAGATTAACCTAAATCAGTGTGTGTGTGTATCTTTACACAGTATCTAGATCAAAGTATTTAATAATGTTAGTTTTTATTAAGCTTGTATTATTCTTCTTATCACTTGATAACAAATAACTTTTTCTACAATTGTTCTTACTCAAAAAGGCATTTATTTGAAAATAAAAATATAAAAGCAATTGTTTAGATGAAGAAAAAAAAATAAAATAAAATATCTTGGTAGATTTTTCCTAGTAATCAGAGAATGTTTTTGTAATCAGTAATCTTCCTGTATATTTTCAATGCATCCACTATAGTGACCTTTCATCCACAAACTATAAAACACAAATTTTTACTTTTGTCTCCTATGAGTTTCCTTGAACCACTGGAGTATTTTTATCACATTAATTCTCATACACTTAGATTTGAGATAACTTCAATCATCGTGTGTATGTGTGTGTGTGTGTGTGTGTGTGTGTGTTTCCTCTCAGATGTCCTTTGAGGCCACACACAACTTGAGATGGACTGGAAGAAATACTTGGGGTTTCAACACAGAAATATAGGTGTTCAAGTTTGAGACCTGTGTGGGGCTGGCACTTCATTCCCACTTTCCATATAATAAAGGATACAAGAACTCCTGGTTGTAGCTCCCTGTGTCATTTCTCAACTATACTATGGTAGTAAAATTGATTTGTTTTGATATAGAGGAAATTCTCTGGTCTTCACAGCATTACATTTGATCACAGCAGTCTTGTACATTTCCCCAGAGGATGGGACAATAGAATTTCACTATTTGGGCTCAAAGACATGATCGTGGGTGATGTGGTGAGAAGAAATGACCATTTGCTAATGTCTGGTGCATTGTGTCTTCCATGGAATTGCCATCCCAAATGCTTCTCTTTAGAAATAAAGCAACCTTCTCATAGATCTCTACAGGAAGAGCAGTGGCCAAGATATGAAGAAGGAAGCAAAAGGAGTCCGCAGTTCAGCATGCGTGCTTTTCATCTGATTCACACGGATGGCAAGTGACATTCATGGTCATATACATCAGAATGACAAGGAAGAGAAACTTCAACCACACACTAGACAAAATTTAATTGACAAAGGGACCATCGGTGACTTCATGTCTGTCCACAAGATACACTCTATGCCAAAGAGTTGGTGTGTGTGGCTTTTTCTCTCTGTTGTCTTTGAGAATGAACACACATGCACAGACACACAGACAGAAAGCTTGATATGACAACAGCCACTGATATCCAGTGAGGACACAAAATTGCTGTCATCAAAGAAAAATTGAATTTCTTTGGTTTTGGAAATGGAAGCTCGATGAACTGAAAATCTATTGCCCACATTAGTTGGAAGGGTCATTGGAGCATGGTTTTGGTCACAGCAGAAAAATCTTGAACTAGAGAGTAAGCTATGAGATGGGAATAACAAATTAGGTTGTCTTCTAGAGATGAGACATGCAAAGAGTGAGCAGTTTTTGGTTTTCTTTCTTTTCTTTTCTTCTTTGTTTTGGTTGGGGTTTGAACTCTGTACATATGTGCTGACCCTGAGCTCTTCAGCTCAAGGTTACCACCTATCCCGGGGCCTGGGCAATGTCCTTGAGCTCTTCAGCTCAAGCCCACTGCCCTGCCACTGAACCAAAGCCCCACTGCCCATTGTTTTTTCTACTGATTAACTGGAGATAAGAATGTCATGGGCTTAAGTGCCTGGACTAGCTTTCAGCCAGGATTCTCAGATCTCAGCCTCCTAACTAGCTGAGATTTTTCCGCATGAGTCACTCTGTCCCACTAGTCCAGAAGATGTGAGCAGCTTTGGTTGTAACAAGTCATGCAATAATGAACACTGCAGTTAAGTAAACTCGAGTCATTGTTGTAGATACAAATATTTCATCCCCACCATCCTCTCCAAATGTGTACAAGAGTACAATTGCATTATGCTGTGAAAGAGAAATGTAAATAAAATAAACACACGTGAAGAAAATGAAACTGTGCTTAGAAATTTTGTTTCAAGGAAGTATTCATCTCTTAAAGAAAAATAAACACACTTGGTAAATGAGCACAATGTCTTAGATGTAGGCGGCCAACATGATTCTGAGCATTCATTGCATCCTAGTCAACCATGGCCATAGATATCAAGGGGTGTGGTTTCAGTTCATGTTCCTCACATCCACAGGCCAAGTGGAGGTTCGGGGCCCGGGCCTGGTCCACGAAGAGGTCGTGGGACGGTTCAGAGGTGAAACCCAGTTGAGGAGGTTAGGTGACCTGGTCGGCGGAGGAGGATGGAGAGGACAGGCATGAGGGGTGGGGAGGACGGGACAGGGATCACCTCCTCTCCAGTCTATTCCACATCCTAGCACAGGAGGACCGCGTGGACGGCTCCAGAGGGAGGAAGGGGAGTCCAGGGCGGTGGGGACCCCCGCTGTCAGCCATGGAGACACTGGGCCTGCTGAGTCGTTATTTTTGGCTCCTCAGCGGAAGGGGCGGGGAGATCCCGGAGGAGCAGAGTGGACTTCCGGGGCGGGTCCTCCAGGGCCCAGGCCCAATCAATTCTCTAGCTAAGGACAGGGATTCCCTCCCCCTGCACAACTTTCAGATTCACCAGCCAAAACGACCAAACGGTGGGTCATCTACCGGTGTACAAGGTTTCTGAGCAGTGGAGGAAGAATGAGGCCCCTCTGGGTTCTTATCTGTGTCCATTCAGCCTCAAGTGGATTCAGACTTTTCCATGACAGCTAATCCTGAAAGGACCTTCCAGAGCTGAGGGTGGCTCAGGTAACAAGGACCCACTGACCCTGGGGGAGAAGTCCCACAACAATGAGGCCCTGCAAGCCTTTCTTCCATAGGCCTGGCTTCTCTCAGCTATTTGCTGTAGTGTGGGAATGCTGCCAATGAACTACAATGACCACCTGCTTCTTGTGTGTGCACTGGTGCTCTGTGCATCAGGGCTGGGTCTGTGTCCCACTGTTCCCATAGGGTCCCACACCTCATGACAGCACAATCTGGTCTCAGTGTGTCAGCAGTCCCAAGTGGGCTGCTCAGGGACCTCTCCCCAACAGGAACTTACCAGATGCTGACATTCCTACTATCGCCCTGAATTCACCAGTCAGGAAATTTAAATCACTCTATGCACTGTGTTGTTCTAGATGGACTTGGAGGGCTTTCTGGTAAAAAGCATTACAGATATGGCACTTTAGTCCCTGGAACACTGTTGATCATTGAGGTCATAATACCATCTCAAGTCTGTTTATATCTGATGTTTTATTCTGCCTGCTCCTCAGTTTCTCACTTCATCCTTACACAATCTCCTGTACCATTCTCCTTACTCTGACCTTCCATGTCCTCCCAGCACAGGGGCCCCCTCCTCCTGTCCTGTCCATGTGTGTATAGCAGGCTCTCATGTGTGTCTATTTTTGTCCCTCCTTGACCCATCCCACTTTTCACCCAAAGAAATTTATAAACATTATTTATATTACTCAGTTTTTTTCCTTAAATGTTCCATGGTGACAAAAAAGAATCCCAATATCTTCTATTGGAAGAAGCCATGTATGTATTCCCAATACTCCAGAGCATCCACACATTTACCCACAATTTTCCCAAGTTCCTCACAAATGTCAACCACCGTACTATTTGCTTAGTTGTCATTCTTTCCTTTTCTTAATATTACTAGGTCACTTTCCATGGCTTTTTTCATTCAGGGATGAATCCAAAGGTAAAAAATACACTTAAGGACTACACAGGCCACCAAATTGTGTTTGTATTTGTTCCCATCAACAGGGTGGTGACCAAGATTCTGCTGTCCTATGTTTATTGTGGAAGATTGTTATAGAAGTTGCTTTAAGGAGATGTTAATTTAGAGACAAGGAAGACTGTATTTTTTCATTCCAGCTCCAGCTAATTCTGTACATCCAGTTGTCTTGCCATTTCCTCTGGGTGATGGTATTGCACAGATCTCACTCTCCGGAGGAATCATTGCCCTCTCATCATTTCCATCATTGCTTTCTTAACCCTTGGGGTGTGTGTGTGTGTGTGTGTGTGTGTGTGTGTGTGTGTGTGTGTGTGTGTTCAGCACTGCATGGAGTCATATAGATACCCTTTAACTATTTTACAATTTCATTTCAGTTTGACACTTCTACATAGACTCAGCTTCATCTGCCTTGTGGCAAGAAGTGATGGAGGCATTTAAGACACTTGGTCATAGTAGTATTTGTTCCTGTGCTGTTCTTCCACTTGACCAGGAAAACGGGCCTTTAGTCTTTATGCTTAATGCTTCTAATCTAAGACATGGGGCCATGGATCAATTTCCTGCTTCTACTGAGTAATTGAAGATGACACCCTTATAGACTTTCCTGCCAAGGTTAACTTTGAAACATGTTCTTCAGATTTCAGTGTCCTGAGCAGTGAGAATTGAACGTGTGAGCCATTGGCACCTGGATAAGGACAATGTGTGTGAGTCCTGTGGCATATCCTGTCTCAAGACGTAGACCTGCGTAGCTTTTCTAACTCCTTTTGTCCTGACAGGTATGAATGAACTTTATTCTCTGTCAAGACAAAATGTGCATGAACCTCATCTCTACATGAGTGCTGCAGTGAAATGGTTGACAGCAGCTCTCAGGGTTCACAAACATAGGATGGAAACAGGGTACTGTCCAGTGGCTGACAGCCTCACCCTCACCAGCAGACGCTAAGTGGAATCACTCCAAAGTGAGGTGACTGGGGGACTGAAGCAAAGCACTGACAGTAGTGTAGAACCCATTTGAGATGACTGGATGTACCAGGTCCAGAGACAGTAAGTATGTCCTCAAACCAGGACATTTGCTGGACAAAGGAGAGTAGGAAGGTATGTGCATGGGACTGTGTCTGGCTTTCCTCCTGACCGGCAAGAGATCCCAGGGAGCAGCCAGTTGACATTTGGAGAGATCAGGTCTGAAGCACAAGTTCTAGGGGAGGGGTGTGATGACATCACCATATATCCCATAGGTAAATTGAGGAAGCACATGCTGAGAAAGGACTGGAGTCCCAAAACCTATTACTGTCTGACAGCCTCAGCGCCGATGCCTGTTTGTATTCTGGTCGGTGGTGGGTATATGAGTGTGCGTGTGAGGGAGGAAAGGAAGGTGAGCCCCAAGCTGTTGGATGGCCAGGAGCCTTTTCCCATTGCTTCTCCTTCTTCACCCCAGTATGGGGAGATTTTAGCCCCAAGCCTTGCTGATCCCTGCAAGGCAGGATACCTGTGGGGAGGCAAAGTAAAGCAGCTGGTAGAGCACCTGGTACCTGCCCTGCTCTTCGGAGATGCCTCCTTCGTCCCAGTCTTCCTGGGAACCTACCGCACCTTCACTACCACACAGCACATACTGACCCTGCTGTTCAGCAGATAAGCAGCTCCTGGGAACCTAGGCTAGACTGAATGGCCAGGCTCTGGCCCAAGTTGGTGCCCCAACATGAATCTGCTTGAAGCCTGGGAAGTAGCATGCTAGGGACAACACCCACACTGCCTGAGGCTGGAGCAGAGGCCTGAGCTGTGAAAATGCCTGTCCTGGCCCATGCCTCCAACAGCTGGGTGGGCAGAATTGTGGGTGGTGCGTGGAGAAGCTCCCCTCTCATCAACACCCCCTGCTCTCCATGGTGCCCTCACTGAGACCTTAAGCAAAGCCTTTTCCAAATTCTAAAGGTGAGTGACCTTCTCTCTGGGGTCCTGAACTAACTGAACCTCACTAGGAAGCACTAGAGGGACACAGAGAACCCATGCCCACTCAGATATGTAGGAGGCAGGTAGAAGCCTCTTCACCTTATGTCGGGAGGTATGTCAGGCTCCACTCAGTGTAAAGAATGGGGTGATTCTTGTCATCCCAAGCTCCATCCTGTGCTCAGAAGCCACCAAGAACTGCACACATCACACTCAGGGACAGTGCAGGTGACTTCCTCATGTTATTCCCTAGGTACAGCTCATTTCAAGAACTTGAGGGGGAGAAGGCAGGAGCAAAAGGACCACTACAGCAGTGAGTGTGTTGGGGAAGAGGAGGGAATCTGTTTTCAGAGCGGGGCATTAGGGAGCTGCTTTGCGGGAGGCCTGGGAAAAGTGAAATGGTACCCACCTGGCTTGAGAGTTCTGAAGGAGAGCTTGAGACCTGCCAGGAGACTGTGTCCACATGGGGAGCTGGGGTGAGTTCCTCTATTCCTGAGGAGGGTGAGAGAAGCTCTGGGACCATGCCAGCCCAGTCACCTTTGCCTACCCTGGGAAAATCAGGACTAGGGAGACTAGGACAGCCACACCTCCCCATCATGGACATTCAGTGGGTTTCCTGAGGACTCCGCGAGGGCTCAAGGATCAGGCCTTGCCCTGTGGGTTGAAATCAGGGAAAGACGCTTCACAAAGGGCTTAAGGACATGGAGGTGAGGACAGGTTACCTCAATGAGCACACGCAGGTCTCGAGAGGGACCAAGGGACAGGATGACCATCCCAGAGTGGATAGAGTGGATAGTCTGGGGAGGCTTCCAGGGACAAATGAAGGTAGGTGTGGGGCATGTGGAAAGAGGAGGGTGGTGCTCACAATTGTGATCTAAGTCTAGTCTCATCCCTCCTGAACATATTGCCTGTAGCCCAGCCAGGTGACCTGGCTTGCCAGGGACTTGGACATGAGCAGTCTCATGACCACTCTATACACGAGCTTGAGGGGATCTGAATGGAGGGGAGGCCCAGCCTATGACTCTGCTGCTTCTCCCTCTGCTCCCAGAGCTTTTGCCTTCATCCTTGGTTCGTGGATGAGGGAGTACCCTGAAGATTTCCTAGAAGCGCCTGACTCGTCCTGCCTGCAACAACTTGTGGCATACCTCCACCTGAATATGCCCGGCTCCATTGAGGAGCACCAGGCCTGCCTTCTGCTCACCCATCTGGAACTCAGGAATCCCAAACAGCCAGAGCTTGAAGGTGAGTAGCAGGGGATGGGAAGGAGACAATAGCTGGGAGATTCTGAGCTGTTTCCAATTGAAGGAAGCCAAAGACAAAGGGAGCCAGAAGTCCAGAGGCCTTGGAGGGCTGTCTGGAACACTTCCTGTGGTGGAGTCAAAGCACTGGGGCTTCTCAGGCAGGCAGGGGTCTCCTAACATTAGGGCAGACTTGGGGGAAGACAATCCTGTAGGGATCTTGTCCTAAAATGTCCGCTGCAGCTGCAATCCTTGGTGCTTCTACAGTATTGCATGCCACGCATGGAGCCCTGGAGGCAACAACCCCCCAGGAAGGAATCAGAGCATCTTGGGCAGAGCTGGGTCTAAGGGCTGCCTCAGAGTCCCCTTCAGCTCCCAGCTCTGCTGGCGAGCTCCAGAGTGAGACTCTGAGAGATGCCTATTCCTACTTGCCTTTATCAGCTGGCATAGAAGACATAAAGCCTTGTGCAGGTAAGCTCATGACTCCCAGCCTTCCACCTGCCCCAAGTACAAGTGTGCAGGGAGTAGTCCCAGACTGAGCTGCTCCCTCTGATTTAGGAGCACTGGCAGCCATCTCTGAGCCTGGAGGACCTAATCCACTGGAACCAAGTACTCTAGAGCCAGGAAATGATGAGGAAGTTCCAGTGTCCACTCCAGAAACCCAGCTGCCTCAAGGCAAGGCTGAAGCAAATCCCCCATCAGCCCCAACACCAGTGGCTGGTGCAGATCAAGCAGAGGCTCCCATGAGCACTGTGGCAGAGACCTGTGTGCTAGAGGTAGCAGCTGCATAAGGAACATTTGCATCAGATGTGGGTCCATTCCTGGAGGAAGAGGCAGCATGCCTCCTTGCTGAAGAGGTGGCCTGTCTCCCCCCAGCAGTGGAAGAGCCTGAGCCATCTGCACAGGAACCTGTGCCCCCCATTGAGGAGGAAGCCCCCGGGCCATCTTCACCTCTGGAAATGAATGGCGAAGGTTTCGGGGAGGTTGTTTATCCAGTACCTCGCAATGATCAAGGCTATGGCCTGTCAATCTTTGAGGATACCAGGTCTACACTGCTCAGTTCTACAGAGCTAGAGCCGGACTCTGTCCCCCTGGCTAGAGAGGCAGACATGGCAACTGAGACAGACCCAGCTCCCTGGGAGTCACTGGCAGTGGGGGATTTTCAGATTTCCTCCAGGGTGCCATCCAGGATTTCTTTGTTGAAGTTAGAAGAAATGAGTACAGCACACTTGATAGAGTGGCTGCCTGACCAGAAGGCCAAACAGCTCGCAATCATGGCTGTGGTGAGTAGCTTGGCATGCAGTCTTTCCCTCTCTCCTCTATTGCCCACACCCACCATTTCCCTGGGCAGAGGACATTTCTACTGCACATTCCAGCTTGGTGAGTGCAAAACCCAGGACCAGGTCTGGGTTCACCAAGTCAAGCCATCTTGATTTCTTGAGGTCCAGGGATCCTGATGGCTCAGGGAGTAACAAGGACAAGCAGGCAGAAGCCCAGGTGCCTTGATCTGTCCACTGGCCTTGCTTCCTTAACCCTCAGTGGGGGCCTGGGGACTGTTGAGATCCCATGGCATTCACAGGACATGCCACAGGGTGAAGGCCAATGCCTGTGGACTGCAGACAGAAAGGAAGTGTGGTGGGGAAAGCAAATGTGCCCTGCCTGGGACATGCAGGCTGAGGCACCTCATGATTGGCAGAATGAAATTGGTCCATCCCTGCCCTCCTCCCTAGGCCCTCATGCCCTTTTTAGGGACACACATATGCCAGGGGCTCTCAGAGGTCCAGGAAGGAGCATGGAGACACACCTAGACATGCACCTCTGCTTCCTGAGACCCAGTGCCTAGACCTGCCTCACATGCCAGGCAGAGACTCTGGAGGCCTCAGGCAGAGTCCCACTGACCATTTCTTTTCCCTTTCCAGAGGCTCTTACTTCAGAACCATCCTCACCCACTTGGCATCTCTACATCGGGATAAGGACAAGGACTCCAAGAATGTGAGTGAGCCAGGGGACCAAGCATGGGAAATCAGATAGGATAAGAGCTGCCTCTGGATGCCCCTTGAGCTCCAGCAAGAGGCCAAGTTCTCCCCAGCCTCAGGCATCCAAGCAGCACAGCTATCTTCTGATGCCCCTGGCAAACTGCCAGCCTTCAGTGCTGCTGCTGACTTGGGGCCATTTCTCCGTGGGTAGAGGGGCAGGGTGCGAGTGTGACAGCAGGTCCTCAAGGTGACCTATCATGTGGGAAAAGCCTGTGCTTGGCCCTAGAAGCCTCAGTCTCTGCAGGGCACAGGGAGAGTTGAGAAGAACAGTCAGATCCCTGTCCTCAGGCCCCTTGTCCCTGCCCTAGACTGAGCACAACCCTAGTCCAGGTATAGACCCATCCTGCCCTCTGCTGTCTCAACTTGGTGGGTGCAAGAGATTCATCTAGACAGTGGTGTGACCCCAGGGAAGAACCCACATGAGTTGCCTGGTGCCCCCTCCACTGTGAAGACCAGTGAGCATCCTGTTCTCTTTCGACCTGGAATTCAAGGTCATGGCAGTGCTCAGGGAACTGCAGGGCACGAATCAGGACCTCTATTTAGCTCCTGAAGGGAACTTTGTCCCTGGTTTACAAATATGAAACAGCTGAGCCCATCTGAAATGTGAGCTGGGGCACGCATTGTGGGCAGCACACATGGGCAACCCCAGAACCACTTCCTGACAGCCTCCAGTCTGAGTCCATGGACCATCTAAAGGTGGGGCCTATTGGCCCCAAAGTTCCCAGGGGTCCTGGGATGCCTCCAGGGTTGGCCCTGCTGTGGTCACAACTCTTTCTGGTCTTAGCTCCAGGCTGTGCAAGGAGCTAGAGCCTCCCACCCGGCCAGTTTCTTGTCCAGGAAGAGTAAGAACAGCATTGTCCTGAGGAAGCCCTCAAAAGAGGACTCACAGATTCTCCTTTTTCTAGCTTTTGTTGCATTTCACGGAGCTTGGTAACAGCTTTATCTATTGACATTATGCTAATAAGATTAAAGTCATGCATGCTGACCAGATGAAGCATGAAGTTTCGACATAAATTCTTCTTAATTATTTTCTGTCCATCATTTTCTACAAAGAGCATACAGGCATGATTCATTTGATTGTCAGCAATAAACCCATGCTTCATGACATGGAGATTCCATAGTTTCATGACTTCTTTCTCTCCTTCATTGACATCAGAAAATTCTTCAATTTGTGTACTGGTTTTCTCTCTCAACCACTCGGGGTCTTTCTCATCCTCACTATCGACTTCCATCTCTTGTGGACGGAGCGGTAAGCAGGTGTCACTGTGGAAATACAGACGGTTGTGGCTACTACTGTATGTTCTTTGTTGTTCTACTTCTCCATCTTCAGATTCAAGAAATTCAGACATGCTTGCTTTTGTTCGTTTTGGCCTGCACACAAGAATGTGTGTGATAGGTGTTCTTTTTACTGGTCCATTGCGACTAAAAGCAAATCCAGGTTGGCGATGAATATCCTGTGGATTTCCGGCATAGGATCATCATAACACTCATTGATGGACACATCTATCCTACCACCTTTTGGATGATAAACGTAATTGAAGATAAACCGGCTGTGGCAGAGTTTGAGATGCTTGAGTAAACTGTAAAGTTTGCGACAGTTCAGCGTGCACCAAGGACAATGCAAGTCATCTCTTGCTTCCGTTTGTTGCCCTGTGTTATTGTTATAAAGAAACTGATAAAATAGTCTCAATTTCTGTCGGTTCTCATTTGAAGTATCTTTTTCTTTTCTTGCCTGTAAATCTGTAGTCAATGTTTCCTTCAGAGCAATAGTTTGCGTAGGTTTAACTGATCCAGGCTTGTTTTCTTGATGGAGACTCTCTGAATTTCTAGTAGCAAGAGGCTTAGCAATAGGAGCTGTAGATTTATCATTGGTTTCTCCTGTCCAGCGAAGAGTGAATTGCCATGTAGGACCCTGAGAAAATGTTTCAAATGGAGGCAGCCTCTTCCCATCAAGAATAGTCTCCCATGTTGCTCTTTTCTTGCTTATTGGACATTCTTCCATTTCCTGCATGGCTACTTCATATTCCCCATCTAAAAGCTGTAAGCGCCTGTTTTATCAAATACTGTCATTTGTGCAACAAATGTCTTTTTCCCCATCTTCTCGATTTCGTTTTCTTCTGGCTGGAAGTTCTTCATTGACATCAATATTTTCATTGGTTTCTCCATTAATCATTCCATTAAATTCTCTTCTTCCTGGACGAGTCACTCTAAATAGTAATGAGTAGGACTTCACCATATGGCTGTTACTAGGTTCAAATTCATTACTGGAAACTGCAAGGGACGGAACATTCCCAGGTTCTGTGTGATTGAGGTCGGGATTCAAAGGCACCTGCTTTTAACCTGTGGGAACTTGCCTTATTGGACAACTTTCATCCTTTCTTTTTTTATGGCAAACGTTCACAAGCAGGACTTGTAGGGTAACGGAATTTTGTTCGTTTTCTGAGTTTTGTGATGGCTTCTCATGTTTGTGGAGTAAACCAGTACATGTCAGCTGCAGATGAGCAGACAAGCTATGAGGTTCTTGCTCTCCTTTCATTTTCTCTACTTTTGGTAACCTATCATCCACCTCACATGCTCTCCTTTTGATGTTTGTTCTGGAGTTTCCATGAGACGTGTGAGGAAGAGTTCTGTGCAGAAAGATTGGTGCTGTGAGATTTCGAGTTGGGAGACATCTATGGATCTGTGTTGGTTTCTCCAAGGCCTGGAGGGAGAGCTCGTGGTCAGCCTGGACGAGCTCCCTGTTCGGCTTCTTCACCGGCCACACCGCCGCCCCCGCCGCCGCGGCCGTGGAGGAGGAGGAGGAGGAGGCCCAGTAACTGCCGCCGAACCCCCGAAGCCGCCTCCCCCGGACCCCGCGCTGGGCCCCGAGCCGCCCCCTCCCCCACCGCCGTGTTCTGCGGCGCCGTCGCGGTGCCTCCTCCCCCCCAGCTACCCGCCGGGCGGCCCCGGAGCGTGAGCGCCCGCACCGCCGCCCGCTCGCCCCAGCAGCCTCCGGCGGACGGAGGGGGGAAGGAGGAGAGAGGGGAGGAGAGGGGAGGGGAGGGAGGAGGAGAGGAGGGAAGGAGCTTCCCCTGCAGATGGAGAGGAAGCTGAGGAACAGGATGGGGCAGCAAATGGGTGTAGTGAATGAACTCCAAAGAGAAAGCTTTGGACAGGACGGCGTCTCAGGGTTCCAAACAGAGCAAACACAACAACTCTGAAAACAGCAGATCTGACCACGTGTATGGACAGACACGATTGCACTGGAGGGGATTCAGCCTCTGGGAGGAGCTGTTGTATGTGTAGACCCTGGGCTCCAGACAGGCGCATGCCATGAAGTAAAGGATCCCACAAGGACGTGAGTCAAGGCTCTGCTCCACTTCACCATGCGGCAGTGCGCGCTTGCCCACTGGATTGACGACACTGAAACTTTCTTGAGCACGACGAGCAGTACTTCAAAGGAAGTGTTATACCTGCAACATGGTCTTAAGAGATATATTGAACGAATCTAGAAATGTCCTACACTTAAATGATGATGCTTCGGCATCTGGGACTGGGTATGTTTCTACTTTGTAATCGTGAGGTGTTTTGAGGAGGGAAAATCGGGCTGTGATTTGCTTTTTTTTTCCTTTTTTCAAAACAATTTTTGTAAAACCCTTTTACAAAAGGAAGAACTGAGGTTGCATTACTACGTGCAGCCAAACCTTGATCCTTGATGTTGAAATCATGTAAATGATTTAGAATGAAAAATCACAACGCAAGGTATTTGATGTTTCCATTGCAAAGTAGCACTTGTTCATCTTGGCCTGTTGGAGAAGGTATTGCCTTCCACACCTTTGACCCGGGTCCCGGGCCTTGTCCGAGCTTATAAGGATGACTGGCATTGGCTTTCAGGTTGGTAATTTTTTGCTTTGCATACCCAATCTATTTTTAAAAAGGAAAAAAAAACTTGAACATTTTCTCCTTTCATTTTTTTATCAGTTGGGTAATCACATGGAAAATTTTGCTGTACACATTTTTACATTAGGTGTATAAAGGAAGGGAGGTCGTTTGAGATTTTTAATATGCCACTTTCAGGAGGGCGTAGGGACATTATAAAAATGAACCAGAAAATGTTACACTTTTTTTTTCTTTGCAAGGATGTCTTTGTAATGTATTTTCTGATCAGAATATCCGATACAGATAAGCTGACTTGAATTGTTTGGAGCAGTTTTGCCCTGTGTTGTGTGGTTTACGCACCTGTATATGGTTGGATTTTTTTTCCAACAGAAAGCGGTTTCACTACTGGCACATTAATGAGTAAGCACCAATAGGTTTTATTCCAACTCCAAGCACTGTGGTTGAGTAACATCACCTCAATTTTTTTATTGTCCTTTAAAGATGTTGCATTTTCATATTCTTTATTTATAAAGGATCAATGCTGCTGTAAATACAGGTTTTTCTTTTTATTTCATTCCACCACCATCAGATGCAGTTCCCTATTTTCTTTCATGAAGGGATATATAAGCTTTCTAATGGTGTCTTCAGAAATTTATAAAATGTGTAAATACTGATTTGGTTGGTCTTTAAGATGTGTTTAACTGTGAGGCTATTTAATAATGTGGATGTGATTTGTCATCCAGTATTAAGTTCTTAGTCATTGATTTCTGTGTTAAAAAATAATAGAAAAGAGGGAAACTGCAGCTTTCATTACAGACTCCTTGACTCCCTGTGGAGTTACAGTAAACTCCCATTTTGCCTCTGGGTAGCGGGTTTTCAGCATTTCTCTCGGGCTTTAATTTGCTAAAGCTGTGCACATATGTAAAAAAAGAAAAAATAGATTATTTTAGGGGAGATGTAGGTGTAGAATTATTGCTTATGTCATTTCTTAAGCAGTTAATGCTCTTAATGCTTAAAAGAAGGCTAGCATTGTTTGCACAAAAAGTTGGCGATTCCCTCCCCCAAATAGTAATGAAATTACTTCTGTTGAGTAAACTTTTTATGTCATCTTATAATAAAAGCTGAAAAAAGCCTTTGTTTCTATTTATAAAAAATGCTTTTCTATATGTACCCTTGATAACAGATTTTGAAGAAATCATGTAAGATGATAAAGCATTTGAATGGTACAGTAGATGTAAAAGAAATTCAGTTTAAAGAACATTTGTTTTTACATTAAATGTTTATTTGAAATCAAAAAAAAAAGAGGACTCACAGGGCATGGTACTCACAGGCATTCAGTGGTGGGACAGTGAGCCCAGAAGCTGGGGCTGCATCCCGCCCTCTTCCACACAGCCACCTTCTGACTGGGCTATATGGCCTCAGCTCTGCCCACATCCCTTTCTTCCTTGGTTCCCATGGTGGTTCCCAGAGGAAGGTGGTTCCCAGGGGATGGGCAGATGGGCTACCTGGAACTGAGCAGAATCATGAAAGCTGCCTCAGGCTCAGGGCACATTGGGGTCTGGAGCCAGCATGGGTGCCCCCATGGGAGGCCTTGGGATTAAGGCAGGCCCTCCATTCAGTCACCAGGCTTCAATCAAAGAGTCTAGCAGTCATGGCCGCTCCCAATTGGAGACCAATGAAGAAGTCAACATCGGAAATGTCAGCCACGAAACCTCTAGACATGTGGGCTTCTCACCCAGGCCTTACACACTTTATCACGGATACCATTCTACACCAAACATCAGCAACTCTAAGATGGACTCCTAATATGAGGGGATCTTGGGGTTCTTGAGCCCCCAGCCCTCCAGGAGAGATGGGCGTGAAGTAATATATTAGGTTATACTGGCTTAATCTGAAGTGCCTGCTCAAACGTTTGTGTGGAGTGCAACCATGAAAGGACCATTATTTGATGCATTCTGGGAAAAATTGCAAGGTTTCCCTTTTGGGGATTGAGTGTTGTGAGTGGATGGTTTACTCCAGTTAAATCGTCGATTGGAAAAACTGCAAGTCCATGAAAGCCATTTCTCTAGGAGCACAAGTTCGGTGTGGGTATTTGTCTTTGCCCGAGTTCATGGCAGACACTGGCACATACCCTATTCTAAGCTGAAACCTTTTCAGGCTTTAAGGTCATTTATTGTGGAATGAGAAAGAGCAGTTCCCTCCACTCCATGTCAGCCATACTGACCTTGCACAAATCCTGTGTTCAAGGTGATGCCCTGAGCCTGTGACTCCCCAATCTTGGGCATGAGTTCCAGGTGTCATTGTTGACCGTTTCAAATCCCTTGAAGTCTCACTGGTGTAAATCACATTTTCTCTGGCCATAGGGTATGTGGGAAACGCCTGAGTTCCTTCTGTGCTGGCAGGGAAGCCACCCTCAGGTGCTGGGAGGGCTGGATATCACCATGCACATCTGCAGGAAAAGGGAGGCCACACCAGAACCAGCGCAGTGCTCCAGCGAGGGGAACACTGCTGAGCTGCATGAAGTGGTAAACTAAGTCAATCCAAAATCACACTTCTTCCAGCTAGGTACATTCCTTAACCCTAAGCACACTGATGAACAAAACATAAGGTAACATGCACATGAGCAGACACAGAGCAGAGAAAGAACACCAGTCACATGTCAGTCACAGATTCGTCAGCGACCATCCTCTTCCATTATTTCATTCAGTGAAATAATTCTTCAGTCTTACCAATAATTGTAGACTGTTGAAATGCAAGTGTAGAATTTAAGATGGTCAAAACTTAAAGCGTCATATCCATGGCATGATAAGAACTGACGACACAGTTCTAAAAGAAATTGGAGCTTAGCAATGTAGATAAATCATTTCTTGAAATGGAAAAGTATATCAAATGGAGAAATAGCACATGTAACCCAACTTCGTATGGAATTTTTGCACAAATGAATTATCTAACCGTGTCAGTGCTAGATGTGATGGGATTGTAAACAAAGCTGAAGATAAAATATGTTTTCAAGAAAATTTCCCCTGCTGTGAGGAGCATTCAGATAGCTTCTCCTTGCCTTGCCATGTTGTCTCCAAAGAAGAGTGAGAAATAAGTGTCTTCTTTGCAAGTGGAAATATCGATCACCAGTCTACCGTGGATTTCAGGCTTTATTAGACTATAAGCAACAAATACATCGCACAGCTTAAAATACTTTGCTAATGTTTCCTTTGTAAATAGAGAAAATGTCTTTGAGATCACCAGTGTTCTTGTCCTTCTATGTTTGTATCCACTGTCTATGGAATGTAAATTTGACATTGCTTATTTTAATCTTCTACAGCTTTCCTGGAATTACTACAGTATGTTTAACTGTCCAGTTCTTAAATACTTAGCTATGAGATTGAGTCACTGTGTGTGTGTGTGTGTGTGTGTGTGTGTGTGTGTGTGTGTGTACACCCTGTAGCTTGAACATAGTGTGTAGGCATTGGCCCTGAACTTTATGCTCAAGACTATTACTATAACTCTTGATCATGGTTTCCCTATTTGTAATAATTAGTACAAACCTTGGATTTTCCTAGTAGCAGATTACAATAGCTCCAAACCAAGATACATAAGGCCACATAGGATGAGGCTAAATGACCTCCAGGATATGGAAACAAGAGCTATATATTGTGTGAGTGTTGTTCTTAATGCACTATTATTTGTCATCTCTTTTTTTTTTGTCCTGTGGTTATTCTCTTATTGTTACAGTATCTTAGTTTTTAACTGATATATTTTATATATGTTTATTTGTGTATTTGAAATAGGAAAGGAGACAAGGGAAAAACAAGATTAGGGGAGGGGTTGGGGGAAGGAAATGGGGACAAAAACATGAGAAGGTGTATCAATGTGTGTGAAGTAATGCACCTTCTATCTGGCTAATAAAACTGCAACCCCTCTATTTCAATAAAAAGGGGGGGGGTGGGAGGTTGGCCTAGTGGTAGAGTACTTGCCTAGCATGCATGAAGGCCCGGGTTCAATTCCTTGGTACCACATACTTAGAAAAAGCCGGAAGTGGCGCTGAGGCTCAAGTGGTAGAGCTCTAGCCTTGAGAAAAATCCAAGGACAGTGCTCAGGCTTAAGCCCAGGACTGGCAAAAAATAAAAAATAAAAAAAACCCTTAAGGCAGCTCCAAGTATGGATTTGGGTGGTAATGTAGATAAGAGTCTCTTGGAGCTTCCTACCCAGACTGACTTTGGATCCATCTCCTCAGATCTCATTGCTAGTATACAAGCTAACAGTGGCTTGCATGGTGTCAGTTTTGATGATTGCTGGAGACGGCACACCAGTAATTTACTCATAGTTTCTCTAGGGCAAATCTATCCTTTCCCCTCCCCTTTCTCCCACTTCAGGTTGAACCCTGACCTTCTTAGCCTACAGTCATCCATGGAGCTACACTCTAGGGGCCTGCCAACACACAGCACATTTCTTGGGTTTGGGCCATGCAAACAGTTTTTATCCTTACACACTGTTTTGTCTTTACACACTCTCCTGCTTTGCCTAGTCCCTCAGAGATGCAGGTTCACACCTGGCAGGCACTGGGCCTCCAGGTAGGCTATCAACTGCTTTTCTAACATGAGGGAATGTTAGCGCGCAACCTTCTGAGCTCCATCGGGGAATATCTACAATTGAAATGTACTTCGAAGCTCATGTGCTCAGGTCAGGTATGTTGCCACAGGTGAGGTATGTACTAATTTGTGGCTGGAATCTTTCACCGAGGGATCACAGCTGGTGCTCTGCAGAGGGTCTAAGACTTTGTCCACTGCATGTGGAAACTGGAGACAGAAAACATCCTTGAGTAGACTGGCCAACTCTACCTGCACACTGCTGTCTAGTAGGACATTGTGTCGTGAGAAATAGTCCCCAACACTCTGCAACACCATAGTCACAGGGGCTATATGAATAATTCAAAGGTGACTAGAGCAACGGAGAATATGAATAGTTAACAATGGATTTTAGGAAATTCAATTTTTTTAACCTACCTGAGATAGGTCTGCAGTCAAACCTGTGTTGAAGGATTCCCGGGTCATTGAATAGAGAGCCTTTCCTCCAGGCCAAATGATTATTGGAAATGACTGACTCCTCCCTTGCACAGGACAAGAGCTGTAAAACAAAACCCCATCCCAAACATTCACTTTTGTCTGGGTGTCCCTATTTCTAGTGAACATCTCTCCCGAGCTGCTGCTTCTGCACATCACAGCATGGACAGTTTCAGGAACACCTGAGGCCCATTTCCTTGGCCCTCCTCCTTTGCTTTTCTGTCCCAAAGCCTGGATGCTCATAAGAAACCCCGGACATTCATGAATACACAGTAGGTCATTTCAAAGCCTCTCCCCCTCTCTGTCATTTGACTAGAGAAAATCTCTGGTGAGTATCCTTGCCTCCTCTGCTTCAATATCAAAACATGCATTGGTAATCTTCATTTATAGAGTCCAAAGAGGTATAGATGTGCTGTGAGATTACATGGAACACAAACAATGGTTATGGATAGGCATGAACTAGTCACCCCGGTTTACAGGCATATGACTTAAAGACCCCACCATATCCCTTGGGAAACAGGTCCTGCTGGGACACACCAGAAATCCAGACTGTTTGACAGACTTAGGTGGGGGCATTGTGTTCATAGTTAGAAGGTTTTCTTGAAAGGAATTTCCTCCAATTTAATCAGGGCAGTACGTTGCTGTGAAGTGGTTAACTTTTGGAAGAGTCCCATTTGTCTTCTAAGGGTGTGCATGCATACACATCAGTGAGTGGGTTTGTGTGTGCTTATATGTGTGTGTGAAAGTGCATTTGTGTGCATGTGAGGATGTAGTCCAGCTTTTCTATTGGCACAATCAGGGACAAGTTTTTAGCTGAGATTCTTCATCACATCTATTTCTGTTGTTGAAGTAATTGCCTAGGTTAGGACTAAGAGTCGGTAGTTGCAAGGTGCCAGGGCCGTTTCTCCAATCTAGACTGAGGTTGGAGATGAGAACACTCAACTCACATGATCAAGGTCCACACCTGATTCCAGCACTGAGGAAGAGGAAAAGTAACTGGAGGAGCAGTTCCACAAATGAAAGACAAGGCAGCCATGCAAATACTTCCAGCAGACCCCCAAGGAAATTATATATTAGAAATGATGCAGTGAAACTAAAAGAAGAAACTAACCTGACAGCCAAAGAAAGACAAGGAAGACCAACCTTGCTGCCATTGGTGGTTTTGACCTTCAGTTTTTCACAGCTTAGCCTCCTATGTGGCTAGGATTACAGGACTGAGCACTGCTGCCTGGCTAAGCTTCACATTGTACAGAGGCTTTGGCTCTTTACTGATTGCCTTCCAGAGCCTCCAGATACCATCTCAGTGGGGTCAGCATTGATTTGGGGGGATTTTGCCCATCCTGGGGCTTGAACTCCAGGCTTGAGTACTGTCATTTGACATTCTCCACACTAACACTCTACCACTTCAGCTACCACAGGTCTACCAGCATTTTTCTGTGTATGTGGGACCTAGGACTTGAATCCAGGCCTCTGTGCATGCTTGGCAAGCACTTTTCCTACAAGGCCATGGTCCCAGCTGGGGGGTCATTCTTCTGACCTGGGAAAATGTAGTCAGGATCTGTCCCCTAATATCACCTTGGTCCACTCAAGGTTTCTGAAGAGCCAGTCACTAAAACAAAGCTGGAATCAATCAAGGCATGTGTGTATTACACATCATGAGGGCAATCAGAGCGATATTATATATGCTTATTCAATTTTTTTTGCCAGTTTGGGGGTTGAACTCAGGAGCTGAGCACTCTCCGTGGGCTTTCTCAAGTCACAGGACCACATCTGGCATTTGCTCTATGTGTGGCACTGAGGAATCAAACCCAAGACTTTGTGCATGATAGACAAACACTCTACCACTAAGCTAAATTCTTGGGCCCAATCATTATTCATGAAATATATAGTAAGTTCTTACTTCAGAAGACACTTCTCTCCAGACAAAACAATCTTCTTGTGAGTAGCCAACTCTTGACCAGTAAAAGAGTTAGAGGGATTTTCTAGACATCACTGTTATTAAGTAAACTCAGTGGAAAACTTTTCTTTTTTGGAATGCGTATTATCTGTGATTTATTATTTTCCATCAAGAAACTGCACAGCTTGAAGATGTTCTCCTTTGAATATTAAGTCAAAAGAGAAACAAGAAAGAAAGAGAGAAAGAAAGAAAGAAAGAAAGAAAGAAAGAAAGAAAGAAGAAAAAAGAAGAAAGAAGGAAGGAAGGAGGAAGGAAGGAAGGAAGGAAAGAAGAGAAAAAGCAACCTTAGAACTGGATAACTAGGCCCTTTAGCTCCTAATCACCTCCTAGTCGAAAATCCTTGCATCTCCTGATGGCAGCATCCTCTTGGATCTGCAATTTGCCTCAGCACATTCACACCTTAGCAAGATCCTCTTAGTGGCTTTGGCCTTCTTTGGGGATGTTGGCTTGGTCTGTCCTCTGTTGCTGCTGTGCTTCCCATCATAGCACCTTTTCCCTTGGTCATACAGGAAAGCTTTGTCCTTCTTGCACTGGTCACCCTGTGAGGCAGATGCTTACCACACTTCTTACAAAAAGTCTTTCTTGTTTCGGGATCATGGACCATCTCTGCAGCAGAGCCATTGGACCTCCTGAGAGCACAACACGTGCCTTTTGCTGCGCTTAAGGAAAGCAATGAAAATCTTTCCAAAGGACAATTACCAGCTCCATTCACTTAGCTGCAAGTGACATGATGCCTCGTTTTCACTACTAGCAGATTGAAGACGTGTAGTATGAGTGTAACCCTTCATGGTATATATGTACCCTGTTACTGATGGTCCTTGGCAGGTATGTCCTATGTTTTCTTCCTCCACTCATCAGTTGTTGGGCTCTTAGGTTGACTCTACCAATTTGCTGTTTTGTACAGTACTTCAATGAACTTGAGTGTATGACTGTCCTGTGTACCTACACAATTTCTTTTATATACCCTGTAGTGGTAGGATTATAGGTGAGTATACTTTTAGTTTTGGGGAATCTTCCTATTGATTCCATAGTGGTTGCAATAGTTTCTATTGCCACCTAGAGCTTGACAGTTCCTCCCTCACTTCCCTTCCTGGCAGTATTTATTGCAGATTTCTTGTAACCCTAAATTTGACTGGATTGACATATTTGTTCAAGGCTGGAGCTCTACTGCTTTTCCACTTGCATCTCTTTGGTGGATATTTGGACATAAGAGTCTCATAGACTTTCCATCCCATGCTGGCTCAAACCTCAGATCTGTCCTGAGATCTGAGCCTCCCGAGTGGCTAGGATTGCAGGCATGTGCCACAGGCGCCTTCCCTTCTACAAAACCTACTGTGTCTTCAAGTATCTCTTAGGCTCTTGTGTTTGTTCTTCTGAGAAAGAAGGCTTCAATTCACTTGTCCTTCTTGTTTCTTGTTGTTTAAATCTTTGAGCTCTTGGTATGTTGTAGATATTGATCCTTTATTTGTTGAAGTCACTGGCAAAGCTTTTCTCCCATTCAGCACGTGGTTTCCTGGATTTTCTTCTTATTTGGAAACACTATTTTGATGCATGGCCATAAGTTGTTCCCTGTTATCACTTCGTGGCCATTGGGAGTTCTATTCAGAGAATAATTCTTCTTGAAATTCCTCAATATTTCCTTGTAGGTGATTCAGAATTTCAGATGGTATATTTCATTCTTTGAGGGTTTTTGAGTTCTTTCTTGTACATGGTGAGACGAGGCTCTAGTTTCAGTTGCTGTTGCATTTCAGCACCATTTCTGGAAGAATCTTCCTTAATTGAGTGGATTTTTCCAGCTGCCTTTTCCCCTTCCTTTTTCCTTTTCTCTTTCCCTCTCCCTCCACACACCCACTCTCCCTCTGCCCTCCATATCTTCCTTCCTTTTTTCCTTTCTTCCTTCCTTTCCTGCTTTCTTTCTTTCTTTCTTTTGCCTTTTTTCACTTTTTCCCTGCTTTCTGTCTTTTGCTTCCTGTTACCAGAGCTCCTGCTCAAGGGCCTGTGGTAATTAAATCTCTTCTTCATGGTTCTTGCTCTCCATTTCATCCAAGCCTCCAGCTGACTTTCTGCTCCTTATAGCAAAGATGGGGTCTCATCAAATTTCTCTTTGGAGCACTATCCACATGTCCAACTTTCAGACCTCAATCTCCAGAGTAGATAGATTTACAGGCTTAACACCGACCCATGGTGGCTTTTAGCTTTCAATGAGGGCATCAAGAGAAAAAAAAAATTTTGAATGCCCTGCATGTCTAAAAGTATCTTTGTTGTAACCTGGCCTTAATGTAACATGTGGCCTTAATGTGGCCATGGACATTACTTCTAAGGTGGGAATTCTAAGTGAATATCTATTTACCATGACAAATCTAAAGGCATTACTTCCTCTACTCATTTTCAGATTGCTTCAGAAAAATCCAAACTGAATCAAAGCTCAATCGTGATTCTTCATATTGGACCTACTTCTTTCAGAAACCAGTTGCAATAAATTCTGCATTCTTTTCCAAAAGCATGATTCTTACAGTGAATGCAACACTGTTTCTGATTTCATCACCTCCTACTTTTCATTTTCTAAGTGGAATCTCAAGGAGGGGCTGTACTTTCCTGTAAGCAAACGTTCCAGAGAATGGATAAAATGCAAAGGTGCATCTCTATCCTTGGTGTCTCTCAGGTATATTAATGACATCCGTTTTGGGTAACCCACTGACACTGGAATGCCGTGACTATGTGGGAGTGTGTCCATACACTAAAGTGAATCTACCTTGTCACCTACCACTTCCTGGGCGTCAGTTTTCTACTGAGAAGAAACAAGTCTTGAGTCTCTACATATCCTCCACCGATCCTTTCCACTTCTCCATTTCTTTGGGAAGAATTTTTGGTTGGACACCATCTTCTACAATGTGACTTGTTTTTCTTTAAAATTCCATAGACCTCGAAGGCCAAGGATCTCTGCTGGCAGACCTAGAGAGCAACAGCTCAAACCCTGAGACCTTGTGGCACACTGGGACTGTGGGGTACTTTTGAGGCTTCTTGGTCAGGGCTTTCACCCTGAGAAGCCTTGGCATGTGGCAGCTCTTGTCATTCTGGGTAGCCAGCAGCAGTAGGAGGAGACAGCAGACAGCAGGGAGCAGCAAGACATGGCTTCTATGAGTGTGGCAATGCTCTCACAGGCCTCTAGGATGGATGGTCGGCACCATATCAGTAAGGGGAGAATGCTGGCTTTCTCGGCCATAGGCAGCATCCAGTGCTATGGGCCTCAGGTGTCTGAGACCTGGGCCTTAAGGCCTGGCAGCTGTCTGGGACTCTTCCAGTGAGCACAGCCCACTGCTGCTCTTCTTCTACTCACCACAGCCCTCTGTCTCCACTCCCTTTGCTCCCTGGCATTTCTGCATTCACCTGTCTCTCTGCAGGTCTTCAGCTACTGCCATTTGTCACTGTTGCTTCTGGGCCAGCACCCACTGCCACCTGTGCCACTGCTGCCACCACTATTCCTACTGCCTTGTACACTGAATGCACATTAAGCACAGCACGATGTGAAAAAAAGCAGCAGGAGTGGAAGGCAGACAAGTGAAAGGGGGGAAGAAGCCTAACTCCTCACATTCCTCAACCGTGCAGTATTTGGAAACTCTCAAGGTATGCTCTGTTTCACCAGCTCTATTTCCTTTTTAGAATGATCATAATAGCCTGATTACATTCTGCTCACGTGGTTGCCTTGCTTTTACCTTACAGGTGGAAAGGGAGATTAGGAACAGGAGAGCCTGGTGTGCCTTCTTGCTCTGTATAATGGACTCCTCAGGGCTAGAAAGCAGCTGAAGCACACTGCTCTCCATGGTTCAAGGCAGGTCAATGGGCGGGACATCAGTGTCACCCTGCTTCACCAAATTCAACTAGAACTTCTTGACATTTATGAAGATAGGGGACATAATCTGAAGATTCTTGAGCATTTTTCCCATGCAGAGCTTTCTTCCTGCCTGTAAGCCAGGCAAAGCTCACAGATGCCTTGTCCTCTTTCAAGCAATCGGTGGGATGGTTAGACAATGATCACTGGCACAGCAGAGGACAACCATGTGGCTTCATCATCAGCACCAGGAGCCTTCACATCCCTTCAATCACCTGCTTCAAGCAGCTTTCAGAGTGCTTTCCTTATACATTACGGGTGTCCAGAAATATGCTTGCAGGCCTGTCAGGATCCATTCACCTTCGGAAATGCAAGCATTTTACCCTCATGAGCAAGAAACACACCGCAAGGAAACAGTGGTCACAGCCATGCTGCCTCATTCCCTGACACACAAGGAAGCAGGACCTGAGCGAAAGAGTGTGCTGGGAAGCACGGCAGAGGAGATGGGCCCATCGGCCTGCCAAGAGTATGACAGACAAGCCCTGAGTCAGCTTCCCATGAGCATGAGCATTAGCAAGGCCCTCAGGCCCCAGGCCCCTCCACTGGATTGGTGGACACCCTGGCTTTCTGCCTCTCCATCCAGCTTACCTTCCGTGCACACTCTGGGAAGGCAGTGTCAGGGTAGGTAGCATGGCCTCAACTCCACAGCTCAGTGTGTGTGTCTACTTTTCTTGAGTGTGAAGATTGGTGCTGCAGGTCATCTGAGCACACAAGAGGAGAAGGTCTGCCATCAACCGGCGACATGGGAACATCCACTGCTGGCCTGGAAGAGCTCATGAAGGATTTTGCCTGTGTGGAGATGCCTCCAGCACCCCGTCCCGCATCCCCTCATTTGGTCCCCTTGGCCATCAGGGCTTCTCGTGGTCTTTCCTCAGTTCATTGGAAATCAGGATGATATCTTTGGTAATGAGTGAAGAACGAGTCTCTGCTGTACCTGAAACAAAGGACTTCATAATTAATTAATTTGTACATATGGGATACTTTTTCATATATTTTTATTGTAATAGAAGGGTTACATTATATTTGGCATATAGGAGGTGCATCAATTCACATACATTGATACCCTTTCTCATATCTTGGCCCCATTTCCCTCCCTGACCCCTGACCCCTGACCCTCATCTTGTTTTCCCCCTTCCCTATCCAATTTCAAATACAAATATATCCAATATATCAGATAACAAAGTGAGTTACTGTAACAATATGAGATTACCAAGGGATAGCAAAAGAGATGAGAGACAACATAGTACATTAAGGGCCAAAATCACTCATTATATGGCTTATCAAAGCAGTTCCTGGATTTACTCCTCTACCTTACGCCCTCCTGTCTTCCCTGAAGGAGCATATAAACCCCTGTGTGAAAAATAAAATCTGCAGCTTGATCAGAACTCTTGTCTTGCTGCCTTCTTTGTGTCTCCTGTCTAATTCCCCCCTCTAGGTTCTTTGTCCCTAGTTGATGTCCCGCTTGACGAGACAACTGCTGCCCAACGTGGGGCGCGAGTGCCTGCCAGCCTGAGGAATGCGGTCTTCCAGGAAACCCTTGGTACCATGTGATAGTGTGACCAGCTCAGAGATGCCCACCCAAGACATCAGTTCCGGTCAACAGAGGAGAGAAGACAGCACAAAGTAAGTGACTGGCCATGGGACAGGCATTATCCTCACAGGAGTTGTTCATTTCAGGCCTAAAAGAAGCCCTAAAGACACGAGGAACTCGGGTTAGAAATAAAGATTTAAAGGCATTCTTCGATTATGTAAAAGAATTATGTCCTTGGTTCCCCAAGGAGGAAACGATTAATGAGGTTAAATGGCAAAGAATTGGGGACTGTTTAAATGATTAAGATGATTCATGTGTTTATAAGAATTTTCATGTAAGTATTGCAATTGTGGGCAAATAAGGAACATTTTCTGCTTGAAATTGTATTGATTTAAATGATGTGTGAGATGTTCACCATTTCCAGGCACTGTGTAATTCAATTGTAATAAACTGGCAGGTATCTTTGTAATTATAAATAGTGCATGCTTGGCCATGTACACTGTAAATAGCCTTTATCAAATTTGTTTGACAAGGACCATAATTAAAATCACTTAATGAATTGCAGTAAAGAAAAGGCCATGATTTACTTGAGGTGATTGGCTTAATTGTTTTTACGTGGATAAAATGATCGTGGATCTTAAAGATTGCCTGTTTGCAATTCTCCTACATCCTGATGATCGCATTCATTTTGCCTTCAGTCTCCCTCGTGTTAATTTTCAGGGACTTACGCAAAGATTTCATTGGAAACTCTTGCCTCAAGGAATGGCCAATAGCCCAACCCTTTGTCAAAAATTTGTTGCACAGGCAGTGGATCCAATTTGTTTATGCTGGCCACACATTTATATTTTGGATTATGTATTTTATTGACGGTTCAGGACAGGTCAGTTCTACAACATTATTTTGTGGAAGTTTCTAAAGCCTTTCTTAACCTGTCTCTGTAATTCCTCTCTCTAGGGCCCTGCCCTGGTTGACGTCCTGCTGGATAGGAAATTTGGGTTCCTCTAGGTCTGAGAAGGCTGGGAAAAGCCTCTGGGACCATGACAGCCCAGTCACTTTTGCCTGCCCTGGGAAACATCAGGGCTACAGAGTATAGGGCAGCTCGCATCTCCCCATCATGGGCATTCAGTAGGTTTCCTGAGCACTCACTGTGTGCGCAAGGAGCTCAAGGGGAGCTGTTGGAGTGGGAGTCAGGAAAGAGAGTTCATACATGGCTCCAGGACAAGGAGAGCCCGAGCCGTTGAGGTCACACAGCAATTTGGAGGAACCAAGTAACAAGATCAAGCACCCTCAAGTGCATTGTTTGGGAAGGCTGCCCAGGGGCACAAGGAGGTAGAGGTGGCACTCCTACAAAGAGGAGAGTGGTGCTCACCCCTGTTATCTAAGTCCACCTGTCATCCCTCCTGCACACACTGCCTGTAGCCCAGCCAGGTGACCAGGCCTGCCGTGCACTACGGACATGAGGAATCTCAGGACCACAGCTCCACACATGTGCTTGAGGGCATCAGAGAGGAGGAGAGGAGAGGCCCAGCTCCTGAATCTGCTGCTTCTCTCTCTGCACCCAGAGTCTTCTCATTCATCTTGGGTTACTGGAGGAGAGAGTCCCCAGACGATTTTCTTGAAGAACTGGGTCCATAGTGCTTGAGAGACCTTGTCATATGTCTACACTGCAATGTGCCTGGGTCCTACGAGGAGGGCCAGGCCTGCTCTCTGCTCACACAGCTGCAGCAATTGGGTTCCAAACAACCATAGCTTGAGAGTGAACAGATGGGGAATTTGGAGTTGTCTGAGTTGGAAGAAAGTTCCAAGGCTTCTATGGCACCATAGAAGGGGACCCTGGCAATTCAGAGGCCTTTGAAGAAACCCTGGTAAAACTTCCTGTGGCTGAATAATGGGACTGAGGCTTTTCAGGCAGGCAGCCCTGTAGAAGGTCTTTTCTTGAAGTTGTCCCAGCATCTGCAATTATTGTTGAGAAACCAAGTGTCAAACAAGGAGCACTTGAAACTGGGTCCAGGATCAAGCATGGAAGAAATCCTAGCATCTCAGGCAGAGCTGGAACCTAGGGCAGCCTCAGATCCCCCATCAACTCCAGGACCAGCTGCGGAAATCCAGGGTGATCCTCTAAAAATTCACTTCCTCTCTTATGTTCACATCCTTTGACCAAAGCCATGAAGTAATCTCCAGGTGATCCCATGACCCAGAGCCTTCCATCATTCTCAGACCTATATCTTAAGACTGAAACCCAACACTTCTTTCTTCCGCAGATGTAGGAGTAGATGGAGCCACCGTGTAATATGGGACACTTAGCCCAATGATTGCACCAACAATCCTAGACCCAGGAATAGAACCATGCATTCCTGGAAGACAAAAGACCAGGACAGTGTCCACTCCAGAATCCTAGCAGCCACAACGCATGAATGAACCGATTCTACCATCTGTCCAAGCACCAGCCATTTGTGCAGTATTGACCCAGGCTCCTAAGTGCATTGCAGCAGACAGCCCAGAACAAGAGCTAGAGGCCGGAGGAAACTGAAGATTCATGTCTGATGTCCGTCCTTGTGTGGAAGGAGTCATCTTGCCACCTTGCAGGAGATCCTGACAGCTTTTAACTACCAGATGAGGATCCTGAGCCATGTGCCCACACAACCTGGATAGAGTGTCCACACCATCTGCAAACATGGACACAGTTCCAAAAGTCTCAGAGGTGAAGCCCATCCTGTCCTTGCCATACCGTAGCACACACTTCCTGAGAATGAGTTGGCTGGAGGCCTCGGGGCAGAGTTCAATTGGTCATTTCTTTCATCTCTTGGGAGGCTCTTTAATACCCTTAACCCCTTTCCAGTCTTTGAGCTCTGTTTAAGTGGAAACCCCGTAAAGTTTCAGTAGATCCTAGCACCAACTGTGGTTGCCCCCTTAAACCACTGTGTACAGGAGGCAATGTGTGTAATTACTACCTGCCTACTGGACCACAGCAGAGAGGCAGCAGACAGAGCCAAGTTGTTGCAACACTGGATTGAGGTGGCCCTGCCTGCTGCAGGAGGGCCCTGGGAAATTTCTCCCCTTTCCCATCCTGACCAGGCTGCCTACTCACTCACAGCCACTGCCTGACTCTTTTCTACAGAAGCCTTGTGGCTGGGCTCTTTGGACTCAGCTCTACAGACACCAACTCCTTCACTGGGTTCCCATGGTGTCCTTAGAGACCAGGGCACATGGGACACTTGGAATTGAGCATAACAATGGAGCCTGCCCCAGGCACAGGAGTCAGTGGAGGGCTGTGGCTATGATGTGTGCTCAGGGAGGCTCTGGAATTCAGACAGGCCCTCCATTCAGTCCCCAGGCTTCAATCAGAGAGTTCAGCAGCAGTGGCAAGTACCAGGTGGAGACAAGTGAGCAGCTGGGCAGTGGGAATGTCTGCCACCACCTACCGTGCAGTTAGGCTGCTCACCCACACCTTCCTCACACTTTTACCGTTCATATCACTCTGCTCCCAACATCTGTGAGTCCAAATTATGACCAGACACAAGCGAATCTTGTTCTTTCCTCAGCCCCTAGCCCTCCAACAGAGCTGAGTGGGAGGCTATATACTAGGCTGCACTTGCTTCCCCACAGATGTCTGGATCCACACAATGAATGCTGTGGACTCAACCCAAGAAAGAACCACGCACTGAAGGATGCATGCTTGGAAAAACAGTGCACCATGCATGAAGCCTGAAAGGATAAGTTTGACAATTTGGAGAGGGAGGATGCGTGGGTTAGTAGGTGATTTACATGAACATGCTAAGTGGATGCACTGGGAGTCCATTAAAACCATTTCTCTAGGACAGCAAGTTGGTTGTGGGAATTTCTCTTTGCCTGAGTTCATGGCAGACACTCCCACATATGCATTTCTAAAGGAAAGCTTTTCAGGCTCTGAGGTGATTCACTGCAGAATGAGGAAGAGGAGGTTGGCACAATCCCATGTGAGAAATCCTGACCTTGCACACAGCCTGATTTGCAGGTGCTGCTCTGATCATTTGCTCACAACACCTGGGGCTAGATGATCAGATGTTACCATGATGTGTTCCACAATCTCTGAAATCTGAGTGCTGTAAATCACCTTTGCTGTGGCCATTGGCTGAGTGGGCAACTCCTGGGTTCCTTCTGTGCAGACAGGGAAGACACCCTCAGGTGTTGGAGGGCTGGATATCACCATGCGCATCTGCAGGAACAGGGAGGCCACACCAGAACCAGCGCAGTGCTGCAGCGAGGGACACACTGCTCAGCTGCAAGAAGAGGTAAACTCACTCAGTCCCAAAGCACACTTCTTCCAACTACGTACATTCCTCTGCCCTAGCACAGGAATGAAGAAATCATGAGGTAATATCAAATGAGGAGACACAGAGTATAGAAAGAGTATTACTCATTTCCCACATCCATCACAGATTCATAAGATATGTAAGTCCTTTTCACCCATAATTTCTTTTTTATTAAAGAATGTATTAACATTGTTTATTACATCATATTTCAAATGTCGTGTTTAACAAACATATATTTGGGAAGGGAATCTCTATATGCAATCACTGGCACATAGATTTTAGAACATAATTAAAATTAAACTGAGCATTTGTATATCATAGATACATATTAATATATGTAGTAAAACATTATGTGTATAGAGTATATAGCCCATCATATATTTTTGTGTCTATGAAGTTATGTTTATTTCTCCAAGATCATGGCCTTAATCACCCCTAATTTCTCTGAGTTCTAATAATACATCAATAGTTCTCCACCTTGGATTTTATGCAACTTACGGGAAGAAGTTTTATTATTGTGCCTCAATTAAGCAGTTTTAAGAAGCAGCCATAAAAGGGCTGTTTCCATTCTTTTTACTTCACAAAGCCAGAGTTCCTGTGGGCAATATGTTCACTGTGGCAGGGACACAAACATGATAAGGAAGGACAGCAGAGCCTCTGCCCCTGGAATCCTCCAAGATAACCACTGAGGATAATGCACTCTCCTGGAACATCTCATAATCGAACAGGGAATTCTGTTTCAGTATTAAAATGGAAACCTCCTTTTAGGTGCTTGTGACTCACTTCAGTAAGTTTAGTGACTCAGGGGCCAAAAATTTCATCCTCACATAAATAAGATACAAGCTGTTGTTCCAGATAGTCTTCCAGGCTGTTGGCATGAAAACAAAGTATTTAAGATGGACAAATCTTAAAGCTTCGTATGTGTGACAAAGAGTAACTGCTTAAACAATCACAAATTAGGTGGAGAACAGCCCTTGGAATTAAAGCTGAATTGCTGGAATAGTACAGTATGTGAAATAACAGGACATTTAATCCAACATCTTATGTAATGACTATACAAATGAATTATCTATTTCCATCTGTGCACGATGTGATGAAGATGTGATGAATGAGTAAACAAAGCTGAAGATAAAATGTGATGCTTTCAAGAAAACTTCCCATGCTGTGAGCAGATTGCAGAAAGCTTTTCCTTTCCTGTGAGGTTTGACTTGAAATAAAAGATGGTCAACAAATAACTATATGCTTGGCAAGTGGACATTTGGTTACGTTTTTAGCAATGCATTCCTACTTTTATTGGATTATAAGCACCAAATCTGTATCATAGTTTAAAATATCTTGTTAGTGTTTTCCTTGAAATCAGAGAAATTTTATGTTCAGGGATCTTCCTGTGAATTTTTTTAATCAACCTCTGGGATAAGGAAACAAAAGCCATATAATGCATGATTGTTGTCCTTCCTGTGTATTTTTATTGCATCTACTATGGGTGACCTGATATCCACCATCAATGAAATATAAATTTTTACTTACTTTTGTCTACTAAGAGTTTCCTTAAGTCACTAGAGTATTTTTGCCAGTTTACTTCTCATATACTTAGGTGTGAGATTACTTGAATGTTTCTGTGTGTGTGTGTGTGTGTGTGTGTGTGTGTGTGTGTGTTTGTGGGGGGGGGGGTGTTTGTGCTGGTCCTATGGCAGGAACTCAGGGCCTAGGCACTGTCCCTGAACTTTAAGCACAAAAGTACTGCTCTACCACTTCAGGCAAGCTCTACTTCAGAGTTTTTTGTTGCTCAGTGGTAGATAAGAGTCTCTTGCAAATTCACAAACTGACTTTGAACAGTGATCCTCTGGTCTCAGCCTTGTGTATAGCTACTGCCCTGTATGATATCAGTTTGTATGATTTCCAGAGATACAACAAACCAGCTAAACTCTAGGTACTTGCACTGCAGCCAGCTTATAATTTTTTCAGGATGGCCCAGAACTGAGATCCTCCAAATTTCTGCCTCTATGGTATCTGGGATTTCAAGAATGAGTCATGTATCCAAGCTCATTTAATGTTTTGAAGACAAAAGGAAGATTGAACCCGCACGTGGTGAAGTAGAGATTGGGTTGGGAGGGATAATACCAGGCTCCAATCTAAACCGTAGGACCAAGGCCATGAGACTGAATGTCTGTGTCTCATCTTCAGAATGAGATGTGTCCACCCTCCTCTAATGCACTGAAAGCACAAGATGGGTGCAAGGAGAATGTGGTGAGGTGGGCAAGAGTCTGGGTTGGGTGGGATAATGCATGGCTCCACTCTGTGCCATAGGAGAAAGGTCATGAGAAGGAATGCCTGAATCTAATGTTCACAAGGAGAAACCCAAAACCCTCTATTCTGTCAGATGTCCTTGGGGGTAACACCAGGTTTTCTCAACACACAACTTGAGATGGACTGGAAGAAATACACACAAATATAGGTGTTCAAGTTTGAGACCTGTGTGGGTCTGGCATTTCATTCCCACTTTCCATCTAGTAAAGGATACAGGAATTCCTGGTTGCAGCTCCCTGTGTCATTTCTCAACTACACTATGGTAGTAAAATTGTTTTGTTTTGATATACAGGAAATTCTCTGGTCTTCACAGCATTACATTTGATCACAGCAGTCTTGTACATTTCCCCCAGAGGACGGGAATTTCACTGTCTTGGCTCACAGTCGTGATCATGGGAGATGTGGTGAGAAAAAATGACCATTTGGTAATGTCTGGTGCATTGTGTCTTCCATGAAATTGCCATCCCAAATGTTTCTCTTTAGAAAAAAAGCAACCTTCTTCTATAACCCACAAGAAGGGCAGTATCCTAGATAGGAAGAAGGAAGCAAAAGTAGCCACAGCTCAGCATGCGTGCTTTTGATCTGATTCACACGGATGGCAAGTGACATTCATGGTCATATACATCAGAATGACAAGGAAGAGAAACTTCAACCTCACACTGGACAAAATTCAATTGACAAAGGGACCATAGGTGACTTCATCTTTGTCCACAAGATACACTCTATGTCAAAGAGTTGGTGTGTGTGGCAAATTTTTCTTTCTGTTGTCTTTGAGAATGAACACACATGCACAGACACACAAACAGAAAGCTTGATATGACAACAGGCACTGATATCCAGTGAGGACACAAAATTGTTTGTTCATTGTCATCACAGAACAATTGATTTTGTTCTTGGAAGTGGATGATGGATGGACTGAAAAGTCAATTGCCCACAGTAGTTGGAAGTGTCATTAGTTCAAGCTTTGTGGTGACAGCTGAAACATCTTGAACTAGAGAGCGAGCTATGAGATGAGGGTAGCAAAGAAAGGTATATGCTAGAGATGAGACATGGAAGAGGGGAGAAGTTTTGCTTTTCTTTCTTTTCTTTTTCTTTTCAGTTGGTCGTGTGGCTTCAATTCTGGACCTGGGTGCTGTCCCTGAGCTCTTCAGCTCAAGGTTACCACCCTACCCCTGGGCCTGAGCAAGGTCCCTGAGCTCTTCAGCTCAAGACTACTGCCCTATCACTGAGCCACAGGCCCACTGCCCATTGTTTATTCTAGTGATTAAGGAGAGATAAGAGTCTCATGGGCTTAAGTGCCTGGGCTAGGTTTGATCCACGATTCTCAGATCTCAGCCTCCTGACTAGCTGGGATTTCAGTCATGAGCCACTCTGTCCCACTAGTCCAGAAGATGTGAGCAGCTTTGGTTGTAACAAGTCATGCAATAATGAACACTGCAGTTAAGTAATCTCTAGTAGTTGTTGTAGACACTTACCAGTATTTTCTTAATTTCATCCCCAACCTTCCTCTCCAAATGTGTACAAGAGTAGAATTTCATTATGCTGTGAAAGAGAAATGTAAATAAAATAAACACACGCGAAGAAAATGAAACTGTGCTTAGAAATTTTGTTTCAAGGAAGTATTCATCTCTTAAAGAAAAATAAACACACTTGGTAAATGAGCACAATGTCTTAGATGTAGGCGGCCAACATGATTCTGAGCATTCATTACATCCTAGTCAACCATGGCCATAGATATCAAGGGGTGTGGTTTCAGGTGATGTTCCTCACATCCACAGGCCAAGTGGAGGTTCGGGGCCCGGGCCTGGTCCACGAAGAGGTCGTGGGACGGTTCAGAGGTGAAACCCAGTTGAGGAGGTTAGGTGACCTGGTCGGCGGAGGAGGATGGAGAGGACAGGCATGAGGGGTGGGGAGGACGGGACAGGGATCACCTCCTCTCCAGTCTATTCCACATCCTAGCACAGGAGGACCGCGTGGACGGCTCCAGAGGGAGGAAGGGGAGTCCAGGGCGGTGGGGACCCCCGCTGTCAGCCATGGAGACACTGGGCCTGCTGAGTCATTATTTCTGGCTCCTCAGCGGAAGGGGCGGGGAGATCCCGGAGGAGCAGAGTGGACTTCCGGGGCGGGTCCTCCAGGGCCCAGGCCCAATCAATTCTCTAGCTAAGGACAGGGATTCCCTCCCCCTGCACAACTTTCAGATTCACCAGCCAAAACGACCAAACGTCGGTCATCTACCGGTGTACAAGGTTTCTGAGCAGTGGAGGAAGAAAGAGGCCCCTCTGGGTTCTTATCTGTGTCCATTCAGCCTCAAGTGGATTCAGACTTTTCCATGACAGCTAATCCTGAAAGGACCTTCCAGAGCTGAGGGTGGCTCAGGTAACAAGGACCCACTGACCCTGGGGGAGAAGTCCCACAACAATGAGGCCCTGCAAGCCTTTCTTCCATAGGCCTGGGTTCTCTCAGCTATTTGCTGTATGTGGGAATGCTGCCAATGAACTACAATGACCACCTGCTTCTTGTGTGTGCACTGGTGCTCTGTGCATCAGGGCTGGGTCTGTGCCCTGTTTCCTCCTTTAGCTCCCTCCTAGGTTCCTTGTCTCCCTTTACTTAAGTCTCTATTTCCATAAAAACTTCTTGGCCTCCCCACAACCTATGCACTCATCCATTGAACCCTTATCATTCTGGGCTATGTGTTTAAAGAAGACCTGAGTGATGGTGTTGAGCAGGTCTTTCCACCCAGAGCCAGCAGCTGGTTGCCCATCCTCAGCCACTGTTTCCATAGGGTCCCACACCTCATGACAGCACAATCTGGTCTCAGTGTGTCAGCAGTCCCAAGTGGGCTGCTCAGGGACCTCTCCCCAACAGGAACTTACCAGATGCTGACATTCCTACTATCTCCCTGAGTTCACCAGTCGGGAAATTTGAATCACTCTAAGCTCTGTGTTGTTCTAGATGGACTTGGAGGGCTTTCTGGTAAAAAGCATTACAGATATGGCACTTTAGTGCCTGGAACACTGTTGATCATTGCGGTCATAATTCCACCTCAATCTGTTTACTTGATGTTTTATTCTGCCTGCTCCTCAGGTTCTCACTTCATCCTTACCTAATCTCCTGGACGATTCTCCCTCCTCTGGCCTCCCCTGACCTCCCAAGCACAGAGGTGCCCTCCTCCTTTCTTGTCCATCTTGTGTATGGAGGGCTCTCATGAGTTTCTATTGGTGCCCCTCGTTGCCCATCCCACTTCGTCCCTTGACAAACACAGGTGCCTTCAGAAAAAGAAAATTGTACACATAATGAAATTACTCCGTTTTTTCCTGAAATATTCTAATATGGCATAAGATTCTCCCAAGATCTTCTATTGGAACAAGCCATATATGTATTCTCACAACTGCAGAGCATCCACAAATTTACCCACAGTTTCAAGTTCCTCCCAAATGTCAACCATCTTACTATTTGCTTTTAGTTGATAGTGTTTTCTTTTCTTAACATTGCTGTGTCACTTTGAATCACTTTCCCATTCAGGGCTGAATCCCAAGGTAATGGATACAGTGAAACACTATGCAATCCACCAAATTTTGTTTGTATTTGCTACCATCTATAAGGGGTTACCAGGATGCTGTTGTCATCTGTGTTTTGTGGCATACGGAATTGGTTTTTAGATAAATTGCTATAAGGAACAGGAGGAGATGCTAAGGTACAGAGAGGGATGATGGCATTGCTTTCATTCTAGATCCAGCTAATTGTGTCCATCCAGTTGTCCAGCCGTGACTTCTGGGTGAAGGGATTGCCAAGGGGTTACCCTTTGGAGGGAACATTGCCCTCTCATCATTTTCAATATTCTTCTATCCTTACCAAATGTACCACTGAATGGATTCATTTGGGTACCTAATATCTGTCTTAGAGTTCCATTTCTATTTGACACTTCGACCTAGGGTCACCTTCATCTGCCTTATGACAAGAAGTGATGCAGACATCACAGACACATGCCCACGGTAGTAGTTCTTGCTGTGCTGGTTCTGCCACTTGAATAGGAGACTGGGCCTTGAATCTTTATGCTCAAGCCTGTGAATCCAACACATTGGCCATGAACCAAATTTCCTACTTCTTGCTGATTAATTGAAGATGAGACTCTCATAGGCTTTCCTGCCTAGGTTGACTTTGAAACATGTTCTTCAGAGGTCAGCTTCCTGAGCAGTTAGGATTGTGTGAGCCATTGGCATCTGGCAAAGGACAATGTGTGTGATTCCTGTGGCATGTCCTGTCTCAGGACATGGATGTGAGTAGCTTCTCTATCTCCTTTTTGTCACAACATGTACGAAGGAAATTTATTCTCTGTCAAGACAGAATGCGCAGGGACCTCATCTCTACATGAGGGCAGTAAAATGGCTGACAGCAGCTGTCGAGGTTCACAGCCTACGATGGACACAGGGTACTACTATTCAGTGGAAGACAGCCTCCCCCTCACAAGCAGACCCTAAGTGGAATCACTGCAGCGTGGATTGACTGGGGGACTAAAGCCAACAAGCACTAACACTAGTAGTGTAGAACACATTTGAGATGATTGGCTGTGCCAGGTGTGAAGCCAGTAAGTATGTCCTCAATACCAGGACATTTGCTGGACAGAGGACAGTGGGAAGGTATGTGGAGGGGAATGGGTCTAGTTTTCCTCCTGACCTGCAGGAGGTCCGAGGGAGCAGCCAGTGGACATGTGCAGGGGTCAGGTGTGAGGCTCAGGCTCTGGGGGGCGGGGTGTGATGACATCACCTAAAGAGATGACATGACAGAGGGCTAGGCAACAATGGGGGCACTGCTTAGCAGCTCATATATTGCGCTGCAGCTGAGCCAGCTCATTTGTGTGGAAACTTTGAAGACAGCAGGATGTTTTCCTGCTGCTGTCCTCTATTCCACAGAAAGAATCAAACTGGAGAGTTTGATCTCATTCGCAGACAATGGCTCATCCCTTGGCCTGGTTGCCTGCGCAGAAACCCACGCTACATCCCACAGGTGAATGGAGGAAGCATGGGCCAGGAACGGGGGGAGTCATCACATCTAGTACTGTGTGGCATAGGTGTCTGCATTCTGGGTGGGATGTGGGTACATGAGTGTGTGTGAGGGAGGGAAGGAAGTGGAGCCCCAAGCTGTTGGATGGCCAGGAGCCTTTTCCCATTGCTTCTCCTTCTTCACCCCAGTATGGGGAGATTTTAGCCCCAAGCCTTGCTGATCCCTGCAAGGCAGGATACCTGCGGGGAGGCAAAGTAAAGCAGCTGGTAGAGCACCTGGTACCTGCCCTGCTCTTCGGAGATGCCTCCTTCATCCCAGTCTTCCTGGGAACCTACCGCACCTTCACTACCACACAGCACATACTGACCCTGCTGTTCAGCAGGTAAGCAGCTCCTGGGAACCTAGGCTAGACCGAATGGCCAGGCTCTGGCCCAAGTTGGTGCCCCAACATGAATCTGCTTGAAGCCTGGGAAGTAGCATGCTAGGGACAACACCCACACTGCCTGAGGCTGGAGCAGAGGCCTGAGCTGTGAAAATGCCTGTCCTGGCCCATGCCTCCAACAGCTGGGTGGGCAGAATTGTGGGTGGTGCGTGGAGAAGCTCCCCTCTCCTCAACACCCCCTGCTCTCCATGGTGCCCTCACTGAGACCTTAAGCAAAGCCTTTTCCAAATTCTGAAGGTGAGTGACCTTCTCTCTGGGGTCCTGAACTAACTGAACCTCACTAGGAAGCACTAGAAGGACACAGAGAACCCATGCCCACTCAGATATGTAGGAGGCAGGTAGAGGCCTCTTCACCTTATGTCGGGAGGTATGTCAGGCTCCACTCAGTGTAAAGAATGGGGTGATTCTTGTCATCCCAAGCTCCATCCTGTGCTCAGAAGCCACCAAGAACTGCACACGTCACACTCAGGGACAGTGCAGGTGACTTCCTCATGTTATTCCCTAGGTACAGCTCATTCCAACAACTTGAGGGGGAGAAGGCAGGAGCAAAAGGACAACTACAGCAGTGAGTGTGTTGGGGAAGAGGAGGGAATCTGTTTTCAGAGCGGGGCATTAGGGAGCTGCTTTGTGGGAGGCCTGGGAAAAGTGAAATGGTACCCACCTGGCTTGAGAGTTCTGAAGGAGAGCTTGAGACCTGCCAGGAGACTGTGTCCACATGGGGAGCTGGGGTGAGTTCCTCTATTCCTGAGGAGGGTGAGAGAAGCTCTGGGACCATGCCAGCCCAGTCACCTTTGCCTACCCTGGGAAAATCAGGACTAGGGAGACTAGGACGGCCACACCTCCCCATCATGGACATTCAGTGGGTTTCCTGAGGACTCCGCGAGGGCTCAAGGATCAGGCCTTGCCCTGTGGGTTGAAATCAGGGAAAGACGCTTCACAAAGGGCTTAAGGACATGGAGGTGAGGACAGGTTACCTCAATGAGCACACGCAGGTCTCGAGAGGGACCAAGGGACAGGATGACCATCCCAGAGTGGATAGAGTGGATAGTCTGGGGAGGCTTCCAGGGACAAATGAAGGTAGGTGTGGGGCATGTGGAAAGAGGAGGGTGGTGCTCACAATTGTGTTCTAAGTCTAGTCTCATCCCTCCTGAACATATTGCCTGTAGCCCAGCCAGGTGACCTGGCTTGCCAGGGACTTGGACATGAGCAGTCTCATGACCACTCTATACACGAGCTTGAGGGGATCTGAGTGGAGGGGAGGCCCAGCCTATGACTCTGCTGCTTCTCCCTCTGCTCCCAGAGCTTTTGCCTTCATCCTCGGTTCGTGGATGAGGGAGTACCCTGAAGATTTCCTAGAAGCGCCGGACTCGTCCTGCCTGCAACAACTTGTGGCATACCTCCACCTGAATATGCCCGGCTCCATTGAGGAGCACCAGGCCTGCCTTCTGCTCACCCATCTGGAACTCAGGAATCCCAAACAGCCAGAGCTTGAAGGTGAGTAGCAGGGGATGGGAAGGAGACAATAGCTGGGAGATTCTGAGCTGTTTCCAATTGAAGGAAGCCAAAGGCAAAGGGAGCCAGAAGTCCAGAGGCCTTGGAGGGCTGTCTGGAACACTTCCTGTGGTGGAGTCAAAGCACTGGGGATTCTCAGGCAGGCAGGGGTCTCCTGACATTAGGGCAGACTTAGGGGAAGACAGTCCTGTAGGGATCTTGTCCTAAAATGTTCGCTGCAGCTGCAATCCTTGGTGATTCTGCAGTATTGCATGCCAGGCATGAAGCCCTGGAGGCAACAACCCCCCAGGAAGGAATCAGAGCATCTTGGGCTGAGTCCCCTTCAGCTCCAAGCTCTGCTGGCAAGCTCCAGAGTGAGACTCTGAGAGATGCCTATTCCTACTTGCCTTTACCAGCTGGCATAGAAGACATAAAGCCTTGTGCAGGTAAGCTCATGACTCCCAGCCTTCCACCTGCCCCAAGTACAAGTGTGCAGGGAGTAGTCCCAGACTGAGCTGCTCCCTCTGATTTAGGAGCACTGGCAGCCATCTCTGAGCCCGGAGGACCTAATCCACTGGAACCAAGTACTCTAGAGCCAGGAAATGATGAGGAAGTTCCAGTGTCCACTCCAGAAAGCCAGCTGCCTCAAGGCAAGGCTGAAGCAAATCCCCCATCAGCCCCAACACCAGCGGCTGGTGCAGATCAAGCAGAGGCTCCCATGAGCACTGTGGCAGAGACCTGTGTGCTAGTTGTAGCGGCTGCAGAAGGACGATTTTTACCAGCTGTGGGTCCTTTGCTGGAGGAAGAGGCAGCATGCCTCCTTGCTGGAGAGGTGGCCTGTCTCCCCCCAGCAGTGGAAGAGCCTGAGCCAACTGCACATGAACCTGTGCCCCCCATTGAGGAGGAAGCCCCCGGGCCATCTGTACCCCAGGCGGCCTGTCTCCCCACAGCCAATGAAGAGCCTGAGCCATCTGCACAGGAACCTGTGCCCCCCATTGTGGAGGAAGCCCCCGGGCCATCTGTACCCCAGGCGGCCTCTACCCCCACAGCCTATGAAGAGCCTGAGCCATCTGCACAGGAACCTGTGCCCCCCATTGAGGAGGAAGCCCCCGGGCCATCTGTACCCCAGGCGGCCTCTCCCCCCACAGCCTATGAAGAGCCTGAGCCATCTGCACAGGACCCTGTGCCCCCCATTGAGGAGGAAGCCCCCGGGCCATCTGTACCCCAGGCGGCCTCTCCCCCCATAGCCTATGAAGAGCCTGAGCCATCTGCACAGGAACCTGTGCCCCCCATTGAGGAGGAAGCCCCCGGGCCATCTGTACCCCAGGCGGCCTGTCTCCCCACAGCCAATGAAGAGCCTGAGCCATCTGCACAGGAACCTGTGCCCCCCATTGAGGAGGAAGCACCCGGGCCATCTTCACCTCTGGAAAAGGATGCCGAAGGTTTCGGGGAGGTTGTTTATCCACTACCTGGCAACGATCAAGGCCATGGCCTGTCGATCTCTGAGGATACCAGGGCTACACTGCTCAGTGCTGCAGAGCTAGAGCCAGACTCTGTACCCCTGGCTAGAGAGGCACACATGGGAACTGAGACAGACCCAGCTCCCTGGGAATCCCTCACAGTGGGGGATTTTCAGATTTCCTCCAGGGGGCCATCCAGGATTTCTTTGTTGAAGTTAGAAGAAATGAGTACAGCACACTTGGTAGAGTGGCTGCCTGACCAGAAGGCCGAACAGTTCGCAATCATGGCTGTGGTGAGTAGCTTGGCATGCAGTCTTTCCCTCTCTCCTCTACTGCCCACACCACCATTTCCCTGGGCAGAGGACATTTCTACTGCACATTCCAGCTTGGTGAGTGCAAAACCCAGGACCAGGTCTGGGTTCACCAAGTCAAGCCATCTTGATTTCTTGAGGGACAATTGGAATCACTGAGGGTCCAGGGATCCTGATGGCTCAGGGAGTAACAAGGACAAGCAGACAGAAGCCCAGGTGCCTTGATCTGTCCACTGGCCTTTGCATCCTTAACCCTCAGTGGGGGCCTGGGGACTGTTGAGATCCCATGGCATTCACAGGACATGCCACAGGGTGAAGGCCAAAGCCTGTGGACTGCAGACAGAAAGGAAGTGTGGTGGGGAAAGCAAATGTGCCCTGCCTGGGACATGCAGGCTGAGGCACCTCATGATTGGCAGAATGAAATTGGTCCATCCCTGCCCTCCTCTCTAGGCCCTCATGCTCTTTTTAGGGACACACATATGCCAGGGGCTCTCAGAGGTCCAGGAAGGAGCATGGAGACACACCTAGACATGCACCTCTGCTTCCTGAGACCCAGTGCCTAGACCTGCCTCACATGCCAGGCAGAGACTCTGGAGGCCTCAGGCAGAGTCCCACTGACCATTTCTTTTCCCTTTCCAGAGGCTCTTCAAAGAGCTCAAACCGTATCAGTGTTTGAGCTACGTGTATTCCGACCCGGATAAGAAGCGTCAGGAGCTCCTGGCACCTACAGTGTTGGCAATTTTACACTTTTATAATCAAATAGAAACATCTGTAATAACCACATCGGTGTTGGACCACAGCGCTGAGGCAGCAGACAGGGCAGAGGTCTTGGAGCACTGGATTGAGGTGGCATTGGTATGCTGCAGGAGGGGCCTGGGACCCTTCTTCCCTCTCCCATCCCGACCAGCAGGCTGCCTGCTCACTCACAGCTGCTGCCTGAGTCCCCAAACCCCTCCTCAGGCTCTGCCCAGCTTCCTGCCATGTGGCCTCCTGCTCTGCTTCCTCTAGGATGGAGTCATCTCCCCAGGCTCCCTAGCATTCATCCCAGTAACCAAGGTGGAGCCCTAGGGTCAAAGCAGGACCCCGGGGGCTGCTCCAGGGCTCACCTCACACATTCCTCATCTCTAGGAGAGCCACCACCTCAAAAACGCCATCTCCGTGTGTGCCATCTTATCTGCCCTGCAGAGCAGTGCCCTGCAAGGCCTGAAGCAAACATGGAGAGCTGTTTCCAGGTGGGTGTGCCTTGTTCCTGGGCAAGTGAAGTTTGGTCAGCCTAACACCCCTCCTCCAGGAGCCCCGGGACACTGCAGCTGCACAACTCAGATATGTGGGGACTTGATAGGACTTGCCTGCTAGGATCAGCTTCCTCTCCAGGCACACAAGGCCCAAGGCCACAGGGGACTCTTGACACACTGAGGCCATCCAGTCTTTAGAAGCTCTTCCAAAGGAAACCACTCTGGTCTTTGGCCCCTAGCCTCACAATGCTCTGCTCAACTCCAGGTGACCTAAGTGTCATGGTGGAGCCACATGCAAAGCTCTTCTCCATTAGGATGAAATCTGCCTCAACTTGAAAATCCACTGCCTCTCTTCCTCTCCCTCCCTCTACCATCTCTCACCTTGTCTCTGCCCCTCCTCCAGGGGGAGCCTTGAGGTATGGCAGGAGCTGAGGAAGATCTATTCGATGGAGAAACACTACAAGGTGGTATGAGCGCAGGAAGAAGTTTACTCCAGAGGAGGGAGGGCGAGGAAATCCTCCCTGATGGGGTTTCCAAAAGTTCTAGTAGGCATCATGTGGGAATTTAGGATGAGTCATGGGAAGGCTGGAAGCATGGGTTCTGTGCTGGGGTAAAGGGCAGATTAGGTGGAGAACCAGTGACTCCCCCTTGCTTGGCAGTGCAGTGGAGTGAGTGCAGGCCAGGAGGCATCCTGGGTGTGTGAGGAGGGGAGGAACTGTCAGGATGGGGAATCTCCAGCTTCCTCCTTGTGGCAGGTCTGTGATGGGGCTGCCTCCTCTCCACCCAGCCAGCCTCACACCCAGAATGTCAGCACCAGACCAAATAGCACCATCCCCTTGGGCTGCTGCAAATGTCCACACTCAACCTTGCAGACAGGCCTTCCCATGTGCTCTGATATGCCCAGGAAGAGTGATGATGGTCACTGGGAACCTGACATCCCACGACCCCAGGAAAGCAGGGAAGGTGGAGGGTTGAGTGAGCTGACAGTCTTCTAACTGCATGCTATATCCTACCAGGGCCCACAGTCCACACGGATGGCCTTCTGGAGCAAACTCAAGAGAGGCCTGAGAACGCAGAAGGAACTGGTGAGTGTGCATGCCTGAGGCAAGAGACTCCCCAGCAGGAGAGGACAGGGCTCCCACAGCCACACACAGTGATGAACCCCCTTCATTCCTGACCTCTGCCCATTCCTGCAATGGGCTCCCACAGCCACACACAGTGATGAACCCCCTTCATTCCTGACCTCTGCCCATTCCTGCATATTGCAGGAAGGAGCTGCATCCAACAGACTGTCTCGCATGGAGCTGAGAAATAAATCTTGCCCATCTGTCAAGTGTGCCAGCCTAGGATTGAACCAGACCCAGACTGATCCCCACTTGCAGGGCTGAGGGCTTGGGTAGGAGTGGAGGGTGGATCCTTGGGGAAGGAGCCTGTTATGCCCTAAGAAGTTCTCCTGGCTGGCATCATGGCACTGGGGTAAGTCCGGTGGGACTAAGCAGGAGCCTAAGTGTGCTCTTATTTTTCACCACCCAATACCATAGGACTACTCCGAGGGCACAGTCCCTTACCTCGGCACCATCCTCAACCACTTGGCCTCACTACACCACCATAAGGACAAGGACTCCAAGAATGTGAGTGAGCCAGGGGACCAGGCATGGGGAATCAGATAGGAGAAGAAGAGCCTCTGGATGCCCCTGGAGCTCCAGCAAGAGGCCGAGGTCTCCCCAGCTTCAGGCATCCAAGCAGCACAGCAGTGCTACCTTCTGATGCTCCTGGCAAACTGCCAGCCTTCAGTGCTGCTGATGACTTGGGCCCATTTCTCCGTGGGTAGTGGGGCAGGGTGGGAGTGTGACAGCAGGTCCTCAAGGTGACCTAGCATGTGGGAAGAGCCCGTGCTTGTCCCTAGGAGCCTCAGTCCTCTGCAGGGCGCATTGAGAGTTGAGAAGAACAGTCAGATCCCTGTCCTCAGGCCCCCTGTCCCTGCCCTAGACTGAGAGCAACCCTAGTCCAGGTATGGACCCATGCTGCCCTCTACTGACCTACCTCGGTAGGTGCAAAGTGGCAAGGCAGCCTTGAGCTGCAAGCACCATTTGCTAAGCACAGTGGCTCTCTGGTTTGCAGGGCAAGTGGATACACATGCAAAGAAGAAGAGAGGTGAGGAGATGAAGCCTCCCAGCACAGGGAGGCCAGCTGTGCAGGGCCCTTGGGTCCTTCTTTTTCTCTGAAGGTGGAGGACCGGAGAAGGGGGCATGTGGGGGGAGCTGTGGGATGGGCCCTGGATCATAGCAGGCAATGAGCAAGAGACAGAGCCAGAGAGAAGAGCGACCCAGGTAAGGCCCCACATAGGTAGCCTGGTGCCCCTCCACTGTGCAGGCCAGTGAGCATCCTGTTCTCTTTCCCCCAGGAATATAAAGTCCTGGCCTTGATCAAAGAACTCCAGGGTGCGTGTCAGGAGCTCCACGTAGTTCCTGAGGAGAAGTTTGTGACATGGTTCACAAACCTGAAGCGCCTGAGTCCATCTGAATGGTGAGCTGGGGCACACAGAGGGGGCAGCACACATGGAGCCTATGGAACCCCAAGTTCCCAGGGGACCTGGGATGGAGCCCCAGTGTTGGCCCTGCTGTGCTCACAACTCCTACCTGTCTTAGCGACAAGCTGTGCCAGGAGCTGGAGCCTCCCAGGTGGGCCGGTTTCCTGCGCAGGAAGAGCAGGAAGAGTAAGAAGAGCTTGGTCCAGAGGAAGCCCTCAGAAGAGTAAGCAGAGGGACCCACAGGGCAAGGGACTCCCAGGCTGTGAGTGGTGGGAGAGTGAGCCCCAGAAGCTGGGCTGCATCCCGCCCTCTTCCACACAGCCACCTTGGGACTGAGCTGTGTGGCCTCAGCTCTGCCCACATCCCTTTCTTTCTTGGTTCCCATGGTGGTTCCCATTCCCAGAGCAGAATCATGAAAACTGCCTCAGGCTCAGGGCACACTGTGGTCTGGGGCCAGCATGAGTGCCCAGGGAGGCCCTAGGATTAAGGCAGGCCCTCCATTCAGTCACCAGATTTCAAACAAGACATTCAGCAGCCATAGCAGCTCCCAATTGAATACCAGCGAAGAAGTTAGCATCAGAAGTATTAGCCACGAAACCTCTGGACATTTGGGCTTCTCAACCAGGCCTTCCATACTTTATCGTCGTGGATACCATTCTACTCCCAACATCAGCAACACTAAGATTGACTTCCAATATGAGGGGATCTTGGGGTTCTTGAGCCCTCAGCCCTCCAGGAGAACAGGGCACGAAGGAATTTATTAGGTTGTTGCCAGTTCAACCTTTGGAGTGGACTTCAACCAAGCTAGTAGCACTATCTGATGCTTTGGGGAAAATTGCCAACTTTTCGGGATTGAGGGGGGCGGGTTTCTGGGTTATTACAATTAAAACTTTAAGTGGAAACACTGAGTCCATGAATACCATTTCTCTAGGAGAGCAAGTTTGTTGTGGTTATTCGGAAGATGTATTTTATGAGGAAGTCTTTTCTGCCTTTGAGAAGTCATTTATTGTAGAATGGGGAAGATCATTTTTCCCCGGCCCATGTCAGGCATGCTGACCTTGCACAGAGTCTGAATCCAAGGTGATGCCTTGAGCCTGTGTCTCTCACCGCCTTGGGCCAGACTTTCAGGTGTTCTCATGGACCATTCCAGGATCTATGAAATCTGAGTGTTGAAATATCATCTTTGCTGCAGTCACTGGCTGTGTGGGAAGCCCCTGAGTTCCTTCTGTGCAGGCAGGGAGGCCACCCTCAGGTGTTGGGAGAGGCTGGATAGCACCATGCCCCTCTGCAGGAAAAAGGAGTCCACACTAGAACCGGGGCAGTGCTCCAGCAAGGGGCCCACTGCTGAGCTGCAAGAAGTGGTAAACTAAGACAATTCAAAATCACAATTTTTCCAAACCAGGTCTATTCCTCAAACACTAAGCACACCGATGTAGGAAAATGAGCCGATAGAGCACAGAGAGAGCATAAAGTCACATGCCCGTGCCACTCAAACATTCTCTTTGCAGGGCTGGGAGTTTGGCTTAGTGGTAGAGTGCTTGTCTGGCATGCCGTTCTTCAGTACCACATACATTAAAAAAGCCGGACGTGGTGCTGTGGCTCAGGTGGCCGAGCTCTAGCCTCGAGCCACATCCTGACTGCATAGTGGAAGAAGGGGAAGTCCCACCCCACCCCCCAGGTGATGGGCCTCCCTGATGTCTAAGAGTCAGGGGTAGGGACCTGGATGGTAGGTTACTGGACCTGTCAGTCTTGTGTCTTGAACCTGGGACTCTCCAGGGTCCTGTGACCTTGTCCTCTGACCTGAACCTATTTCTTGATCAGACAGCTCAGCAGCCATTAAGCCAGGTCTCATGTACTGTACCCCACCTCCTGGCTCTGGCTCTCCTCAAATCAACAAGGTGTCCCACTTCAACTCTCTACTGGGTTGATGTGCGTGGTTGCTATTGGTTTTCTGCTCTTTCCTCTTTTATGGCACAGTTTTCATACAGTATACCAGCTAGCAAAGCTGCTGTTCATTTTGACAGGAATCTGCCTGCAGATGCCAGCTTTTTCATTAGACTCTCAGTTTGATCTCTCCAAATGTCGTGTGTAGGGCTGGGGGTTTGGCCTGGTGGTAGAGTGCTTGCAGATCATGCCCGAAGATCGGGTTTAATGCCTTCGTACCACATACATAGAAAAAAGCCAGAAGTGGTTCTGTGGCTCAAGTGGGAGAGCTCTAGCCTTAAGAAAGCCCAAGCCAAAAATGTGATTTGTAAGCTGGGAATGTGGCTTAGCATGATAGAGTGCTTACCTAGCATGCACGATGCCCCACATAATGCACCACATTAACAGAAAAGGCTGGAAGTGCTACCCTTGAGCACATGCTGCTCAGGAACAGGGCTTAGGCCCTGAGTTCAAGCCCCAGGACTGACAAAAAATAGGACAAAGAGAAAGTAGCTTCTCTGCATCTTGCCTACTGGATTAACCTTACAAGATTAGCACCTCCTACTACCTGGTCACAGAACACATCCAGCCTCTTTCATTCTAGATCCTTTCTAGATCCTCACTGAAGACAATGTATTTTGTCTATGGATGCAAATTTTCCTCGGAAGTTAAATAAAAATGACTTTGTATTTAAAGGGAACAGAAATCAAATCACAAGAAAGACAAAGCCTTGCCAATCTTTGATTCTGAACATAATCTTCCTTTGTCCTGACAGTACGATACTATATTCACCACTGTAAGTATATTTATATTAAAAGAGTGCCATCTGGACCCTTAGCTGCCAAAGAACATTCTTAGGTTACCACATTCAGGACAAACTTTATTTCTAATTAGAGCCCAGGTGTAGAATTTATAAAAGAGTTCCTCAACTCCACATATTCATTTACTCAGGATAGGCACTGATTTGGCTTAAGACTTTTTGAAAATATTCATATAGGAAATAAAGCTACTGGCTTTTGTTTTGATTTGTGTGCTGTAGGGGATAAAGAGATGCATTCCCTTAATAGTTCTATCAGTAGAAGCTAAAGATCCTGGAGATACAAATAAAGGGGAAAATGTAGCAGAGCCTTCTGAATAAGGACACGGCAAGCAGGCCAGGATGCAAATGCTGCTGTCTTCATCTAGGAGATGCTACTGTGGGCTACAGTCCCTACCAACCTTTCACACCTTTCTTGAGGTCTTCCCTATACTCTGGTGAGGTGGCCATTGGTATCTTCATCTTGTGTGTCCCTGCCAGCTCACACACCTTTCCAGGAGCTGAAGTGCTTTAGCTGATGACCCATTCATTTGTCAGGCCAAGGAGGGAAGTGTTGCAAAGGCTGAGGGAACTTCCTGCACAGCCCTTCCTTCCCATTCACACTGTGGCTCTGCCATCTGCACATAGTGTACTAAAGCCCAGACAAGTTGCCTTACCTCCACGTTGTATCCTTGTTCCCCATTAGCAGTATGAGTGAATCATTGTAGAGGCCTGTACAAATTGGAAAAATCAAGGATCTAGTCTTTGTTTGAGGTATGTGTGTGTGTGTGTGTGTGTGTGTGTGTGTGTGTGTGTGTGTGTGTATGTGTGTGTGTGTGTTTTATGTGCTGGTCTTAGCCTTGAACTCAGAGCCTAGGCACTGTTCCTTTTTTTGAAACACAGCTCAAAGTTCCGGGTTTTCTTGGTGGCTAATTGGAAATGTCTCACCTGCCCAGGCTGGCTGGAAACCAAGATCCTCACAACTAAGTCAGCCTCCTGAGTTGTTAGAGTGACACATGTGAAAGAGGAACCAGACATAAGCTAGCAGGTGCATTTTATTCTTGCATTGTCTGGGAGAGTATATTCAGCCAGCCCACAGAGGATGTGTCTTAGACGACCATGCCCTCACTCTTGGTACTGGGGTGGCCCTCTCTGCACTCTGGCTGTCACTGTCCCGTGTTTGCTGCTCATACATCTTCCCCTTCACAAAGTGACCTTCCAGCCCTTGTCAGATGTCCACCCATCTTTCAATAGGACCCCACACATGAACTTCTTTCTTCACGCCAGACATGAGAACTGAGAGGTCTTGTGTCTGGGGCGCAAGAATTTAAGACGATTGCCTTCCATAACATTTGGGTCTCTGTCTCCTATTTCACTGGGAGATCATGAATTGAATGCAACTGCTCTACAGGGAAGAAGGGAAAGGAAATCCTGTTCATTCGTGTCTAATATCTCATGTAATCTATGGAGCAAGTCATCAGTGGGGAATAAATGAGTACATAAAGCCATCCATCTGACATGTAAATCATTTTCTTTATGTTACATACCATAATCATTAATCAAAGTAGGATATGAAATAGAAATTGAACAGTCAGGTAATCCCATGTACGGAGACAGTAATTTGGAACCAGAGAATGAGGGATTTGGAGACCTGAAGGATCACACTTTGAGGGAGCCTGGGAAAAAACTGTAGTGAGACCTTGCCTCCATGAAAAAACAAGTTGCGTAGGGTCTTGGATGTCTGCTCTGAGGGTAGAATGTGATCTCAGCCTCCTAAAGCATGGGCCACCAGCCCACACTCCAAATCACACAAAAGGAGACTTTGCACATCCGTTTGGATGGACAGACCTGGGGACAGCTTGTCTCTGAGCCTCAGGCTTTTCCCAGACTCTTCTTGATGAAGTAGCTCACCAGTCGCTGTGGCCTCTGCTGGTACTCAGCAAGCACCTCGTGAGGGCTGCTGATCTGGTCCCCCTGCAGGCGGTCCAGGAGGGTGACACACACCACTGCAGCTGCCAAACACAAAGACCATGTCAACCCCAAGTGCCAGATCTCTAGCTTCATTCACAAGAATCAGACCAAGCAGGGAGCAGGGAGCCTCAGCCTGTGCATGCCCTGGGCAAGTCTGCTCTGTCCACTCTGACTCAGGAGAGGATGGGGGATGAAGCAAGCAGGGAAAGCAGCATGGTTTGCTCAGGATCTCTAGAAGCTCTGCCCTTACAAACAGCACCTTGTCCTAGGTCTCACCCACCTCTTTCCTCACTTCTAACAGAAAAGTCCCACTAGGCCTGGGGCAGTGGCTTACACCTGTCATCCTAGCTACTTGGGAGATGGAGATGAGGAGAAAAATGGTTCAGAGCCAACAGGGTAAAGTTATAAGATCCCATCTCAACCAACAAGTTGTGGGGTTTCTCGGCTACACTCCCAGTTACAAGATAGGTAGAGATGGCAATGCAAAGTGGCCTGGCCAAACTCCAGACTCTATCTGAAATATACACACAGCAAGAAAAAGGACGGGAGCATGGCTCACTTGGCAGTGCCCCTACATGGCAAGATAAGGCATGAAACACTGAGTTCATACCTTAGCCTATCACAAGGAAATAAGTTCATGCCTGAGCCAATTCCAAGGCAGGCTCTCACCTGTTCTGTACAGCCTAGAAGGCTAAGGTGATTTGACCAAGGGAATTCTGGGAGGGAAGCTGTTCTAGAAGAACTCCACATTCAAAGGCCAGAGAGCACTGAAGGCCAAGCCATTGGCAGGCTCAGGGCACCTTACTGGCCAGCAAGCCAGTATCGAAGCTGTATGATCCCCTTTCCATCGGACATTCACTGCGCTATGTGGAGACTACGGGGAAACCAACGATGCTGTCTAGATCACACAGCGTTTTCCCCAAGGGTGCAAGGGTATCAGCTGGGTGTGACACTGACCTGTGAGCCCAGTGATAAAAGCCAAAAGCATAGGTTGTGGTGGGGTAGGAAGTGGTGGCCTGGACATCAGGATTGGCCAGGAGAGCAGAGATGGAGGAAGAAGGATGCCCAGAGGCCATCCTGTGCCTGCTTACCTCGTAGGCCACACATACTGCACATGGCTGCAAACACTGAAGATTCCATCTCGATGTTTCGGATGCCAGCTGCGTGGGCAGCTTGAAGGTAGGCCTGCTTGTCCTTTTCCGTGTAGGAGCAGAGGGCACCATCCAGGCGGCCTTGTCCTGCAGCACAGACATGGGGACTCTGTATTGTCAGCTGTGACCACATGGTGGCGCTCTGCCCACACCCAGCATGGATGCAGGGGCGGCTCCCCAGCAGCCTGCTCCTAGCATGGCTCCTAGCCACTGCTATCACCACCAGGAAAAGGCTGAGATGGGGTGACAGCCAAGGTGCTGAAAGCCCACCCTGGACATCCTTAGAAGCAGAATCAGGGCAAGGAGGGGCTCTTGAGTCTAGATTTCACACACCCCCACACACACCACGCACCTTCATAGAAGTCCAAAGTGCACATGGTGTTTCCCACCACAGTATTGAACTCGCTCAGGTCTGCAGCACACTTCATTAGCTCCTGCACCAGCTGCTCATCCAGGTTGGTACTTCGAATGACCCGTTTCCCCAGGACAAGCTGCTCAAACTCTGGCTGGAAGCAGGCATCCACTGCCTGCCTGGTAATGACCACGGCGCCAGGCTCCAGACCTGGTGAAGAAGCAGATGTTCACAGCTGTGCTGGAGACTCAGGCAGGGCACAGCACAGATCAGGGAGAAAAGACCAGGATGCATCACAACTCGCAATCCTAACAACTTAGGAGAATGAGACAGGACGATCATCATGCAAAGCCAGCTGGAGCAGATAACAAACTACAAGTGGAGGTGGGGCTCAAGTAGTAGATTGCCATCCTGAAGAAAATAAAAAGCCAAGTGAGAGTTCAAGGCCCGAGTTCAAGCTCCAGTACCAGAACAAAAGTAATTGAATGAATGAATGAATGAATGCTCTTTTAAATGATCAATTTACGTGCAAACCCTGAAGAAAACGTACCAAACCTCGAAGAAGTGTTGGAAATACCCAGGAATCTTTGAACCCCCTTCTCAGAAGTATGTCTTCTAATCCTTACTATTTTCTTCATTAGGGAGTGGCACTGTTGCTCAAGGGCGATAACCTTGAGCTGAAGAGCTCAGGGCCCAGGCCAAGAGTTAAAATCCCATGACCAGCAACAGTAATAAAATTGAATTTACTCTGGTTTCTCTTTAGATTTTGTAAATCTTTCACCTTTTAATATTTTCTTCATTTCCTGGCACTCCACCATGTAGGGAATCATCCCTGCTTAGTTCTTTCTTTAGTTCTTTATTAACCCTAGTACTGACACAAAACAAAACGAAGACCAGAGAACCCAGCCCTGAATTGCCCCTCCAATTGTATGGTCATAGCAGGGAAAAGCCCATAGAGAAGGCACTGGATCTTCATCAGATGCTGATTCTCCTAGGGCCCAGCCTCCAGAAGTGAGAAATAAATGTCTATTATTTATAAGCCATGCGGACTTCGGTTTTCATAGCAATTCGAATAGAGCTCTTCCTCGAATTATTGTTTTCATCTTTTGTGCTCAAAGTCGCACTTGAACTCAAGCTCTCACTTGACTCTTTCACTCAAAACTCGTACTCTACCACTTGATCCACACCCACACATCCCCCTTTTGGCTGGTTAATTGAAAATAAAGAGTCTTACACACATTTGTGTCCAAGCTGGCATTAAATGTAATCCTCAGGATCTCAGCCTTCTGAGTCACTAGAATTATGGGTATGAGCCACCAGCACCCAGCACTCAATTTTGATTTTAATATCATGGTGAGAGGAGATATAATTCCAGAAACCTTTCTCAAGATCCAGGGATATGCCAGTTATTTCCCCTGAATCATTAAAACAAGTCCACATATGATATGAAACAGTAAAAACATAGATGAGTGCCAAGACCTTCTACTTTCCATCAAGTCTCACAGCCTTAGTGCCCCGGATGGCTTTGAACCATGATCCTCAGATCTCAGCTTCCTGAGGAGATAGGATTACAGCCATTGTGCCTGGTTTGATTGTCTTTTGTTTTTTGTTTTTTTTTTTGTGGATCCTGAGGCTTGAATTCTGCACCTGGATGGTGTCCTTGAGCTCTTCTGTCAAGGCTAGCACTCTACCACTTCATCCACAGCACCACTTCTGGTTTTCTGGTGGTTAATTAGAAATAAGAGCCTCTCATGGTCTTTCGTGCCCCAGCTGCCTTTGAACCTTGATCCTCAGATCTCAGCCCCTGAGTAGCTAGGATTATAGGATCACAGGAAAGAGCCACCAGCACCTGGCCCCATTTTTGCTTTTTGCTCCCACTGGACCCCTTCAGTCAAAACTGGTCTCTGTCACTCGATCCACACCCACTTCCTCTTTTTTGCTGGTTAATTGAAAATCAAGAGTCCTACAGACATTTCTGCCCAAGTTTCACATGTGAGAATTCATTGGGTCACAGGTGGAATTAAGATTGTTAAACATATACAGACATTCTTTTTAAAAAATATGTTTTTCTCAAGAGCTTAAATATAAGTGACTGTTATTATTTATATATTATGGTTTTCTCTCTTGTGTTGCCCTTTGGTTAATCTCTTATTGTTCCATTATCCCACTTTGGTACCTGGTGCATTATATAGATGTTTACTTGTTTATCTGAAATAGCAAGGGAAAAATGAGGTGAGGAGGTGGGGGAAGGAAATGGGGACAAAAACATGAGAAGGGGTATCAATGTGTGACAAGTAAAGCACCTGGAGAATATAACTTTAATCCCTCTATACAATGAAATCAAAAATAAATATAAAATAAAAAATACATTTGCCTAAAGAACAAAGCATAACAATCTACACCACCCGTACCTCATATAAGGTATGGTGGGACAAGACTGAAGTAAGTCAGTTTCTATCGCTCTAACACCAAGTCTCTCACTATTGGAGGGTCCTGTGCCATGTTGTGCCTCTGCCAGCAGGACGGCATTATCAAATGCCACCTCTCAAGACTGGGCCATAACCATGAGATCAACTCGAAAGCTTCTCTTTATATCTTACCCAGTGTCTGATCTGTGATCAGAGACACAATACAGCATCTTCAGCAATTTTCTTTTTCATTAAATCCTTCATCTTCTTTGTTGCTGTTATTGTTTTACCATTCCTGAGGCTTGAACTCAGAGCCTGGATGCTGTCCCTGGGTCTCTTTATGCTCAAGGAAAGTACTCTACCACTTGAGCCACAGTGCCACTTGCAGATTTCTCTGAGTAGTTTATTGGACATAAGTGTCTCATGGACTTTGTTATCTGGGCTGGCTTCAAACTACAAGCTTCAGATCTGAGCCTCTTAAGTATCTAGGATTACATGCATAAGCCTACAGTGCCTGGCTACCTTCTTTTGTTTTTAAAAGGAAAACAAAAACACTAAATAGTGTGAACTCTGTGTGTGTGTGTGTGTGTGAGAAGAGAGAGAGAGAGAGAGAGAGAGAGAGAGAGAGAGAGAGAGAGAGAGAGAGAGAGAGAGAGAGAGAGAGAGAGGGAGAGAGGAGTATAAGGCCTGAACTCAAGGCCTGGATGCTGTCCCTGAAATTTTTCACTCAAGGCTAGCTCTCTACTACTTTGGCCACAGCTCTACTTCCAGTCTTGTGCTGTTTAATTGGAGGTACGAGTCACATGGACTTTCCTGTTGCATTGGCTTCACATGAAGTCTTCAGATCTCAGAATCCTGAGTAGCAAGAATTATAGATATACACTCCCCATGTCTACTTGGCAAGTTTTGGGGGCTCATTGGAGGATCTTTCCCTTAGTTTGTAACCTTCTGTCTTTCTTTCTTGGGTTTCTCTGTGGCTTTTTCATTGGGTTCCAAATCTCACAGGAAAAGGGAAAAGCAAGGGAAATGTGTGGAGGACTGGAGAAAATAAAAGGGGAACCAGATGAGGGAGCAAGGGTGAATAAATGCAGCAGTGGTACTCAAGAGACACTGTAGAACATGAAAAAAAGGAACCAGGCAAATAAGGCACCAAGTGTGAGCTCCACAAGACACACTTCTGTGTGTGCAAGGTGTGTGTCCTTTCTGGTACCAATCTCTGCACACCAGCCAGGAGGACAGGCTAGACAAACATGACAGAAGATTCCTATCCATGCTCCATTAACACTCTTCAACAAAGCCAAGGTGGGACTCGATGCTGGGTAGATCAATGATGCCACTACAGGGAGCTCTGTGACCTCCCCAGAGCTAAGGCCCCCTCTATCGTCCTTACCTATCCCCCCAGAAGTGCCGATTCGTATGATGGTGACATTGGAACACCTGGCATGGTAGAGCAGCTTGATGAGCTCATGCAGCATGATGGAGATGGAGGGAATGCCCATGCCATGCTAAAACCAGAGAAAAATGCCAAAGCTGAATCCAGGGCAGTACCTTAGTGCATACACACACACACATGTCACTCCTTGGCCAGACAAGATGCAAAACACCAGTAATCTCAGCACCCTGGAGGCAGAGGCAGGAGCCTGGGCTACTTAGTGAGATACTATCACACACACACACACACACACACACACACACACACACACACACACAGATGTCATCCTTCAACAGAAGATAAGCTCTGTGTTCATAGTCAACAAGAAGGACCAGTTCCATATCACCAAATATATAGCAGATAAGCAAGAGATCAAATTAAGGCCATATTCACATACCTTTTTGAGGGGGCAGTACTATGGATTGAACCAGGGTCTTGCATAGCTAAGCAGAAACTATACTTGTTAAGTCATTTCACTAGCCATTGGTTATAGGTCTTGCCATATGCCTGACCCAGCCTGCACTGTGATCCTCCTATTGGGCTTCCTGGCCTTACAGGTATGACCAACTGCGCACCACCACACTTGGCTACTACTGGTAGATATGTAGTCTTCAAAACTGGGGATGTGGAGCAGGAGGCCGGGGAGAGGTCAGCAAGGCTGGTCTGAACTTGAACTGTGACACATCGCTCCCCATCTCCAAGAAGCAAGGACTACATACAGACTTGAGACACTGTGCCCGGCTTCACATGATTTTTGCTACAGTATATTGCTTTAATTACTCTATTTTTTTGGTCAGCTCTTTCTGTGCCTAGGTTATGTATCATATAGTAAAAAGAACTGGTACTGAATTCACATCTGCCATTTTCGCACCTTGAGGTCTCTGTACATCCTCTCTCCCATCTTTCAAAGATGACCATCTCCTTCCTGTAGAATGACCTAGCTACTCCCAGAGGCTGTGTAGCAGAGCCCTAAGGGAAAAGGTCCCCTTTTAAGAATTCCAGCCAGGGGGCTGGGAGTTTAGCCTGGTGGTAGAGTACTTGCCTAGCATGCACAAAGACTGGGGTTCAATTCCTCAGTACCATATATACATTAAAAAAAAAAAAAAAGCCAGGGGCCGGGAGTTTGGCCTAGTGGTAGAGTGCTTGCCTAGCATGCACGAAGACCCGTGTTTGATTCCTCGGTACCACATACATAGAAAAAAGCCAGAAGTGGTGCTGAGGCTCAAGTGGTAGAATGCTAGCCTTGAGAAAGTCCAAGAACAGTGCTCAGGCCCTGAGCCCAAGCCCAAGACTGGCAAAAAAAAAAAAAAAAAGCCAGAAACGGTGCTGTGGCTCAAGTCATAGAGCTCTAGCCTTGAGAAAGCCCAAGTGCTCAGGCCCTGAGGTCAAAAAAGCTCCGGAACAGTGCCCAATTCCAGAGTTCAAGCCCCAGGGCTGGCAAAAAAAATTTGTCTCAGCTGGGCAGTAGTGGTTTATACCTGTAACATGAACTACTCAGGAGGCTGAGATCACAGTTCAAAGTTAGTCAGAGCAGGAAGCTCTATAAAAGAGTGAAACTATGGATCAAGCTGTAGAGTGTTAGCCTTGAACAGAAAAGCTAAGGGACACAGGCTCCAAGTTTAAGACCTAGTACTGTCTCCCCACCCCAACACATACACATAAACACACACACACACACACACACACACACACACACACACACACACACACACACACACAGTTGTTATGAAGTAAGTCACTCACTCACTCACTATGTGATGGAAGAGAAGACTGGAGACCTGGTACCTTAGCTCCCCTTACACCCTGGTCCATGCAAGGCAGTTTCTCCTTTGTTTTGCTGGGCTCCCAGGCTGCCTGCCCCAGCCCCTATCACACAAGCACTATGTGCACAGCTGTGCAGTATTTGCATAGTATTTGTATCTGTATGCTTAGGTGCTCCAGGAGACAGAATCTTAAAGTCACAATCCTGGTCTCATCTATCCCCCTCACCCCCACCCCAGCTGCTCCCAGCTCACCTGGCTCCCACTACTAACAGTCAGCAGGTGTTAGGGTGCCAGATGTCTGTGGGTACAGAGGGTGGGGGCTGGGACCCCAGAGCCTAGAGACCCAGCCCAAGGACACAGCCAGTACTCACGCTCACAGACAGCACTGGTCCAACTTTGTACATGGCGTAGCGGTCAGTCCCTGCACAAATGTTGGGAAAGTCTTCTCCTGGATGGTCAAGGCCCAGCTCTGTGGCCACATACCTGATGAAGGCACTCATCCTGGAGGGGCTTCCACCAACACACACAAACTGCAACCAGAGAACAAGGACCCCCCTCAGCACACTGCTGTCAGCAGAGGTCTTCAAGACCAAGACTCCTCACCAGGAATATCTGGCTTATTCAAGAACCTGATCAAAATGCAAATTCCATGGTTCTGCCTCACCTACCATATTGAGGAGAAAGGAGGGATAAATGGCTTTACTGAATTTCCTGGTGAGATTCAGAAGCTCTGGTCTGGGACTCATTGCTCATTATGGGCTAACACAAAACAATACAACTAGCTCTCCACATGCAGAGATCCAGGCCTCTGCTGCCTTTGTGAAGGCAATTCCAGGCACCATGTGTGCTTGGCCTCCTGCACCATGCCAAAGACTGCAGAAAGCCTGGGATTGGGCTGAGAATGGGAAGTCTTCACTCACCTCCAACTCCTCCTGTGACTAGGGTCCCATACCACATCTGCAAAATGAGCCACTGGTCACCTGAGTGCCAAAAGGCCAATTCACGGAAAGAGTTGGGGAGGTTTAGGTTACTGTGGGTGGCTCCATCAGAGAAGTAAAAGCTTCAACTTGTGATGTATCGAGCAAGAAAACATTTGAAAAAAAATATATATATATAGGGGCCGGGAGTTTGGCCTAGTGGTAGAGTGCTTGCCTAGCATGCACGAAGACCTGGGTTCAATTCCTCGGTACCACATACATAGAAAAAAGCTGGAAGTGGTGCTGAGGCTCGAGTGGTAGAGCTCTAGCCTTGAGAAAGTCCAAGGACAGGGTTCATGCCCTGAGCTCAAGCCCAGGACTGGCAAAATAAATAAATAAATAAATAAATAAATAAATAAATAAATAAATAAATAAATAAGAAAGATGGGATATGCTTTAAAAATATATATATATACATACACAAACACACATATACACATATGTGTGTAATAAAAAGAGAGAGCAGTAGTTTTAGAGAATCTGAAGATGAAAGAAAGGGATTATTCTTTAAACATGAGATCTCCACAGGCTGGAATGTAATCATTATAGATGATGTTAATGAATGAAGACCCAGAAGCCATGTGCCAGTGGCTCATGCCTGTAATCCTAGACCCTCAAAGAGGATGAGACCTGACGACTGCGGTTTGAAGCCAGCCTTAGGCAGAAAAATCCAAGAGACTCTTTAAACAACGAAGATCTAGAAGTAGAGCTGTGACTCAAATAATACAACATCGGCCTTCAGCAAAACAGAGCACAAGCCCCTGAGTTCAAGCCCCAATAGTGAACAGAAAACAAAACACTAATTAGAGCACCTGGAAAGTTTCCTGGAGTTGGACACCAACACGGTACCTGGAACAGTACTCAACGTTACAAGTGACCTAGCCCTGGGTCAGCACCTCTGGATGCAACTATAAGTTGGATGGCTTGGCATTCTTCTGATTTGCAATTCCATGCATTAAGTCAACTTTCCCCATGGGGACTAGAGATTTGCAAAGTTCTACGTGAGCAGGAAAGTATTCATGGCTAACCACAATTCAATGCACATTTCCCAGTAGCTAGAAGACAAGATTATGAATGTTCCCAAACCAAAAAACAATTTAAAAAAAAGTTACAGATATACTACCTTGATCCAATCATTATACATTGTAGAATTATACTGTAGTACTACACTGTACCCCATAAATACATACTGTCTTCATGTGTCAAGTAAAAACAAACTTAGCTGGGTTCTGGTAGTTCATACCTGTACTCTTTCCTACTTATAAGGCTGACATCTGATGATAGAAGTTTGAAGCCAACGCAGGCAGAAAAGTCTGTGAGATTTATCATCTCCAATTATCCAGAAAAAAGGCTATATGTGAAACTGTGGCTCAAATGGTAAAGCCTCAGTCTTGAGTGGAAAATACAAGCAAGAGCACAAAGCCCTGAGTTTCAAGCCACAGAACTCCCCCCAACAAATAAATAAATTTAAGAATATTTTTAAGCCTATTAAACTAAATCAACCATAAGGAACTTAAGATTTTGTAGAAAAGTATAGACTCAATGCTATACTTTGCGATGTAAGTCCTGAGAGATCATTAAAATAACAAAATATGAATATATATCTTAAATTATCATTGTAATACAAATTGTCTAAATAACTATCCCTGCTTTTCCGGGAATTTTTGTTGTTGTTGATTGTGTGGGGCTTGAACTCTGGACTTAGGCGCTGTCCCTGAGCTCCTCAGCTCAAGGCTACCAACCTACCCCTTGAAGTCACAGCCCCACTTCGGTTTTCTAGTGGTTAATTGGCGATAAGAATCTCACAGAGTTTCCTTCCCGGACTGCCTTTGAACCTCAATCCTTAGATCTCAGCCTCCTGAGTAGCCAGGATTATAGGCATGAGGCATCAGTACCAGGCATGTTACTTTCATTCATTCATTTATATTTGAGATGACAGTATCCTAATGTTCCCTAGGTTGGCTCTACACTCCTGGCTCAAGCAATGCTTCTGGCCCTGCAGTGTAAGTCTTTTGGCTTGATTCAGGAAATTTCCTGTCTGTACAGCTACCATTGTATACCAAAGATATAAAAGATCAAGCAAGTCAATGCAACACTACTTAGTTTCCTTTACCTGTTAGTTCATATACTTGGAAATTTGTAAAAATCTAATAAACACACAATGACAGGTGCCTGCCCCCTCTCTACTACCCTAAGCAGGCCTGTCTGCATCACATAGGAGGTTACTGTACAGCAAATTCCTAGAATTAAAGCCTGGATTTTTACCTTTACATCGCCAAACATAGCTGGGAAGTCGTGTGTGCTGGTGCTGAGGCTGAAATGGTACAGAACATCTTCCTTCATGGTTGCTAGGTTTGGATTGGAAAGCTGAATGAGGCAGTCACTGTCACTGTTAGAAACAAGAAATTGAGTTTAGAGATTGTGGTGATATTGGCTGATTATTATTGTTCCTTGTAAGGCACAATCAGAACCCAGCGATAAGACACTCCTAAGCTGTCAAGGTCTCGACTAGCCCATCTCCTCCCTCTTTTAACTCCTCTTTGCTCTGACAGTCCCTGTTCAAAGGAAACCAGCAAAAGTTCAGAAGATCCCACCACACGACAGACATCACAGTGTTGAATCATCCATACACAGTTGCTGTATATAGCTGGTTGCTATCCAAATCAAGTGCATTTAATACATAAACCTGATGATATTTTGGTGCTACCATTAGCAAACAGGAATAGAAAAAAAATCACCCCTACCACCCAAAGGATAACCTTTCTAGTTCACATAGCTCTAACTCCTTTTTCTTGTCTTATTGCTAGCACTTCTCAGTCGACTGAGAATGGTGAGAGAAGATGTCTCTTCATTTACTTTTTATCGCTGTGGCTTACAATGCATTGCTTTAATAAGAGCTGACAAACTTTAATGTGGCTTATACCTTTACCGGCCATTAAGTTTCTGCCACAAATCATTCCAGTCAGCTATCCACTCAGGAAAGCAACACAAACATTGACTATGTAATCATGCGCTGATGAATTCTAGTTACAAAACCAGGTACCTCAGGTGTAGGCAATTCCATTACCAGCCTGTCAAGCTCTCTGAGAACCAGAGGTGACATGGCTTCATCAACAATGCCTGTCTTCTGATTACCAGAGTCTCTGAAACTTAGTCTCTGAACGCAGAAGAATGAGAGTTTTCTTTATACTCCTCCATCTAACTTTATACGTAGAACTAAAGACCACTCATGAGAAAAGAAAAAGCAGAGAGCAAATGTCTCTGCTGCCTGTGATTGGAAATAAATAATCCAGACTCGGTTTCACTAGACAGTGGTGTGAAAGTGCTAGGCATTCAGTAAAGCAATACTTTGAATTTGAACTTGGATCTTTTCTGAAGGCAATTATACAGACTGCAATCCTTCCTAGCAAGGCTATGCAGCCTCCACAGCTCTTGGTCAAGGACACCATCACAAGGGGAACTCTATGACACTGAATAATCTGCTGTTTGTTAACTTAGACAGAACTGCAGTTTATGATATTTTCAGTCTGCACTACGTTTGTGGGAGTGTAACCCAGTCCTAAGTCAAGGAGTACCTGGACTATTACACAAAGTGACTTTCCTCAGAGATCCAGCTCCTTCTCTCCCGAGGATGCTTGTTATCCCCTACGTACATTTTATCACAACCACAACAATGCAAAAGGTGGGTGCTCTGCTCAGGGCTGGAATCCTAGCTACTCAGGAAGCTGAGAATTTAGGATTACAGATTAAAGCCAGCCTGAACAGGAAAATCCATGAAACTCTCATCACCAATTAACAGTAAACATCCAGTGAAGAGGTGGCTCAAATAATAGGATGCCAGCCTTGAGAAAAAGCTAAAGGGGCAGAACCCAGGCCCTGAGTGCAAGCCCTAGTATTGGCATCAGAGGTCAAGGCTACATTTTATTTTATCTGCAAATATGCAAAACAACATTGAATTGGCTCTGCTCAGTTTTCTAGACTATTTCATCTATTCTTGGGTTATTTCAGTCAGCATTAACAGCAAACGCTAAGGGCCCTTCTTGCTCCTTCTGCCTACATCGAGTTGCTTTCTCTCCTATTTCTCAAGTTTCCCTTCTGACCCTCACCCACCAGAGTGGTGTCCAGATTAATTCAACCATGTTAACATTGTCGAGGCAGCTACAGAATAGAAAGTATAAAAAACTAGAGAGACAGTGGGACCCAGTGGCTCACACCAGTAATTATAGTTCTTGAGATCTGACTATTACAGTTTCAAGTCAGCCAGGGCAGATAAATCTGAGAAACTCTTATCCACAATTAACCAGCAAAAAGTCAAAAGCAGAGGTATGGTTCAAATAATAGAGCACTAACCTTGAGTGAAAAAGCTAAGTGAGGGTACAAGCCACCAAGTGCAGGTCCCAACTCTGGCAAACAAACAGAACTAAAGAGACTAAAGATTTATACAAAGCATGCAGGGTTGGCGACTGCTCCCAGATAAGTGTGAAGAGATACTGCAGCATGAGCTGATGGATTAAAATACCCACAGTGACCACTCCAAACTCATTTTAATAAGGGATAAGGGAATGGAACATTTGTTTTTAAGGGCCTAAGTCCAAAAGTATATGTTGTTAGGACCAGTCCAGAAAGCTTTTTTGATCTCTAGAGAATTCTGAAATGTTGACCATTATAAAACAACCTGTGCAGAGAATAGTTCTTTTCATGACAACTGGCTTTGATATGGAGGTGGTACTCTAGTTTCTCTCAGAATTTCAGGAACAAAATCCAAAACCAAACAGTTGATGGATGTGCCCGGAAATGGTGCAACAGGATGCCATGAAGACAACTCAGCCACATCTTTCAAAACAGAAAACCTTTCTTCACTGCAAGCACAGAAGGAAACAGTGTAACTATGAGATCACCACAGTTTCTAACTATGCAATTTTGACCCTTACCATAAGGAATTGTACTAGGCTCTCACATACTGTTTTATGTGTGTGTTCCAGTACTGGAGCTTGAACCCAGGGCTTAGGCCCTCTCACCGGCCTTTTTCTGCTCAAGGCTGGCATTCTACCAGTTAAGCCACACCTCCACTTCTGCCTTTTTGCTGCTTAATGGAGATAAGAGTCTCATAGACTTTTCTGCCTGGGCTAGTAACTTCTTGATTATCTACAATTACAGATGTGAGCCTTGGGTGCCCAGCTGTCAAATACTTTTGGAAGGATTTCAAGATGATGAGGCAAGAGACAAAATTTTCCCCATCTATACACAATTTCAGGGAATTTATCTCTATTCTCATTTAACAAATATTCACTGAGAATCTCCTGTTTAAGCCCCAGAAGCAAGGCAGGGCGCCACCTCACACACCCATCAGAAGTGATGGACAACTAGAGAAGGAAGAAAAGTAAAAAGGTCAATAGACTCAGGTCTAGGTAGGGAGTCTAGGAGTACGGGCCAGCATACAGCACATGCATAGCATGCTCAAAGCCCAGTGTGAAGAAGTTCACACCTGTAATCCTAGCTACCTCGGGGGGGGGGGAGGGAGAGGGTTGTTTCAGTAAAGTGGCTACTCATAGCAGAACACACATATTTAGGCACTGAACTGCCTCATCTTCTGAGACCACAAGTCCTGAAAGTAGAGGGCAGAGGTGCCAAGATCTAAGCTAGAGGTCTTCGCCCTCCAGTTCCTTAATCCCTTAGCCTCTGTCATTTGACTTCAATGAGTTAACATAGGTCAAGTTCTCAGTGAAGCAAATGGCTTAAAGCATTGCAATCTTAAAGACCCTCCATATGTCCAGCCAACAAGGATCAATCCTACTTGTGATGATTTTCAAGTTTCTTTTCTTCAACTTTTGCAGCCGCCATCTCTCCCAGGAAAACCTGAAAGAAAAGCATTGCACAGAATAGTTAAGCCACCAGGATTGTGTGCAGCCAAGCTAATACCTAAAACATTGATACAGTTGGACACCAGTGGCTCACACCTGTAATTCTAGCTACTCAGGAGGCTGAGACCTGTGTGGGCTGTGATTGAAAGCCAGCTCGGAGAAAGAAGGTCCGCGAAACTTTTATCTCCAATTAATCACTAAAAATCCTGAAGTGGACCTGTGGCTCAAATAATACACGCCAGCCTTGAGGGGAAAAGCTAAGGAAGACTGTACTGAGTCCTTGAGTTCCAGCTCTAATACCGGAAGGAGGAAAAGGGAAGGAAGAAGAGAAAGAGGGAAAGAAATAGAGACAGAAAGGAAAAAAAGGAAGATAGAAGAGAAGAGAAAAGACAAGATCACTCATCGTAGGCCAAAGCTTTGTTCCTGGATCTCAGCCAATAGTCCCATAATCCAGTTCACCCCTTGTATCTCACCGCTGTCTTAACGTCAGAAAGTCCTTTTGAGTGAGTTTGATTTTTAATAGTTATGAATCATATTATGTTGGCCATTTTCAGTAAATTCTGAAAACCAGAGAAATGATAGTTGTTTGGGTCCAGAGGAAAATTTCCCTAGCAATCACTACTCGCCTATCTTCATCTGGTTCTTGATACTCCTGGCACTTGTAAAACACTTCTCTGAACATGTCAGCCATTAAAACCCTGCCAGGGGAACTTTCAAAAGCAGAGTTTGTTGTAATTGTTGTTGTGGCAGTGCTGAGGATTGAGCCCAGGCCTCACCCTGCTAGGCAGCTGTTCTCTCTCTGGACTACATGCCCAGCCTGAGAATAACTTCTAGAAGCACAGCCCTTCATCCTGTAACATCAGGGAACAACAGCCAAGCACAGCGCAGAGAAAGACCATTTATGATCACTCAGAAGAGCAAAAGAAGCAGCTTTTGCTACTGTTGAGGGAAGGAGGGTACTGGAGGCAGTGGGTGGGGGCAGAGGCCCTGTGCTGACCCTCAAGAAAGTGTCCCAACCTGGAGTTTGGCCTAGTGGTAGAGTGCTTGTCTAGAATGCACGAAGACAAGGGTTCGATTCCTCAGTACCACATAATATAGAAAAAGGCTAGAAATGGTGCTATGGCTCCAGTGGTAGAGCCCTAGCCTTGAGAAAGCCCAAGGACAATGCTCAGGCTCTGAGTTCAAGGCCCATAACTTGCAAAAAAGAAAAGAAAGTGACCAAGGTTGTACCTTCAAGCTTTCTCCATTACCCACTGATCAGATGCACAGAGACTCTGGCTCCCAGGAACCATTAGGAACTATGCAGTCCACATGGTCAGATGGACTGGGTGTCTCTATGTCCTGCCACTCCTATGGCTGAGACTTGGGCTACACAAACTGGTCTCTGTTAGTGATCGCTGATCTCTGAGCTGATTTCTCGCCACTCCCTGCCCTACCTTCGAAACCTGTCATGCAGCTAGCGCCAGACCAAAATTTACTAGCATTTTAACAGGTGAGGGCCTTGAGCAAACACCACCTGCTCTCTTGCTAGTTTCCTCCCTACCTCTAATCTGTGGCCCCGCCATTTTGCACATTACCTCTGTCAGTTACTTTCCTACCAATCTCCACCACATACAACCAGCATTCTCATCGATCACTACACATCTCCTAATCTGTGAGTGAGAGAGGGCATCACTAGCTTTGGCTGGTGTTCCCCCCAAACTGCCTGTGCTGGTGTTGAGCCATCTCTGTCAATTTCTATTCACTGAGAAAAGAAGGGTTTGGGAACTCTGGAGAGTGATAGTCCGAAGGGATCCCCAAGACAGACAGGTGGTCAGAGAAGCTAATTTCTTGGTCCTGGCCTCAAGGCTGCTGGTGCTTTCCTGAGTCTACTTCCTCCTTCCCCTGGTATTCATAGGACTTGAAGGCTTCTCCTTCTGACCTTCCTCCCTTTATCTCAGCCCTGTGCTTAGCCATACTTTATTATTATTATTATTATTATTATTATTATTATTATTATTATTATTATTAATCTTGCCAGTCCTGGGGTTTGAACTCAGGACCTGGGCACTGTCCCTGAGCTTCTCTTGTTCAAGGCTAACCCTCTACCACTTGAGCCATAGTACCATTTTGGGCTTTTTCTGTGTATGTGGTACTGAGGTATGGAACCCAGGGCTTCATGCATGCTAGGCAAGCACTCTACCACTAAGCCACATTCCCAGCCTCAGACAGGCTTTATTTAACAACTTCACAGGCAAGGACAGTTGAAGACTTCTGAAATCTTGGTTGAAAAAGGACGAAGGGTGACTACGTGCACTGGAGGAGGTAGGGATGATGGTCTGGCTTTACCGGTGAGGGCTTTTAAGAAATATAAAAACCAGAGGAAAGAGAAGAAAGATGTCACCTCTTAGGCCAACTGGAGCCTCAAGGGATGACAACCATGAACTGATTAACACACCCAGTGAACTCACCTATCCCCGGAGGCTACCTGGTACTCTCTGAGTTTATAGTCCAGGTAGAATAGGGCCAGTAGTGTAAGAACCCTCTTGTGCAAGCGAGAATGAGGTAGTAACAAGAGCCCTGCCTACCTGTCCATTTGCAAGCTGAGAATATGCTGCTCAGGAAAAACAAATATCCACTGCCCCCCCCACCTTTAAAGTCTTGATTTTTCTGAGCACTCGCATCTCGTGCTTGTAATATTAGCTACTCAGGAAACTGAGGTCTAAGAGTCTCAGTTCAAAGGCATACCAATCTAAAAGATTCTTACCTCCATTTTTAACCAGCAAAAAGCTTAAAGTGGAGCTGGGGTGCAAGTGATAGAGAGCTGGCCTTGGGAAGAAAAAGCTTAGGTACAGTTCCCTGGTCCTTTAATTCAGTATTGCCATAGGCGTGCACATGCATGTACACCCACACACACACCAGTGGGATCTTAGCATGTTGTCGTGAAGGAGGAATGGACCCTTCATGATTCCTGCCTAGAAACCAGACTGGAAAAGAGATGGTGGGGGTGGCAGAGCTAAGGTCTAGTACAAGGAGATGAAAATGTAACTATACTTTGGGCCTTACTTGAATTTCTGATTCAAATTATACTTTCAACCAGGTACTGGGGGCTCATGCCTGCAATCCTTGCTATTCAAGAGGCTGAGATCTGAGGATCCACAGTTCCAGCCCAGCCAGGATAGGAAAGTCTGTGAGACTCTTATGTCTAATTAACAACCAGAGAACCAGAAGTGGGCAATGGCTCAAAAGGGTAGAGGGTTTAGCTTTGAGAAAGACAAAAACAAAGGCTGAGTTCAAGCCTCAAGGTTGAGCAAAATAAACAAATAAAATCAATGACACAATAGATAAATAAATAACATTTCCAATTGCTTTGCCAAAAACACCAAGCTTGAAGCCCCTTATGACAAAACTAAACTAAAACTAATGAGGTTTGAGGTGACTCTACAAATGGAAAACCACGAACTGTCACCATGGAAAGATCTTATTCCATAACAAGCCCTTGGTACCTACCTAGCATCCACCCAGATGTCAGATTACCTGGCAGACTGAAACCTTAGCATCTTCTCTTGGTTTATCTCTCCAAGGCTATCACTTTTGAAAGTCACACAGCTGAGCAACATATTATTAGCTTCCCACTGGCTTAATGAAGAAGACATCCCTGATAATGTGGGTTATAATCACAGTTGCCTGGCTTTCTTCAAAAACTTCTGAAGGCTACTAAGCTTAAAATACTGGTTCTTGACTGGAAGTGATGGCTATGGGATGGATAGTGAAAGCTGGTAGAAAAGCCTTGAAATCCCCATCTCATTCTAACCGCTTGCCCACTGACCTGTGAAGCAGATCCTACTCAGTAGTATATGTAGACACATTGATCATTTTGTCCAATATTTCATGTCAGTTTTTTTTTGCCACTTCTGGGACTCTAGGCAACTCTGGGCCTGGGCACTTTCCTTAGACTTTCTCAAGGCTAGCACTCTACCACTTGAGCCACAGCACCATTTGTGGCTTTTTCTCTGTATGTGATACCAAGGAATGAACCCAGGGCTTTGTGCCTGCTAGGCAAGCACTACTACTAGGCCATGCTCCCAGACCCTGACACTATTGCCTGTTGGAGCTACTCTGTTTCTTCTACCACACCCTGAGCTTTCTGAGCAGTTAAGTTCTCACAAGCCCAGGCCAAACCAGGAAGTCAGGAAATTGCATACAACTATGAGTAATTCAGCAATTCCCTAGTTAAAGCATTGTTCGTATGCAAACCTCAAGGCAGGATGCTTGTGCACAAGAAGGAACATCTTTGGAAACCATGTGCATGACCATAGGACAATCACCAAACTAATTAGCCTATGCTGACACTCAATTACAATGAGCAGTAACTTTTGAACAATAAGCTGCAGGCTAATCTTTCTATGGGCAAACTCAAATCCCAATAAAGAGCTGAACCCCAATGGCTAGCAACAATAAACCTGGCTAATCAGGAGACTGAGATATGAGAAACTCAGTTAAAATCCAACCTAGACAGAAAACTCTTATCTCCAATTAACCACCAAAAGGCCAGAAGTGGAGCTGTGACTTGTGACTGAAGTAAATCTATGAAAGAGGAAGAAAGGGAGTTTGTCACTGGTGGCTCACACCTGTAAACCTAGCTACTCAAGAACCTGAGATCTGAGGAACAGGATTCAAAGCCAGCCCAGGCACAGAAGTCTGTGAGACTCTAATCTCCAATTAACATTACACGAAAAACACAAAAGTGATGCTGTGGCTCAAGTGGTAGAATGCTAGCCTTGAGCTGAAGAGCTCAGGGACAGAACCCAGGCCCCAAGTTCAAGACCCACAACTGACCAAAAAAAAAAAAAAAAGAGGAAGGGTGGAGGATAGGAAGGAAGAGCAGGTATCAGTGTTTCCTTTTATGGCATAGAAAAACTTGGAAGTTTCACTTTCTGTTTTTTATTTGGCTTGCATTTTATACTTTTTTTTTTTTTGCCAGTCCTGAAGCTTGAACTCAGAACCTGGGCACTGTCCTTGGGTTTTTTGTTTTTTTTTTTTCTGTGGGTAATGGGGCTTGAATTGGGCCTGGGCGCTGTCCCTGATCTCTAAAGCTCAAGACTACCGCCCAATCTTGAACCAAGCCCCACTTGCTGTTTTCTAGAGGTTAATTGGAGATAAGAGATTCAGCTCTTTTTGTGCCTGGACTGGCTTTGAACCATCATCCTCAGATCTTAGCCTCCTGAGTAGTGAGGATTACAGGAGTGAGCCATCGTGCTGCCTGGCTTTTTGTTTTTTGTTGTTTTGCCAGTCCTGGGCTTGAGCTCAGGGACTGAGCACAGTCCTTGGGTTTTCTCAAGGCTAGAACCCTACCATTTGAGCCACAACACCACTTCGGCTTTTTCTATGTATGTGGTACCAAGGAATCAAACCCAGGTTTTTGTGAATGCTTGGCAAGCATGCTACCTCTAGTCCAAATTCACAGCCCTGTCCTTGAGCAAGCTTGCTTGCTTGCTTTTCTGTGGGTCATGGGGCTTGAACTCTGCTGCTGGACGCTGTCACTGAGCTTTTCAGCTCAAGGCTACCACTCTACCCTTTGAGCCACAGCCCCACTTCCAACTTTTTCTGTGTATATGGTATGGAGGAATTGAAACCAGGACTTAATGCATGTTAGGAAAGCACTCTATCACTAGGCCACATTCCTGGCCCTAAGGCTTTTTAATTCAACCACTTCAGCTTTTTTGAGGGGAGGAGGGAGTTTACTGCAGGTGAATCTTACAGACTTTGATGCCTTGAGCTGCCTTCAAACCACTGTCCTCAGATCTCAGTCTACTGAGTAACTAAGATTACGGGGAGAAAGAGAGGCAGAGAAGGGTTGCAAAATCCTTGTGAGGGGGGACCTGCTAGCATGAAGGGGGGTGTTGAACTCGCCCCCCACGTGGGTGAGAAGCACCTGTGGACTCTGGGCGACCTGGTCCTGAACTGTGCACCCACCACGGAGTGCAACACCAGCCAGCTCATCCGCTCCCCTGCAGCTGTACCCAGCCCAGCCCTGCACCACCTCCCCGACCACGCACCACCCAGCCCGGCCCCGCACCACCTCCCCGACCACGCACCACCCAGCCCGGCCCCGCTCCACCCTCCCGGTCCCGCACCACCTCCCCGGCCCCGCACCACCTCCCCGGCCCCGCACCACCTCCCCGGCCCCGCACCACCTCCCCGGCCCCGCACCACCCTCCCGGCCCCGCTCCCAGCACATCCTCCACTCCAGCTCCATCTGGTGAACTTGAACCACAGCTCACTTACAGCCAACCGGCGCCTTGTCCGGGCCAGCGACAGGCCGGGATGTCCGCACTAAAGGCTGGGCCCGAGCCCCGACCGCTCACCGCTCAGACCTGGCCGCCGCCCGCGGGGGGATCTGCTACACCGCACGTCCGCACCAGGACGCGCCGCGGGAACTGGCTCCGGGGGCGAGGCAGGGGCGGCGCGGGGGTCCGGAGGGGCGGGGCCCGGGCCTGGCGGGGCGGCGCCGGGGTCCCGAGAGGCGGCGCCCGGGTCCGGAGGGGCGGCGCGTGGAGCCGGGTGGTTCCGCCCGGAGCCGCGCGCGGTCACCGCAAGACCGGAATCTCCGATCCCAGCCCGGCGCCCCGCCCGGCCCGGTAACCCCGCCCGAGGACAGTCACCCCGCGCAGACTGGGGCCCGGCCCCACCCCGGCGGCCTGCGGGCTCCGCTGACCGCGCCCGGCCCGCCCCGCAGGACGCGCCCGCCCCACCTCCGGTCCCCGGACACCCCCGGAAAGGTTGCTGGAGTGCTGTGCGCCGCTGGCTTCCTCTCCCAGGTCAGGTGGGCTGTTCTGCCACCCCGTTACTCACGGAACCACCGGTACTTCGGGGGACAGCGTGCCCGCAGGTCCTACCCACGGAAAACTGGTCTGGACCGTGTTCTTTTGCTTCCCAAGGTCACCCGCCACTGACCGGGCCCCAGGCTGTCCCTCTGTCTTGTCTGTCCGGCTTGTCCTGTCTGACTCTCTGGAGGTGGCCTTCTCAGGGGGGGACCCGCACAAAGGGAGGACAGTGTGAACGGATTAGGAACGCGAGGCTGACGTGGGTCAGTTTCTAGATTCTCCTTCCTGACCCTGGAAGTTCCCCAGTACTTGGAAGAAACTCAGGAGAGAGCTTGCAGGATAAGGGGAAGTGACTCAGTCAGTCAGTCACCTACTGTGCCAAACTGTCCCTCCAGCCCTGAGGGGCACCACCCGCTCCACCCCCCCCCCCCACACACACACCCGGGGCCTTCCCAGCACCTGCTTCCTCTCTCTGGTTTCCTTTGCCAGCATTCCTAGCTGGCATTGGCCTGAGGACAACCAAGAAGTCGAAGAAAGAAGCAGGCAGCGTGGGGAGCTGCCAGGTGCAAACTTACTTGCTTTGCTCTTGATCTGGGGTTCTGAGAATAGCCTTTCAGCCTCTAGCTGCCTATGGCGATTGTGTGTGTGTGTGTGTGTGTGTGTGTGTGTGTGTGTGTGTGTGTGTGTGTGTGTGTCTTGCAGAGGAGGAGGGGGGGGATGTCCTGAGGCCCTGGACACTGTCCCTAACCTTTTTCCCTCAAGGCTGGCACTCTACCACCTGAACCAGAGCTCTACTTCCCAACTTTTGCTAGTTAATTGGAGATAAAAGTGGTAGGATCATTCTTCTGCCTTGTGCTGATTTTGAGCATGGATCCTCGGATCTTAACCTCCCAAGAAGCTAGGATTACAGGTATAAGCTGTCACCAACTGGCCTAAAGGATTTGTTTTTTCCCCTAAGAAGCTGCAAGTGAATTCTGGAATGAAACAAGATCAAGATTTATTTGTCAGGTAAAATTTTGCAGATATACCTGGGCACTGGTGGCTCACCCCTGTAATCCTAGCTACTCAGGAAGCTGAGATCTGAGGATCATGGCTCAAAGCCATGCAGGACAGCAAAGTCTCCAATTAAGCACCAAAAAAATGAGAAGTGGCACTGTGGCTCAAAATAGTAAAGCACCAACCTAGAGCAAAAGAACTCAGGGACAGCACCTAGGCCCTGAGTTCCTAGGCCCTGAGTTCCTGCCCCCCCCAAAAAAAAAATTGTTTTCAGATGTCACAAACAAGAAATGTATTTTATCAGGCCATTTTTATGCCTCACCTGAAAATCCTACACTGTCTTAACTTCCAGAGAGATCAAAGTCAGATCACTGAGGCTGCCACTCTGCCTGGTTAGGCCCAAGCTCTGACACACACGGAGGGCAAGAGCCCTCCAGGCCCATCCAAGCCTGGTCACATCAGGAAATAACACTCCCTTGCAAGTTAGGTAAAAACAGCACCAGAACTAGGCTGGGTAGCAAGATAAGGCGATGGGGAAATTATACTATATTTACCAAGCATCTAAAGGGCAAGACTCAGAAATTAAAGCCTGGAAAAAGTACAACCAATCATATTTCCTTTTTGGTGTAAAATTGCAAGGATAGAGACTTTGAGGAGCCATCTAAATCTACCTTTTCCTTTGAAATGTTAAGGGTAATAAAGAAGGGGGGAATTTGTACATTCTTTAGTTAAGAGAATAAAGAGGCTACACTGTTTGGCAAAAGAAAGTCTTGAAGGTGACTTGTTTGTTGGTTAGGCCTCCGCCACCAATAATTAGACAAGATATAAAGTATTAGTTCTCAGTCTAGTGCTGGTGGGTTATGCCTGTATTCCTAGAAGGCTAAACTGAGGGTGGAGGCCAGCTTGAGAAAGAAGAGTCTGTGAGGCTCTCCAATTAACCAACAAAAAGCAAGAAGTAGAGCTTTGGCTCAAGTGGCAGAGTGCCAGCACTCTCTGAGCAAACAGATAGATAGATAGATAGATAGATAGATAGATAGATAGATAGATAGATAGATTAAATGGGGCCCTGAGTTGAAGTCACAGAACTGGCACAAAACAAAACAAAAGCAAGCAAACAAAGCTCTATGCTTCCTTCCTAGATTCCAAGAGAGTTGAAAACTGATTGTAAAGGAAATAGCTTAAAGACAGGAAAATACAGCTTCTAGTTACTTTGTGGGCCCAGGCAAAGAGTGCTTTTTAGAAAAGAAATTTTTGTTGTTTATTAACTTTTAGCAAAGGTACTTCCTAAGTGCCTGACACAGCTGAGCCACCCAGGACAGAGCACCGACCAAGCCACAGAGACTTACTACTCTGGAGGTTTCTTCCCTCATTGAGGAAATAACTGCTCCCTGGGAACTCTTCCCTAAACCAGAGCTGAGATAATGAGCCAGCAGCCTCTGCTCTGGCTAGGATTGCTTAATAATGAAGCATCTTTCATCCCCTTGCCCTAATTCTCTATTTCAATGTAAAGCTCAAGTTTGAACCTGGGAAAATGGGCTGACATGCTCCCTTAGCTTCTACCTAAAATTTTCTCTGTGCTTTACCAAGATTGTCTATTTAGTATCTTGGGGCAAGTGTCTGGACCTCACCTGTGCATTCCTATAGTTAAGCCTGGGGCTTAAGATCCAGGGTTCACCCTCCCCTACTTTTCACCCTTTGCTGACCCAGGCTCTTCCTTTACTTCAGCTTTCCACATACTCTTCTACTGGAGTGTTTTTATCCTAAATACTCTCTCAAGCTAAAAGTCTTCATGACTTCAGGAAAAATGGGAGTTCATTTCCTAAGGGAACTTTTCCTTGTGTGAGGACACTGGTGTCCTTCGGTGAGCTAAGACCTTGACAAGTTCCCACAGCCTGAGCTCAGCCTTCTGTTCTACTAGAGGCAGACAATGCTGTTCCAAAGGATAGTTATGGTCAGATAGGGCTTTACTTTTTCCTGGGTCCTGAAATTAGGGCCTCACATTCGTAGCTTGGCTTTTTAACTCTAGCATTTGAGCCATATTTCCACTTCTGGCTTTTTGCTAGTTAATTGAGGATAAAAGTCTTGGAGAGTTGTCTGTCCAGACTGGCTTCAAACCAGGATCCTCAGATCGCAGCCTCCTCAGCATGTAAGATTTCAAGCACGATCCACTAGTGTCCAGTTCAGATTGCTATAAGGTGGTAAAACAGAGAAGCCACATTTTTTTTGCCAGTCCTAGGCTTAGGTTCAGGGCCGAAGCACTGTCCTTGGATTTTTTCAAGGCTGGAGCTCTCCTTCTACTCCACTTCTGGAGGTAGAGCCAGCACTACTTCTGGCTTTTTTTCTATGTATGTGGTACCGAGGAATTGAACCCCGGTCTTCGTGCATGCAAGGCATGCACTCTACTACTAGGCCAAACTCCCAGCTGGAAGCCACATTTTGAGAAGTCAAATCTTGGAGTCTTTATTAAAAGGCCAGTAACTGCACGGTGGACTTCTGTTTCAAAAAACCAGCAGCCAGTAAATGCACTTAACATCAGGAAACTGAACCATAAAGGTTAGAAGTAAAAGAAAGAACAACAATACCAACAAATCAATTCAGCTCCAGTGGAGAGCTTAAGTGGGACGTCATGGTGACTACAGAAGGAGCCAGGAGACAGGACAGGAACATGGAGACACATGGCATTGTGAAATGCTGGTCTAGGCCTAAATAGGGTCAGGTCAGGGGGCAGGTTCACAGGAAACTCCAGGTTTAGTAACGTCTCAGCCATGTGCCTGCCCTGCCTCCAGGAACTCAAGTATGCCTGGAGGTAGAGGGCTTCATCTTTCCCCACCATGAAGACAAGATTCCAGACTTTACCATCCACCATGTGGCCAAGATGGCACTGGCCAGACTCGATCACACTATTTCAAGATGTGATGTTTAAAATGTTATCAGTGAGTTCTTGTCAAATTACACCTTCCCCGTCACTCAGTCCTAATATAGATTAATTCAATCTTACATCTGTATTGTCATAGATATTCCTGGAAGGTATGGTGAGATAAACTACCATTCAGGGATAAGTGCTGAAAGCCAGCTAAGGAAAAAGTATTTGATGAGGGCATTGATGGTCAATGAGAAAGTCATACCAGGTCCTCTCAGCACTCTCTGCCTCCTGGTCTTCTTCTCCGCACACACCAAGTATCCACAAAGCACTCTTACTGAAGTTTTGCTGACTATGCAAATGCCTTTTCCTTCCTCATTAGGTACAACTTGAAGGTCATCTCCAAGAGTTATCTTCCCTGCTCCTAAGAATAGCCACTGCTCATCCTTGAAACTAGTTCATGGTGCCATGTCAAAATTGTACAACATGAAGTTATAAGAAGTAAAGCACATCAAGGTTTTGGGGGGTTTTTTGGTTAGGTTTTATTTGTTTTTGGTCCTGGTCCCAGGGCTTGAACTCAGGGTCTGAGTGCTGTCCCCAAGCTTCTTTGGCTCCATGCTGGTGCTTTACCACTTGAGCCACAAAATCACTAACAGGCTTTTTCTGAGTAGTTTATTGGAGATGAGTATCTCACAGTCTTTATTGCCCAGGCTGGCTTTGAACAACCAACCATAGATCTCGGCCTTCTGATTAGCTAGGTTTATAGGTGTAATCCTATAGCCACCAGCACCTGGCATACAAGACCAGTTCTGGCTCATACCTGCACTCTGGCTACACAGGAGGTTGAGATTTGATCATAGTTTAAATCCCAGGCAGAAAAATCCAGGAGACTCTTAGCTTCAATTATTCAGCTCAAATGCAGAAGTGCAGCTTTGGCTCAACTAAATTGTGAGCACTAATTGTGAGCATGAAAAGCCAGGCAAGGGCTAGAGTTCAAGCCCCAGTACCATAGAAAAACATAGTCATTGGAGATGTCCTGGTAAGAGTAGTAGTGGGACATCAGCCCCTCTCTGTTCTTGCTCTGCTTCTTGCACATGCTCCACCACACACTTCTGTCACATGCCCAGAAGCAATAGGCCACAACACATGCTCGCTCTCGCTGTCTGTCTCTGTCTCTCTATCTCTCTCTGTCTCTGTCTCTGTCTGTCTGTGTCTGTCTCTCTCTCTCTCTCTCTCTCTCTCTCTCTCTCTCTCTCTCTCTCTCTCTCTCTCTCTCTCTCTCTCTCTCTCTCTGCAGTACTGAACTCACCTCTCAAGCTTGTTAGGGAGAAGCTCTACCATTAGCCAAGCCCTTAGTAAAACTTTGGCTCTTATAAGTTGATCATCTCAGGCATTTTTTAAGGTTTGGAAAGCTGAGTAATGCAAAGCTTCTACTCTACAGTCTTGATGAACTGATTCCAAAGGTTTGGATTTGGTTCCTCTTGTAGATTCTTACAGATTTTGTACCAAGACAATAATGTCATTTGCAAACAAACAGTTCTGTCTTTCCCATTTGTACAGTTGTTTTCTTGACATGTTGCAGTGACTAGGCCTTCAAGTACTATGCTGAGTAAGAGTGGTGAGAATGGTTGTAATTGGTAATCCTTCCCTTGCTCTTAATGATAGGAAAACACAGCATTCGATCTTTACCATTGAGAATGTTAGCTGGGTGCTAGTGGTTCTAAATCTACTCTAATGGCCTAATTTTACTCAGGAGGCTGAGAAATAAGGATCACAGTTCAAAGGTAGCCCAGATAGACAAATCTAAGAGACTCTCCAATTAACCAGCAAAAAGCCAGAAGTGGAGGTGTGGCTTAAGGAATAAAATACCAGCCTTGAGTGGAAAATCTAAAGAACAGCAACTATACTCTCAGATCAAACCTCAGGATCTACACAAAAGATTTAAAGAAAAGAAAAACAACTATGGCTACTTTAGTTGAGGCCAAGATTATTTTTGTTTGTATTTATTTATTGGTGCCAATAGTGGTGCTTGGATTCACATTCTTGCTTAGCTTTTTCCTTCATGGCTAGATCTCTATCACTTCAGCTCCACCTTCACTTCTGCTTTTTTCTGGTTAACTGTAGGTAAGAGTTACATAGACTTTTCTGCCTGGACTGCCTTGGAACTGCCATCTTCATAACCTCAACTTCCTGAATAACTAGGATTGCAGGTGTGAGCTAGTAGCTACCAGTGAAGATTCGATCACTAGTTCTAACTTTAATTTTTGTCCTTTCCACAAATTACAGATTTCTATTGCTATAATAACCTTTAAAAAATAAAGAACTGAACATTAATGATATCTCTTCCTATAAAATTTAACAAGGAAGGAGTATTTGGGAATGAGGTAACATTTCAACCAAGGAGGACAAAGGAGAGAATAGAGAAAGGAGAGGAAATATATTGTGTGGTATATCATTTTTTATTTCACATGTACAGCCATTCCCATTCTTTACATGTTGCATACATATTCCTCCACGGTAGTCTCATGTGATCATACAATGGACATGTAAACATTCCATTAACTAGCTCAGTTGGAGTTCGAATATGAAACTTAAGTGTTAGCTGAGCAAGTGCATGATAAGTTCATTCCAAGAAAGAAGGTACAAATGTCTGTGACCTTCTCTGGCTCCCTAAAAAAAAATTATCTGTCCAAAAACTTATTAATGAATTAAAGGTATAAAATGTTTAAATATATTTTAATGCAAATGTCTAATACATAAACAATAGCCTTTCTAAAACTAGAGCATTCAGCTGATCATTTCTAAGCTTTGTTCAAGTCTATGAAGTATATCTTCACTGAAAGGATATAAAATAACAAATCTTTCCTAGTCTAGACTTCTGTTATGCTCACAGAATTGGCAAAAAATTTAAACCAGTAAGTGTTACATTTTCTAGTAAGCGTTGAAAATTCCAAGGCATAATATTTGTAATACAAACTATATCATCATGTTTTAATTGGTTTAAAACTGAAAAATCTTTCTACAAAGACCATAGGGCCAAACAACAGGAAAAAAAAATGCTGAGGCTTGTTCTGTGAGTTTCTTCCCGTTCAGAACCTCCGACAAGGCCCCCATATGGTGGTGAACCCAAGAGGCGCTCATCCAAGAATGGCCAGGGAAGTGACTGTCCCCAGAGGTTGCCAGGTCCCAGAGACCGTGGTGGGACCACCTACTAACCCTGTGTTGTACCCCAGAGAGATGGGAGGGAAAATAAAAAACAGTGTTTTCCCTACCTGTGCCTCAGTGATAGTAACTACACTGTGAGATATGCGGTTCTGTAAGAGTCTATACTAATAAAATATAACCGGTGCCTTATAGATACAGCTGCGACCTAGTCACACCACCGTGAACTACTACTAAAAGGGCGATCCTGATGGGACATCTGGGCTTATTTGAGCTCCGCGGGAGTCCAGTCAGATGGAGATGCTGCTGGGCCTGCAATGTTAAGTACACACAGAACAGATAGGTAAGCATGACAATTTTGAACAGAAAGTTTTAACTTACTCATTTTAAATATAAGAGTGAACGTATTTCTGACATTATGCCTGAGGATTAAAACTGAAGTCTGCACAGAATGGGAGTCCCATCGAATGGGAAAGCCTGTGACTCACCTTTGACTTTGGGAGGCAAGGACAGAGCTCTCTCTTGGGGACTTTCTGTGCTTCACTGGCCCAGGCTGAAAAGGTCTCAGCTGACACAGAGACCCAAGCGAACTAAGCAGTGAAGCACCCCCACCAGCCCACTCAGCCTGAGTGACCAGCATCTCACTGTCTTCCCCCACGACGCCTCCCCTTCACTAATGTGGACCCCCAGAGAAGCAAAACTGAATCCAGCTGAGCACCAGCTGCTCACACCTACAGTCCTAGCTAGTCAGGAGGCTAAGCTCTGAGGATCCGGGTTGGAGATAGCCCAGGCAGCCAAATCTGAGAGAATCTTATCTGTAATTAACCAGTAAAATGCTAGAAGTATAGGGGGCATGGCTCAAGCAGCAAAGGGCTAGCTATGAGTGATAAAAACAGTAAGACCCTGAGCTCAAGCCTCAGTACTAGCACAAAACAAACAACCAATTAAGCTAGGCTTGATGGCTCAGTCCTTTAATCCTAGTTAATTGAGAGGCAGAGCTTGGAAGATCATAGTTGGAGGCCAGTCCCAATGGAAAAAATTAGTGCAACCCCCATTTCAACCAATAAAAAGCTGAGTACCGTGGTAAGAACTTGTTGTTCCAGCTAAACAAGAAGATGGCAGTCCATAGTGGCCAAGGAACAAGCACAAGACCCTTCTGGGAAAAAAATACCTAAATCACAAAGGACTGGTGGCATGGCTCAAGTGGTAGAGTTCCTGTCAAACAAGGGCAAGGCCCCAGATTCAAGCAACAGTACTACCTAAACAAAACCCCACCCCAAAGTAAAAATACATCACCAACATGATCCAGATACTAAGTATCTCCCAAAGGACCTGGATGTCCGTAGCTGTAGAGAGAAATGCAGTGCCATGCATAGTAGACAAACCATGGAATCCACTCAAGTGTCAATCGACAGATGAACAGAGACAATGGAGTGAATGTTCCTACAGTGGAATACTACTCAGCAATGAAAGAAGGCACTTTTGGGCAACATGGATGAACCAGAAAGGCATTAGGTAAAGTGAAATCAACCAGGCTGAGAAGGACAAATCCTGCAGGACCTTCTCCTAAGTGAGATCAGAAGAGGCCAAATAAGCAGCAGAGAGAAGAACAGGGTTGGGGGTAGAGGTCAGAAAGATCTAATGGAGGATGAGTGGTGAGTACAGAGAGTGACTGGACGCTGCACATTTCCCCAGTGTGCGTGGCAGGGCTGGGGTGAGTCTCCAGACGGAAGGACCAGGTCCACCGAGTCTCTTTGTGACATTTAGACTTTAAACTCCCAAGCAGCTCATTTTCTCTACAAATACTCACTTGGAAGAGCAGATTCTGAAATAAAGAATAAGGACATTGGTTTTTCAGTTTCATGAAATAGACTAAATATTCAAAGAATGTGAAATAACATAATAAGAACTAAATCCACAACACTCAAAACAAAAGAAGTCATAAAGCACTTTGAACCTAAAATTCAAAAGGCCATTTTCCTAATGTTGTTCTGGGTTTTGGTTGTGCCTGTGCTGCAGCTTGCATTCAGGGGCTGGGAGCTATCCCTTGACTTTTTTCACCCAAAAGGCACTCTACCACTTGAGCCACAGCTCCACTTCTGTGTGTGTGTGTGTGTGTGTGTGTGTGTGTGTGTGTGTGTTTCACTGGAGATAAGAGTCTTACCAACGTTCCTGCCCTATTCTTGTTAGCTTCAACCTGCAGTACTCATATCTCAGCCTCCTGAGGAGCCAGGGGTCGGCGACATGGGTCACCAATGTCCTTGGTGGGTTTGTTGTTGTTGATGTTGTTTGAGATAGGGTCTCACTATATAGTCCAAAGCTGCTTTGAACTTTTGATTCTCCTACCTCACCTTCCTGAGGGCTGGGATGACAGGTATCTACCACTGTGGCTGGCTAAAAGGACAGGGTTATAATGGCAGATTTTATTCACCAAAACAGCAAGCAGCTGGAGTAGAGATCTACTCACAAGAAAGGAAACAAACAAGCAAACAAAAAAATTCTCATCAAAGAAATGAAGCCCCATGAGTAAAACAAGTTGTCCAGAAATTAATACAACTATAAAAACTAAACACTAAATATATGCATACATGAAACATATGCATGTGCCTATACTCCCAGCTACCCAGGAGTCAGAGATCCAGAGGATGGTGGTTTGAGGCCAACAAGCCAGGCCTGGTGGCTGTAATGCCAATAGAGAGAAGCATAGGCAGAAGGAACGAGGGGTCAGCAGAGCCCTATACAAAAATTCAAAACACTATTGGAAAGACACTAGCTAAAGCACAAAGGACTAGGTTGTGACTTAAGTAGTAAAGCATCTGCCTGTGAGTACAAGGCCCTGAGTTCAAACTCTAGTAACTCTCTACCCTGTACCCCAAAAAATGTATACTGTGACTGGCCCTCGTGCCTCATCCCTGTAACCCCAGCTACTCAGGAGGCTGAGACCTGGGGATTGCTGTTTGAAGACAGCTTGGGCAGAAAAGTTCATGAGACTTATCTGTAAGTTAGCACTGAGAAGAGCCAGAAGTGGAACTATGGCTCAAGTGGCCCAGTGCTGGCATTGAGCAAAAGCAGCTCAAGAACAGCACCCAGGCCTTCAGTTCAAGCCCTAGGGCTTGCATAAATAAATACATACCAATGTATTATCTTGAATATCTCATTATAAAGAAAGTTATAATGGAACATATTTAAGACTTCAGAAATGTTTATACTGGAGCAATTTTAAGTTTGAATGCAGTCTGTATGAGGAGATAGGCCCAACTGCTTCTGTGGAAGTCTGTGGAAGTCCAGCAGGGTAAGAACTCTGTGCAGAAGACTAAAACTGATATTGCTGGATACATTCTTTGTACTAAATGAAGTATCAAGACTTTGGACAAGCAAATATGAGAAGCCTCAAAGATCATGACTTTTGCTTTCTGATAAAGAGGAAAAGGCAAAATCTTGTGTTAAGGGAGGCTCAATTCAGAGTGCTCCTCACCGTGAGCTTTCTCAGAGCCTTCAGGAGCCTCTGGGTCCTGTGCTGCGTCTGCATCCTTGGGCTCTTCCGAGTCCTGTGTGGACTGGGAGGATGTGGATTCCCTGGAGGTCTTTGAGGTCTTCATGTCCGTGTCTGTTCTCTGTTGCTGCAACCACTCATCCCTATAGCCATTGCTGATAAGCTTGGAGAAGTTTGTTGGTGAATTGGTTTTTTGACCAGGCCTCAAAAAAGATAAAAGTGAATATTAAATATTAACACAAACCTTGATAGCTGGGTACGAATGGCTTACACTTACAATCCTGGCTAATCAGGAGGCTGAGAGCTGAGGCCTGAGACTCAAAGCCAGTAGAGGCAGAAAAACCTTCTAGACTCATCTCCAATAGCCAGTAAAAAGCCAGAGATGGAAATGCGCACATGCACACACATACACACACACACACACACACACACACACACACACACACACACACAGATCAGAAACAGAACAGTATTCAGGGAACAAAGTAATAAGTTGGATGCACAGCTGTCTTAAATACAAGACAGCTATACTGTTCTCCCTCCCTGGATTTATCTTTCCATCTATCCATCCATCATCTACCTGCCAATCATTTTTCTTTATTGGTTTTCTCCCTCTCATTCAGTCTAGCTCAGTGTTCTCAAGGCATTCATGACAATGTAATCATTGTTTATTGCCCATTAGATGAGAAGCTATCTGAAGAATTAGGCAATTCATGATATTTATTCTCGCACTAAACCAGTATTCTGTGCATAAGGAGATAAAGGAGTCCTTAGGGTTCTCTTCAGCGGGGAGGTGGGGGGTGGGGGGGAGATGTGTGTGTTGGGGGAAAAGGACAGGATGAGGCCTCCTCCTGGAGCAAGGGGGCCAGGTAGGCCTGGTGGCCGGGAGGGCAGGCTGTGGGTGGGGACTGTCACTCAAGGAAGAAGGGGAGCAGCAGCTCGCCTCCTGGCCAGCTCAGGCCACTCTGGAACATACATGGGAGGGAAGGACAGTCTGCTTCCCACGGAGTCTTTGGAGCCCGTTGGCGTCCCCGCTTTGCTGGGGTATTTTGAGTGGATGGCGGGCAGCTTCACCTGTGTGGCAAAATACAACACAAATGCGGAGTGAGAAGACTACACAACAAATGTAGGACCTCTGCTGGGAAACAAACAGCCACAACACGTGTAGGTCAACAATCCTCCCATTCAGTAGAAAAGCTTTGTAAAGAGAACTTCTAAACATGGGCCCCTGGCAAACCAGGCACCCGCAGCTTACAGCTGAGATCCCAGCCCTTAAGGAGGCTGAGATCTGAGGATCGAAGGGGAAAACCAGCCTGGGCCAACAAATCAGAGGCAATCCTATCTCCAGTTAACCGTGAAAAGCCAGAAGTGGAGCTGTGCCTCAACAATGGAGTGCCATCCTTACGCACAAAATCTGGTGAGAGCATAATGTCCTGAGTTCAAGCCCCCGTAAAACACACACACACACACACACACACACACGAAATTACTCTCTCCATATAGACAATTATGAACATCAGATGAATGGAGAAGCAGGCTACACCTTGATCCACAATGAAATACAATCCACCAATAAAAAGGAATGGAGTTCTGACACCCCAGCAGCTGGCTATGTCTAAAATGCACCAGGGAAGAAAGGACCATAACTCAGGGATACCATAATTTGACACTCTGGAAAGACTACAAAGAATGAAAGCAGGGCAGGGAGTTTGGCTTAGTGGTAGAGTGCTTGCCTAGCATGCACAAAGACCTGGGTTCAATTCCTTGGTACCACATACATAGAAAAAAGCTGGAAGTTGTGCTGTAGCTCAAGTAGAAAAAAAAAAGTCCAAGGACAGTGTTCAGACCCTGAGTTCAAGCCCCACAACTGGCAAAAAAAAAAGGAAGAAAAGCAGACAGGTACTTGCAGGAGCTGTGAGTTAGGAGGAGTTAACACCAAAGGAGCTGAGGGAAAAAATAAATGGAATGCCTCTGTACCTCAGTGGCTGTGGTAGCTTTGTAATGTATGCCTTGTACCACTTGTAGAGCAGGTGAGCTTTAAATATATTATGATATAAGAAAAAATTGCATTTTATTTAAATTGTATCTTATTTAAAAAGAAAAAGACTATCGCTTTCATAACAGCAATAAAAGAAAAACAGAAATAAGTAGTAGGAGTCTGGCATCCATGGTTCACACCTGTAATCCTAGCTACTCAGGAGACTGAAATCTGAGAATCAAAGTTCAAAGCCAGCCAAGACAAAACCATTCTGTGAGACTTTCATCTCCAGTTAACTAGCAAAACATCAGAAGTGTGGCTTAAGTGGTGGAATGCCAGTCAAGCAAAGTAAGCTTAAGGGATAGTGCCTAGGTCCTGAGTTCATGCCCTATTACTGTCACAAGAAATAGTGTTTTTAGTAAAATAAAAGATCCCTCCCAACTCCCACTCACCCTGCAAGTGAGCAAGAAACCCAGGAATGCTGGGTGAGGAGTCTTTCCTAAGAACAGGCCAGTGTGTACCACACCCCAAAGACAGCCTGGGTGTGACAGGGAAGTGCTGGCTCCCGTTCCTCCCTCAGAGGCAGCAGCCGGTTAGCTGGGTGATTTGATTCTCATGTTCAGGTTCTCACTATCTAGGCCAAGATGCCTTGCAGACACAGCCCAACACTGTGTTCCTTCTGCTAGACAATGCTGCTGTCCCCAAGACTGTCATCCTGTCTCCTCGACAGGGTGGAAGTAGACAGGCTGGCTACTAAGTGGGTCATTCATTTGATTTGGGGTGATACAGCATTTAACACTTTTACATCTCTCTAGCTTTGTGCTGTAATGGTAGTTAGCATCTCCCCCCTGCCCCCAATTATTTATAGCTTACCCCTTACGCTAAGAAACAGGCCTGGGCTTTAGTCCATTTACAGTACTTACACAAGTGACCCAAAGCCCAAGTCACCACTTGCCATGGAGGACAGCTTGATAAGCAAATGGCTTGTTCCAGCCAAGAGATGCTGACCTTGGCACTCACCCCCGCCCCCAAGTGTCAACAGGGAGGTTCCTTTCCACACCAGGACACAGAGATGCCAGGCATGGGAGCCAGGGATGTATATATCTCTTTCTTCACAATTCAAGTAGAGGATAGTGTTCACTCTTCATTCTCACTCTCAAAAGCATCATCGCTATTTTTAATACACATGTCATCGTTTCACAGATCTGACTGGGTGAGGCAACGAGACGAATTTCAGACCTTGCCACACCCAGTGGTACAGAGCCCTCAAAGTCCTGGGAGCTGCTAAGAGGAGGCCGGGGGATGAAAAGACTTTTAATCAAGAAATCACACTCATCTACCAATCAAAGTGTTTTGGGGGTTCACTTTGGAGGGACAAATGCACCCTTGGAATGGGTCTTTTATCACAGAGACATCTCAATTTAACTATAACTAAAACATGTGAAGATAGAATACAAAACCTGGCACTGGAAACTCACACTTGAAACCATAGCTCTCAGGAGACTGAGATTTGAGGATCACAGTTTGAAGCCAGGCCCAACAGAAAAGCTGGTAAGACTCTTATCTTCAATTAACCAGCAAAAAGCAAGAACTGGAGCTGTGGCTCAAGTAGTAGCATGTAGGTCTTGAATGAAAAAGCTAAGAGAGAACACAGGCCTGAGCTCAAGCCCCAGTATGGGCACAAAAAGAAAAAGATAATAAATGTATATTAAATTCCCTTTCTATAAGCGCTGGGTGACACATGTTATGCCAGTTTCTTCTAGGTAAGCATTCACTCGTTAAAACCACCTTAAAATGCAAAAACAAGCCAGGCACTGATAGTTCATGCCTGTAATCCTAGCTACTCAGTAAGCTGAGATCTGAGGATTGTAGTTCAATGCCAACAAGGCAGGAAAGTTGGTAAGACTTTTATCTCCAATAAGCTACTTAGAAAAAAGCTGGCTCAAGTGGTAGAGTGCTAGTCTTGAGCACAACGAAGCTCTGGAAAAGTGCTCAGGCCTGAGTTCAAGTCCCAAGTCTGGAAAAAAAAAAGGCGCAAAAATAGCCAGGAGCCAGTGACTCACACATGTAATCCTAGCTATTCAGGAGGCTGAGATCTGAGGATCTCTGTTCAAAGCCAGCCTGAGCAGAAAAGTCCTTGTGAAACTCTTATCTACAATTAACCACTCAAGAAATGGAAGAGGAGCTATGGCTCAAAGTAGTAGAGCACTAGCCTTGAGCAAAAGAGCTCAGGACAGCACCTAGGCTCTGAGTTCAAGCTCTGTGATTGACGACAATAACAACAACAAAAAGTAAAAATCCTGGATTGTTGGACAACTAGATTCTGCTTATTATATAACTTATCCAATAAAATAGCCTGTACAAAAAAAAATGAAACAAACAAACCTGTGCTCTTCCCTATAAAACCACTAATCAGAAAAAGAAACAGACAACCAGACTGCCTGCTCACATTGTAGGAGATCCACATTTAAAATACAGACCATATCCAGCAATGTCATGGGCATCAAAGAGACACACCAGCAACAGCCAACAGACACACTGCACGGTCATTCAGGAAGCCACGGAAGGAAAACAACCCTGGATGACAGACAGATGAGCTTCTGTCACCTTTTTTTTCTCTTCTAGTTCCTCGGCCTCTCTTTGCCAAACCGTTTTCATGTCAAAATCGAAGGGGCCTCTTCTAGATTCATAGCTTCCATTGGTGTAATTGGGATTGAATTCTTCATACACCATGTAATCTGGCATGGAGACCATGGGGACTCTGCAAGAACAGTGGTGTCAGTTACAGCCTGCGCTCGTGGGGCCCCCTTTCCCCCCTCTCCCCAATTTCTCTTGGCTTCCCTGAAGACACTGGTAGGCCCTGCCATGGGAAGCAAAAAGCTCCACCCCTTTCCAGTGCCAGCCTTGCAGATCATCACCAGAACATCATCTACTCCTTTGTCTTCTTCAATGAGCTAAATGCTCCCCTAAATATGTATCATTTACAATGATCGTTTCAGTCTGCTTGTTTTCTATGACATGGCCATTTACAGTGTGGACACTTGAACTTCCAACTGAGCTTTGGGACCAGTGACAGGAAGGGGTCAACCCCAGAGTCTCCGGCCCCCTTTCTACCAGGTTCTAATCCACTCAGCTTCTTTTTCTTTCTTTCTGAACTTAGCACAAAGAACTTTTTTAAGAAAAGGTTGGAGGAATGGCTCTGTTGGTAGAGCACTAGACAATGAGCAAGAGCATCAGGTACCAAGTTCAAGTCTCGGTCTTGGACCTTAAAAAAAAAAGCAAGGGAAAAGTCTAATATTACATGCCTCAGGCATGTAAAAAATTTATGTTCATTTTCCAGCCAGAAATGAAAACAAAGGGTTGAAGCCCTGGCTCAGTTGGTGGAGTGCTGGCCAATGAGTGAAAGCATCAAGTACCAAGTTAAAGTACCAGTCGAGGACCTTTAAAAAAAAAAGAGGGGGGGAAGGAAATAAAGAGAAACAAAAGCTGAGCATTGAGGCATATACTCTTAGCTACTTGAGGCTTAAAATGACATTTACTGTGGTTTTATCTTACAGGCAAAAAATAAATTAATAAAAAGCCAGAAAAGTGCCTGAAATGAATTTTGAATTTATGCCAAATTAACTACCCAAAAAACTGGAAGTAGAGCTGTGGCTCAAGTGGTAAAGCACCAGCCTTGAGTGATGCTGCTCTGGAACAGCACTCTCGCTTAATTTAATGAATTTCAACTTGAGCTATTTTGTCCCCCAAAAGAACAACGCATAGCTGCTTCCAGATACTCACTCTCGCTGCTGGGCAGTAGCAGGTTTGCTGTGGTGGATATACCAGTCTGGCAGGGAATAGGCCACTGGAGAACCTGTCGTGCTCCCAGGACCCAGGTGTGTCAGCAAATCTCGAAAAGAAAGGGACAGAGCTGTGTGTGACCCAAATGTCCTGTGTGGCATCACTAGCCCACATCAAGGGGAACTGTGCCATTGCCCTGGGTGGCCTCTGGGCCCGGCACTACCCCAGCATCTCTGATACTCCCCTGCCTAGGCACAGGTAGACAACTGAGGGTCCTGGTTGGGCCTCAGACAGGGCCATGGTTCATGAACCTCCCTCCCTCCCTCTCTAGCATGGATCTGGATAGTCTTCTGCTGGCATGGGGTCTCCACCAGACATCATCACTTCTGGGGGCCCATCCTTCCATTCCTCCAGTTCTTACTGCTCCCCTACCTTTGGCCACTCCTCCAGGCCATTCCCCACAACTCACTGTCCTCCTTCTCCAGCCTGCTTCCAGGAAAATCTGCTCTCTCCAGGATCCCAAATGGTGAGTCCCCAGGAGGGATTTAATCATTTAGTTTGGAGCTACTCTGAGAAGCATAGCGTACAGGCTCTGTTCTACAAACTCAGGCCAGTGCCACAACACACATGCCCAGCTTTCTGACCCCGATCCCTTCCCTCCTAGATATCAAAGGGCAGCTAGTAGAGCTGGAGGTATGGCTCAGTGGTAAGAGTGCCTGCTTCACAAATACAAGGCCCCGGATTCAAAACCCCAGTACCACTGATGTTTAATCTCCCATTTTGCAGCTTGAAAACCTTTTTCATGGTTAAATACTTTAAACTTAGAGAAAACATAGAAGAATAATATGAATTCTTCTACACCTTCCAACCAGACTCTCTCTTGATGATATTTCATGACACTTGATTTCTTCTCTCCCTCCCTGTCTCTGTCTCTCATTACTGTCACTTATTATACTTCACACTGCTGGACATGTGTTGCAGAAGGCCACACTTCCACCTCTGGGCTTCATGCCATCACACTGTGATGACACAAATCAAAACTTGGACAGTGATGTAATGCCCCCATTTCAGTTTAGATCTTACCAAATTTGGCCAATCTTTCCACTTTTTTTTTCCAATAGCAGGGGAAAGTGGATCTTAGAAAGTGAGATCTAGCCCTTGTCCCACCTATTATAGGCCTCAAGAGGATTGATATGGGTATTTTATTTTTGTGTCACTACTGGTGCTTGAACTCAGGGCTCACATTGTTGTTTAGGGCTGCCACTTTACTGTGGCAGCCACTTCTGGCTTTGTGATGGTTAATTGGAATTAAGAGTCTCAGATTTGTCTGCTCAGACTGGCTTTGAACCATGATCTTCAGATAGGAATACAATCATGAGCCACTAGCACCCCGCTTGGTCTAGATTTTTTTTTAATGTTAAAACGATGACCATGGGGCTGGGAGTTTGGCCTAGTGGTAAAGTGCTTGCCTAGCACACACAAAGACCCAGGTTCGATTCCTTAGTACCCACATACATTTAAAAAAAAAAAGCCAGAAATGGTGCTGTGATAGAGCTCTAGCTTTGAGAAAGCCCGACTGGCAAGAAGGGAAAATGATGGCCAGCTTGTCTCCCCTGTGGCATTGCCAACACAGGTAATGGCAACCAGAGGAGGGATAATTGTCTGGATGTCATCTACCCCAAAGGCAGGCTATGAGATTTCAGGGGTGCTGTCCCTTACCTCTCTGAATGATGATATCTATTGAACTCAGTATGCTCCCATTTTTAAGATTGTCAAATGCTTTGTGAAAAAATAGATCTTGTATAAAATTTGATTCTCATCAGTGATCACACACATCCCCCTATACTTATGAGCCTCAATTCCCAATGGCCTTAGGCAAATGTTAAGAATGTTTTATCAAAGATTCTTGGAAGGATTGGGGTTTGAATTTAGGAGCTGGGCACTTTTGAGGCAGGTGCTCTACCACCTGAGCCACGCCCCCAACTGCTAGAGCAATATTTTTATACAGATGAGATGATGGAGCACGTGGGGGCTTACCAGGTCTGCCGCCTTGCTTTGCAAGCTTCACATAGTCTGAGTCGGTTTCTTTTATCAAGTACCTTCGCATCCCAGGCAAGTACTCATTGTGTGAGTCGTCCAATTTGCTGAGCCCTGGAATCTGAGATGCTGGAGGGGCATCCACAGCCTTCTCAGAGCGCTTCACGGGGAGATGGTAATACCATTCTAGATAGAAGCAAGGCCAGTTCACTGCCATGCTGGGCTGCAGGATTGGCCACATGGGGAGAACCTAGGTGCTTCACAGTCTATCTGCTGTGGACGTCACCAGGCAAGCCACACAGCACCTGAGCCAGGCAGGAAGCCCCTGAATGCCCAAGACAAAGCATGGCACCATTGCAGGGCAAAGAGTCTCCAAACCCCCTGAGTATACCAGCCATCAATGCCAATGTGAGGAACAGCAACCCTGGCCCCACCCTGTCAGCTTTGCTGCAGCTGGCTTCTTCTCCAAAACCAAAACCAGCCTCATCCACCAGTGTGAGCTTCAGGGAACTCTCCAAGCCCTATGTCTTTCCATCTTAAAATAAAATTCTTAACTGTTTTTCTTGTCATTCTGGGAAATAGGAAAAATCCCACGTTATTTAAAATATGACAGATAAACCAATGGAACAGATGGATAAATGTGACCTGCAATTTTTGTGTGAGCTGCAATTTTTGTATGTGCTGCTATTGGGGCTGGAACTCAGAGCCAGGGTGCTATTCCTTAGCTTTTTCACTCAAGGAGGGTGGTGTTCTACTATCTGAGCCACAGCTGTACTTCTGGCTTTTCTGGTTAACTGGATACTTTCCTGCCCAGACTGGCTTCAAACTGGTCCTTAGATGTCAGTCTCTTGAATAGGTATGATTATGGATGAAAGCCACCGATACCCAGCCATGATTTGACAAACTTACAACATTGAAACACTGAGATAAGCCAGGTACTGGTGGCTCACACTTGTAATTCTAGCAACTCACGAGGCTGAGATCTGAGGATCATAGTTCAAAGCCAGCCCAGGCAGGGAGGCTTGTGAGACTCTCATCTCCAATTAACTACCAAATAAGCAGGAGATGGCTCTGTGGCTCAAGTGGTAGAGAGTTAGCCTTGAGCAAAAAATGGGATGACCCTGAACGCAAGCCTCATTACTGGTACAAAAAAGAACAAGAAAAGGAGGAAGAGGAGGAGGAAACCCCTGAGATATAAATTATGGTACTGAAACAACAACCTGCTTTAACAGATGTACCCGTTTATGAGAGCAGCAGAAAGCAGGTCAGGGAGAGAGCCACAACTCCTCACCTGTACTGGGAAGGCACCAGCCAGCCCACCTCCCATGCTGGCCAGCTCCCACATCAGCTCCCATCAGTGGCTTTACTATACTGTAGAGACCACAGTGAGAGGAGAAAGGTGCCAGGGCCTCAGTGTTTACTGAAGAGAGCAAGGAGAGAGGGTGAGGCATTTACTTGCCCGAACTCCCCACAGGTTAGGAATAACATTTTAAAGATTCCAAAGGACTGTTTTATGGAAAAGATTGAGTCGAAGCATTATAATTGTGAATGGTAGGATTTCTCTCATCTAGAAGAAACTGGGTGCAATAGCTCAGAGGAAACACAAAAGACAGGAAATGGAGGCAAGTATGGGCCCCATGCTGAGAGAAGAAGCTGAGCATGGGACTGATGAGGTGAGGCAGCTCCCCAAAAGGTGCTTAGGATAGATGTTGCAGCCCACCTGGGGACCAGCAACAAGATTCCCTGGAGGTATTTAGTCACAGGCTAGGGAGCTTATATCAAGAGCTAGGGAGAGCCGGGCACTGGTGGCTTATGCCTGTAACCCTAGCTGCTCAGGAGGTTGAGATCTGAGGATTGTAGTTCAAAGTCCCTATGAGACTCATCTCCAGGCAGCCACCAGGAAACTGGAGGCGCTACTGTGGCTGAAGCCGTAGAGCACTAACCTTGAGCAAAAGAGCACAGGAGGGGCCGGGAGTTTGGCCTAGTGGTAACGTGCTTGCCTAGCATGCACAAAGACCTGGGTTCGATTCCTCAGTACCACATACATAGAAAAAAAGCCGAAAATGGTGCTGAGGCTCAAAGGTAGAGCTCTAGCCTTGAGAAAGTCCAAAGACAGTGCACAGGCCCTGAGCTTAAACCCAGGACTGGCAAAAAAAAAAAAAAAAAGAAAGCACAGGAACAGTGCCCAGGCCCTCAGTTCAAACCCCACAGCTGAAAAAAAAAAAAAAAAAGAGCTAGATGTGTTGGAAAAAATCCAGAGGCCTAGAGTTATTAGTACTTATTTATGACCCCATAGGGAGAAGAGAGGTGGGCACTTAGGCTATGAGTGTTTTAGGTAATTCTTTCCATCTGAAATTAGGAAGATACTCAAAATAAGAACCACACACACACTGTTTTACGACTTAAAATCTACGGAAAACAAAATGCAAAAGGTACAGCTTCATAACATAATTATTGGGCATAGTTAATAGCACCTATTAGCATGTACAAACACAGATTCATAACATTTACAGTCTGATGCAATGCCCGGTTGGTGGTAGAAGAGATTATATGTTTGTGTGTGTGTGTGTGTGTGTGTGTTATTCGGCTGGACCACAGTACCTACATAATAGACATTATTCTAGATGCTTTTGTGAAGATGATTTTGAGATGAGATTTGCACTTAACTCAGATGGCCTCAAAATAGGCATGAGCCTCATGTAATCAGTTGAAGGTCTAATGAATAAAGAATGCAGTCCTCCAGGAAAGAGTGAATTCTCCCTCCAGATGGACTTCAGATTTGAAATGAAACCTGATCTCCTCCTCTGGCCTCTAGCTCACCAGACTTCATATTTGTTATCCCCTAGCCATGTAAACCAAGTCCTTAAAATAAATTCTGTGTGTGTGTGTGTGTGTGTGTGTGTGTGTGTGTGTGTGTGCACATGTATGCATGTGCTGGCTGACCAGAGTTCTTTGGAAGCAGCGTATTAAATGCACTAAGTCACCATAGCACAAAACAAGTCATTCTGTGAAAGTTTTAGACATCCAATTTGTACTTGGAACTTCAACTGCATGAAGTTTTAACCCAGAAAATATTTAAATGACTGAAGAATATTAACCAGCTAAATCATCGCCTTCCCTTAAAAAAAAGAAGGAAGAAAAAAGAAGAAGAAAGTTTAGACAATGGCACAAAAGATCACAGAGAATCAATTTAAGGATTAGGAATCAGGGTTTAGCAGCTCAACTATTTCTTCCTTTAGAAGGGCATTCAGTTTGTACTTTATTTTTCCTCTCTCTGTTTTGCTTACTAATTAATCCACAGAGAACAGTGTGCTTCTACCCGCTCATTACTGGAAGATTTGGACAGGCACTGAATTCTAATCTATTGCTAAATGTATGCAGTAGAAGAGCTCAGAAAGTGAGGGTTCTGGTTTGAATGAACCAGCTCTCACCACCTAACAGACAGAAAGACAGAAACAGAAAGAGACAGAGACAGAGAGACAAAGAGTCAAAGAAACAGAGAGATGGTTAAAAGGATCTTTTAGCTTTTATCTCAAAATTTGTTTAACATTAGATCATTTACTATATGACTGTTTTTCTTTCTATGATTTTTCCCTGCATGCTCATAGGCTGTAGTAGTAGTTTCATTTTCCTTTATGTGTGTGTGTGTGTGTGTGTGTGTGTGTGTGTGTGTGTGTGTGTGTGTGTGTGTGTGTGTGTGTGTGTACTGGAGCCTGAATTTGCAGTCTAGGTGCTATCTTTAGCTCTTTTGCTTAGGGTTGGCACTTTACCAGTTCATACACACCTCTACTTCCTCTTTGTGCTGGCTAATTGGAGTTAAGAGTCACACATCTGCCTGTGATCCTCAGATCTCAGCCTCCTGAGTAGTTAGAATTACAGATGTGAGCCGCCAGTGCCTGGCTTCCCTGATCTTATCAAGGAAGAAATACAGACTGTTGAGAATGAAAGTCAAACTTGAGATCACCTAGCTCGTCAGGTGCTCAAAGGGGACCAGGCTGCTGTTTCTAGTCTGTGAAGCCTCAACTAATAAGCTACTTGCTTGGTGTAGAATGCTCCAAACCAAATGCTTCAGTTTCCTAGTGAAAAAGTGGGGTGATGGGGCTGAGAGTGTGGCCTAGTGGTAGAGTGCTTGCCTAGCATGCAAGCAGCCCTGGGTTCGATTCCTTAACCAGAAGTGGTATTGTGGCTCAAGTGGTAGAGTGCTAGCCTTGAGAAAGCTCAAGGACAGTGCCCAGTCCCTGAGTTCAAGTCCCAGGACTGGCAAAAGTAAAAATGGGGTGATGATTCCTGACAGCTCCTAATGAGGTTAGATGTGGGAGTGTGTATAAAGTACTGGGCACAGTGCCTGGCACTTGTTAGAATCCATCAATGGCATTCCTGTAGATGAGGCCTCGACCTATGACATCAGGTGGCTCACACCTATAATCCTAGCAACTGAATTCTGGACATCCCAGTTTGAAGTCAACCTAGGCAAAACAAGAAAAGGCTTTGACTTCAAGCCCTAGGAGAAAGACAGAGAGAGAGGCGGTGGGGGGGGGGGAGAGAATGAGAATCACAGGAAGGCCCAAAGGTTAGAGCAGGAGATGTGGAACAGGCCAGACCTGATGAACAATGCACTACCCACAACTGGATTTCCAGCACAGCCATGGCACCACCCTGACAGAGGCTGACTGTGCAGTTAAGTATGGACGGGCCACACTTCATTTTATTTCTGAACACACTGGGCGGATGTGATTGGCTCCAACTGATCCCTCTCAGCTTAGCCCTCTTCCCTACTCTCCATCTGCAACCCTTCTCACCACACAGAATAAAAACAAAAGCAACCAATAAAAAAACGGCATATGGAGACTCTTTCCTTTCTCTTCTTCTCACCTACACATTGGGTACATAAGAAGTCATGAACTTCCGCTGAATTAGCTTTTCTCATACCCTGCTGTTTCAAGCAAGAAACATTTGGTGGAGTCCTAACTTAGAAGCAAAAGCTAGGGAGCCAGCGGGGCTGTGCGACTGAGAAAGTTCCTTATTCAATATTCAGAATACACTGGGTTAATTCATGACCAAACATTTCCGGAAGGTTCCTATCCACAACACCGCACCAAAAAGAGAGGGGGGCGGCCGTGATCGTTCCCAGGGTGTCACGCCCCAACAACCCCGCAATCCTCAGGCAATCCGCACTCACCGCAGGGAGCGTAGCGGTGAGCGGTGCTCTGTACTTCCTTGCTGGTATTCCTCATGGCCGGGCGCTGTGAGCACTTTCAGAGGAGCCCAGGGTGCTAGGGTTAGCTGGTAGCTGCAGCCACAGAGGCGAAGTCCGCGCCCCCTCCCGGTCTTCCCGCCTGCACCTGACACACCTGCACGCGCCTCCCGCCCTCGAGCGCGGGCACATCCACGCACGGCACACTCTGGAGGCACAGCAGGGGCACATCAGGCCGGGGGCGCAGCGGGCGCGGCGGGGAGGGGGCGCAGCGGGCACGGGGACATCAGGCCGGGGCGCAGCGGGCAGTGGACAGCGGACAGACACAGAGGGCAGGGGGCACAGCGGGCAGGGGCACAGCGGGCAGGGGCGCAGCGGGCAGGGGCGCAGCGGGCAGGGGCACAGCGTGCACAGGAAGCAAGGGCGCAGCGGGCACAGCAGGCCGGGGAGCAGCGGACAGCGGACAGACACAGAGGGCAGGGGGCACAGCGGGCAGGGGCGCAGCGGGCAGGGGCGCAGCGGGCAGGGGCACAGCAGGCAGCGGGCAGGGGCGCGGGACGCACGCTCAGCCGGACACACTGCTGGCTGGGTCACATGCACGCCGGGTACACGGCAGGGGACGGGGCACGATGGGCAAATAGCTGGGGCCGTGCACGCGGAGTAGGCAGCAGGTGTACCGAGGTACAGCCTGAGGTCTCCACCGATTCAGCAGTGCCAGGGTTCACCTGCTCGCCGAGGGTCTCGGGCGTGCGACCTGTGTGCGACCAGCAGCTGGAGTTTGTCAGCGACCCGCCAGCCGGCAGGGGCCAACCCCAAACTCCCGGTGCTACGCCGAACCCCCACAGCTCGCGTCGCCAGGGCAACGGCTGAGGGCCGGCCCGAGGGCGCGGCGGGAGTTCTGTCAGCCAATAGGGGCAGCCTTAGGCAAGCCAGTAAGCCAATCAGAGCCGGGGCATAGCGCGCAGGCGCAACCAGTCAACTGCCGGGCGCCCTGGCGAGCCCAGGGCGGTGCTGGGGGCGTGGCGAGGCCTGAAGGGGCGGGTACGGGGGCGGGCCCGGCGAGGCTCAGGAGGCGGGGCCCAGGGGAGGGGCGCGGTGGGTGTGTGTGTGCGGTGGGGGATGCAGGGCTAGCTCCCGCCACTCTTCCCCGCCGTCCCGCACCGGCAAAGCAATCCGGAAAAGCTGGGAGCGTCTACCACCTCGTTCTCCAAGACACAGTCCCACCTTAAAAAAGAAAACTGCTAGTACCTGAAAATATTAATTAGAGTCGCGCACGTGCTTGATAGGGTGAATATGCAATAAGAGCTTTGGCAGAATTCATTCAGTAGGAGACACTTTTGTCACCCAGAAAGCTTCATATCATCCTGGCTAAATAGTGGGCACAATTACTCTCTGCTAACCCCCTGTGAGAGTGAGGGATACCTTATTATAATTTTCAAAGAAACACACAAGACCTTGTCTTCAATTCGTGGTACTGCAGTGTGTGTGTGCGCGTGTGTTTGTGAAAGAGAATAGGACATCAATTCATTTCCAACCATTGAGATTTCTCTTTCTAATTTTTTTTCTTTTTTTCATAAAGACATCTTAGCCAGGCACCTGTGGTGTGCACCTATAATATTAGTTACCGAGGTGATTCAAATCTCGTCCAGGCACACAAGTCTCCACCTAAGCACAAAACAAAACAAAACCGCAAAGCTGGTGGTATGATTCACATTATATAGGCTCTGCTGTGAGTTCATGACCCAGTATCAGGACAACAAAATGACTTTTTAGCTTACATAGATATTTGACCACATAAGCTATATGAAGTGCTGATTCAGTTATGCAAGTACCACTTTGGAAATGCAAATAATACTAAAACAAGCAGATTTTTTTACTGTAGGTTTATTTTTATTCAAAAAGTTACTGTCTTAAGACATAAACACAAATCAGAAAACAGTACAATTAGGACAATAGAATATGGAGGACAACAAGTTAGAGTAATACATAAAACATTTTAGCGGGTTGAAAACAAAGCTGTAAGAACTGCTTTCACAAAGAAGTACTCCTTTCAAGAGTGAGAAAAAGAATCAACTTAGGTTTCAAATCATATATACAGTCCTCTCAGCAGTTCTAGTAAATGCAGTGGTGTGTAAAACAACATATGCAATACTTCTGCACATAACTAAAACAAGCAGATTTTTGTATAACAAAAATGAATACTACCTTATTTGATTCAGCTGTAATATAATATGGTGAGGAATTCCAAGGATCTAGCTGGCCCAGTTATGTATATCATCAGAACTTCATACAGCAACACAACGTATATGTTTCTTTCTATACAGAGAAACACTTAGGTTATCACTCACACAACAGAGTGCTTTGCATCACCTGATGAGCAGTTTAGTGTATTTGAAAACAGTTGATCAAAGTAACTGGGAATGCAGGATTCACCCAAGCTGACCAGCTTCCATACTAATTGACATCGTGAGAAAAAAGCATTACTTACTAGAAACATTTGACTTTTGAAGGCTATTGAATTATAAGAATTTGTAGATCAAACAAGAATCTAAGTAACGGGCCATAATGAAAATAGGACACAAGGATAATCTAGTTATGATGAGAAAATTTCAGTTTCTTATCTGGCACTGATGGCTTAGGCCTGTAATCCTACTCAGAAGGCTGAGATCTGAGGATTGCAGTTTGAAGCCAGTCCAGGCAGTAAAGTCCATGAGGCTTTTATTTCCAAATAATCACCAAAAAGCATTAAGGAGGGCTGTGGCTTAAGTAGTAGAGTGCTAGCCTCAAACACCCAGGCCCTGAGTTCAAGCCCCAGGAGACACACACAGACACACACACACACACACACACACACACACACACACACCCCTCAATGTCTTTCTGAGATTTGATTAATAAGAGTCTCTTGGGTTTATCTGTCTAGGATGGCTTTGAACTATATATATTTCTTAATCTCAGTCTCTTAAGTAGCTAGGAATTACAGGTGTGAACCACTGATGCCTGGCTCGCTGATAACTTATACTTCTTTCACCTTTTTATACTATTGATGTCATGCTTTATTAAGTTTTTATCTTTAAATAATTATACAAAAGAGTTCCAGGGGCCAGGAGTGTGGCCTAGCGGTAGAGTGCTTGCCTAACATGCATGAAGATCCAACTTCTATTCCTTGGTATCACATATATAGAAAAAGGCAGAAGTGGTGCTATGGCTCAAGTGGTAGAGCACTAGCCTTGAGAAAGTCCAAGGATAGTGCGCAGGGCCTGAGGTCAAGCCCCAGGGTGGGTTAAAAAAAAACATAAAAAAGAATTCCAGGGCCGGGAGTTTGGCCTAGTGGTTAAAGTGCTTGCCTAGCATGCATGAAGACCCGGGTTCGATTCCTCGGTACCACATACATAGAAAAAAGCCAGAAGTGGTGCTGAGGCTCAAGTGGTAGAGCTCTATCCTTGAGAAAGTCCAAGGACAGTGCTCAGGCCCCGAGCTCAAGCCCAGGACTGGCAAAAAAAAAAAAAAAAAAAAGAGTTCCAATTTGACAGGTTGATTTATGAGTACAATGCATCTTCCAAGCCCCCATTTCTTCCAATCCCATCCATCCACTCAAGATATCTGGTTGCATTTTTACATATGTACATGAATATTGTAGTATATCTTTTCATATTGTATATCCATTGACAAAATTGTTTAAGTATTTTAATCCTTTTATCTTCTAACTTGTATGCTAGAGTTAAAAGTAGCTTATCTACCAACTTTAGGATTATAGGTGTGAGCCATGGCACATGGTCTTTTGTATCACTTTTTTTTGTTATGGCAGTAGGGTTTAAATTCAGGGTCTCATGTTCTTTTTTGTTGAAAGCTGGTGCTCTACTTGATCCACTTCTACTTCTAGTTTTTTGCTACTTAATTAGAGATAAGAGTCTCTTGTCTTTGTCTTCCTGTACTGACTTCAAACCATGATCCTAAGATCTCAGCCTCCAAAGCAGCTTGGATTACAGGTGTGAGTGGCTAGCTTCCTTTTCCTCTCCTATAAGGCAAATCATAACAAGCTATTACACATGGTGACATCTTTAGCTTTTCATGTCCAAGAATGTTTTTTTTGCCAGTCCTGGGCCTTGAATTCAAGGCCTGGACACTCTCCTTGGGCTTTCTCAAGGCTAGCGCTCTACCAATTGAACCACAGCACCACTTCCAGCTTCTTTCTGTGTATATGGTATCGAGGAACTGAACTCGGGTCTTTGGGCAGGCTAGGCAAGCACTCTACCACTAGGCCAAACTCCTGGCCAGAATGTTTTTATCTCATTATTCTGAAGGACAACTTTGCCTGGTAAAGTGTTCTGGGTTAATCACTATTTTTCTTTTTTACTACTTTGAATGTATGAGCTCACTATCCCTAAGCCTGTAAACTTTCTGCAGAGAAATCTGCTGATGTCTCACATGGTCCTGTGACTTATCACAGTGACTGTATGTGATGTCACTTCTCTTCCTGCTTTCAAAATTTCCTGTTTTGAAAATTAGATATCTCTGTGTAATCTCGGTAGAGTTAATCTTAGTTGATGGCTTTTCATCTCTTCAGCCTAATTTTCACAAACATGGGAGGTTTTCAGCCATTTTTTTTAAAAAAATAATGTATCTGTCACTTTTGCTTAGAATTTCCACAATGTAGTAATGTATACATTTGTTCATTAATTCTATTGGGGTCTTCAGGTCCTGTATTCTTTCTTCACACTTTTCTTTTTGTTACTATTTTCTCTTCTAACTGGCTAGCTCTAATGACTTCTCTCTGTCTGAGTTCATTGACTTTCTTTTGTATTCACATTTGCAATTTCAGTCTGTTGTTGTAGTGCTCTGTGGAATCTCTCAGCCCATCAATGTATCCTTTTGTTCAAAGATTGGTGATTGGTTCATTTTTCACTGGAATTTTACAACTTTCTACCTGGATCCTAAAGCTCCCCAAAGGTACTTTTCCCCATGATGTCTACTAATTACTGTTTCTGGAAGTGGGGAGGATTTGAGATGAGGACCCTCTATTACTGTCTTTCTAATGTCCCTCCAAATGTTGCACACTTTAAAACAGATCAAAGTAACATGACATCAGGTGCTAAGATAAAATAATTACCAGCAGGGTGCTGTAATCCTAGCTACTCAGGAGGCTGAGATCTGAGGATTTTGGTTCAAAGTCTGCCCAGGTACAAAAGTCCATGAGACTTATCTCCAAATAACACCAGAAAACTTGGAAATGGCACTGTTTAACATGGTAGAGCACTAGCCTTGAGCTGAAGAGCTCAGGGACAGCACCCAGGTCCAGATTTCAAGCCCTACAAGCAACAAACCAAAAACAAAAACAAAAAAAATTGGGCAGGTCGAGGTGGCTCACACCTGTAATCCTAGCTACTCAGGAGGCTGAGGTCTGAAGATCAAGCTTCAAAGCCAGCCTAGGCACAAAAGGACCAAAGACTCTTATCTCCAGTTAACCTCCAGAAAACAGGAAGTGGTTCTTGGCTTAAGGGTAGGACGGTATCCTTGAGGGGCAGAGCTCAGGGACAGCGCCCAGGCCCAGAGTTCAAGCCCCATGGCTCACAAAAAATATATATGCATATATCACCCTCCAATTTTACTCCCCAAACAACCCAGCTATTCCTTCAATCTTGTCATTCTGTCTTTAGTCACCTAGGAACAACCTTTGTACATAGATGGACAAATAGGTTTATATATATGTAAATAGACAATACATGAAATATATATACTATATAGTATGTATTATAGTGCATATATTGTATGTGCAAAACACATAAAATACAATGTTTACATATGTGTGTAATATATAATAAAATACTATAGAGCAAGGAAAATTACTAAATTAGATTAATATATCTTGATATGTCAAAAATAGCATATCATGTTTGAAGCATGAAAAGTATTACGCTGAATACATATTTATGAGTGGTAAAATATTTTTCAAATGATGGAAGTGGAATGTATCGATTTTCAGGTTGTAATTTTCTAGGAAAAAAGGGAGATGTGGGCGGGGAGTGTGACCTAGTGGTAGAGTGCTTACCTAGCATGCACAAACACCTGGGTTCAATTCCTCTGTACCAAATACATAGAGAAAGCTGGAAGTGGTACTGTAGCTCAAGTGGTAGAGCTCTAGCGTTAAGAAAGCCCAAGAACAGTGCTCAGGCCCTGAGTTCAAGCCCCACAACTGGAAAAAAAAAAGCAGGGGGGGGATGTGACACTGGGAAGTATTGGGGTATATTTCTGATGCTTTATTATTACTATTTTCCAAAATAGCATTGGAGCAAGCACACAGATAAAATATACCCAGTGTAGCTATAGAAAAGCAGCAGGCCCAGTGGGTTTAAAATAACATGAAGGGCAGGGAGCTGAGAGGTAGGTTTGTGTATATCCCTGCTGGGCCTGGTGGGGGATCTGTCATTATGAGGTGTCACCAAGAGTGATGCAACAGAAGGGTCTGAGGCTTTTCAGAATCTTCCCACTCCCACGCTCTCTCTTGTAGGAGAAACACCCACACAATAAGATACAAATAAAAAATGGTTATGCGCAGCTTCAAGTCTTCCATGAAATAGGGGAAGAGCATTCCACTAGCTCTTTACTCTTTGGGCAGGACAAAATGAGTGGAAGGCCAAAGCTCAGGAGGGTTACCCGTTTTTTCCCGAGTTGCTCAGAAGAACCCAGCAGCACTTCCAGTATTGACAACTTGCTGTCAGAGCAGGAACTCCCTGATGCAAATGGGTATGGTCTTCTGAAACAGCTGTAGTTCGGTAGAAGGATCCCATCATTAAGACAGGTCTCTGTAAAATGATGAGTTTCCTTGTTTTGAGGAAAAAAAAATTTCCTAACACTTCCCTTGGATTCTTTCTAATTGCAGCACTTCCGGTGGCATACCTTCTTCTTTCTATGTCACTGATGTTTAGATTAATTACAGTAGACTGGGGACAGAGTATAAAAAAGAAACCCTCCTTTGGTTTCTGTTTCTGTGCTGGTACCAGTGCTTGAATTAAGAGCTTATCCCTTAGCTTTTTTCATCAAAGCTGGCACTCTTATCACTTGAGTCACATCTTCCAGCTTTTTTGTTGGTTACTTGGAGTCTCACAGATTTTCCTTTCCTGAGCTAGTTTCAAACCTTAATCTTCAGCTCTTAGCCTCCTAAATTGCTAAGATTATAGATACGAGCCACCAGTGCATACATAGCATCCTTCTTAAAGAGCAGTATTGAAAACCTGAGGGATCATTCAAATTTTCTTCAAAGGGCCAGCAGATGCACTTTGAGGAGTGGCGCTTGATATTAGATTCTTAGCACGGGAATTGTATAAACAGCCTCATAATGAATATACATTTTGAGCTAATAACTAAATTTGCCTTGACAAGGTGTTACCTGAAAGCAGACAGGGCTAATTGTTGACTTAGCTATCGACCTCTTTACCAAGGAGATCATTGGAAAATAATAGCATAGCCATCTCAATAGTAACAGTGAAGCACTTGTGTAGACACAAAAATATCAAGAAAAATTAAGGTTGCTGTAGAGTTGTTGGAACAGGGAAGAACAGCATCTGAACAATAATCATGTTCACCCTTAAAAGACAGAGTCTTGAGACTGGGTGAAAGCCCATGAGGTTTTTTTTTTGGGGGGGAAGAGATGGGGGAGGGTAGAGAGAGACAGACAATGATAAGTAGAGGTACAGAGCGTGAAGAGACAGAAACTAACCTTTAGTAGATAAAGTAATATAATCATTAATCATGTTCATTTAATTCAGCCCACCAAGAAAGGCCATATCTGGGTGCTGGTGGCTCACACCTGTAATCCTAGCTATTCAAGCAGCTGAGATCTGATTGTTACAGTTTGAAGCCAGCCTGGGCAGAAAACTGTAAGAAATGATCTCCAGTTAGCCAGCAAAAAACAACAACAACAAAAAAATCCCAAACCAGAAATGGAGGTGTGTTTCTAGTGGTAGAGCACCAGCCTTGAGTAAAAAAAGCCAAGTGAGAGCTTGGATAGGCTGTGAGTTTTAAGACCCAGTACCAGCACCCAAACACAAAGAGTCTGCAATAATTTCTAAATGAGATTCTTTAGACAGTGAACCCTCCACCACGCTCCACATGACCAGTACTGTTGAAATGGAGTGTGGTTTCAAGCAGTACTTCCACAGGTAGGTAAGTGGGTTAGAGAAGTCTCTGCTGCAGTAATGGCCTATTATCCTGGCTGGTCGTGCTCAAGGTTGCTTTATGCAGGATACATTAGGCTCAATATGAGATCACTGAAGTGTCCCTGTGACGCTGAGCTGTAGTTTTTCCAAGATTTCTTTGCCATTACAATTTGAGACATGAAGAAAGTAAAATCCATACATCTACCCAAGTAAGTTAGTTACAAACATCTATGGAAGTCATCTCTTTACTGATAGTTTTACATCATTTTATTTTTAAGTTATTTTTGTAGCTGGTCATGGTGGCTCATGCTTGTAATCGTAGCTGCTCTGGAGGCTGAGATCTGAGGATCTCCGTTCAAAGCCAGCCTGGGCACAAATGTCCATGAGACTCTTATCGCCAATTAACCTCTAGAAAATGGGAAGTGGGGCTGAGGCTCAAAGGATAGGGCTTAAACTCAGGGCCAGGGCCCCTCACGCTTGTTTTGATTTTTCACTCAAGTCTGGTGGTCTACCATATGAATGATACCTTCACTTCTAGCATTTTGCTAGTTCATTGGAGATGAGTCTCACCGGCTTTTCTACCTGGTCTGGTTTCAAACTGAGAGCCTCAAATCTCAGCCTCCCGAGTAGTTAGGATTATAAACATGAGCCACCAGCTCCTTGCTTTTGCCGTAGTTCTTTAGCTTGATACTTAATTTCTACCAAAACCTTTTTTTCCCTTTTGCTCAATCTATGTTTGAGACTTCCAGATTATGTACTTCCATTTTCTTCTTATAAATATTTAAGCAATATATATTAAGCATCTATAGTTTCAGAGTTCTCTCTCTCCCTTTTTTCTCTCTCTCTGTACAACCATGAAACCTTTTCTCTCAATTTTGAAGATAATAGGTTAGAAATTAAGTGAATTTATGGACTCAATCTAGAATAATCAAGAGCAAGAATAAGCAAGTTTGTGGACTTGAGTGCAATAATAAAGTCCAAGTTAAAGGTTAATAGTAATGGATTACAATGTGTAATTTCTTTTTATGGTTTTTGCTCTTGCTAGGTTAGCTCGATCATGGAAGACTATCTTAACTCTCGTGATTACATTGACTTTTCTTCTTTTTGGTAAGTTTTCCCACTAATGACAAGAGAGATTATAACAATGCTTCCAGTTGGGGATAAGAGGACTAGAGAAAGCACCAAAAGTGGAATTGCATATTCTCAAAATATTTTCATCATTTATCTGTTATGAAATCAGTACAAGCTTTCTTTAGAAAAATTTTAAAGTGCTCCTTTCTCTAAATTGTACATTGAAATCACAGAAGTTGCATTAAACTTAAGAATCCCTAATATATCACATTTTACCCTCTAAAAATTTTTTTGTCGGTCATGGGACTTGAACTCTGTTATTTTGTATAAATTTGAGTGGCTCAGACAGGGAGATTTTGAAAATTGAAACCTTTTTTTAATGGTTGAACTCAGGACCCACATTTTTCAGGGCCAATGCTCTACTACCTGAGCCATACCTCCAATCTATTTGGCCATTGTTTTTCTTTTTGTTTTCTGTACTGTTCTTTGTTTTCCACTGTTTATTTTCAAGGCGAGGTCCCACTTAACACCAGGATCAACCTGGACTGTTATCCTTGTGACACTGGAAATGACAGGCTCCCACCACTGTATCCAGCCATTGATAGAGATGAGGTCTCCTAAACTTTATTATCCAGACTAGTCTCTAATCACCTTAACCTAGTCCTTAATCTCTACCTCCCAAGTAGCCAGGATTACAGGTGTGAGCTAGTGTCCGCATTCACTGCTGAATGTCCTGTTTATGACTTCTGACCTGAGTATAGTGACATGATCCTGCTGTCCCGCTGTCCACTTTAGTGACTTGTTCAGGAGGACCATGCATTGGCAGTAGATCTGTTCATGTTCAGGACTTTTCTTTTTTAAAAATGGTTGCCGGTCACAGGGCTTGAACTCAAGTCCTAGGCTCTGACCCTAAGCTTCTTTTACTCAAGGCTAGTGCCCTATCACTTGAGCCACAGCTCTACTTCTGGCTCTTTTGGTAGTTGATTGGAGAAAAGAGTCTCACAGACTTTCCTGCCTGGGCTGGCTTTGAACTACAATCCTCAGATCTCAGCCTCCTGATCAGCTAGGATTACAGGCATGAGCCATCAGTATCTGGCTAGGACTTTTCTTATTCTGGTAATTAGACCTCAAATTCCCTTGACATCCATGTTAGTCACTTTTACATTACTGTAAATAACAAGTTTATTTGGGGGCTCATAGTTTTGAGAGAGTTCACTCTAATTATTTAGTCCATTGCTTTTGTGTTTTCTCTCTTTCTTCTAGAGGACATGTGTGTCACCCAGGCTACAGCACTTGTGATGGACCACAGGTCTCTTAGCCTTGGCTTGGCTTTCTTCTTTCTGTTCCTCAGACTTAAAAAAATTAATAGTTCCTTCCTCAAGTTCATGGACCCTTTCATTTCAAATCTGCTGTTGACCAGAGTTTCAGATTATTTTTTGCCAGTTGGGCTTGAACTCAGGGCCTGGACACTGTCCTTGCTCAAGGCTAGCACTCTGCCACTTGAGCCACAGTGTCCCTTCCAGCCTTTTCCGTGTATGTGGCTATGGAGGAATTAAACCCAGGGCTTTGTTTATGCAAGATGAGCACTCTACCACTAGGCCATGCTCCCAGCCCAGAATTTTTTTTACTTGTATTTCATTGTTAGGGTATGTATAGAAGGGTTGCAGTTATATTTATCAAGTGTGGGTACATTACTTCTTGAACATTCATACCCCTTCCCATGTTTCTCTCCTAATTTCCCCTCTCCCACCCCTCCCAATCATCTTGTTTTCCCCCTTCCCTTCCCTATTTCAAATGAACAATATACCAGGTAGCAAAGTCAGATACAGTAACAGCATGCGATAAGCCATAAGGGGAGAAATAAGAGAAGTAACTTCACATAGTACCTTAAGAACAACAATCACAAAGATAAAACCTCTTTCCATATCCTGGAGTTCATTTCACTTAGCCTCATCCTATACGGCCATATGCACATAGCTTCTGAGCTGTTGTGGTCCAGAGTTTCAGAATAGGAAAACTGAGGGACCGGGAGTTTGGCCTAGTGGTTAAAGTGCTTGCCTAGCATGCGTGAAGACCCAGGTTCAATTCCTCGGTACCACATATAGAAAAAAGCTGGAAGTGGTGCTGAGGCTCAAGTGGTAGAGCTCTAGCCTTGAGAAAGTCCAAAGACAGTGTTCAGGCCTTGAGCTCAAGCCCAGGACTGGCAAAAAAAAAAAAAAAAGAATAGGAAAACTGAGGATCTTGTTAGTCTTTTTCTGTTGGTCTTTGAATAGAAGATTATTCTTGAGTGTCCCACCTCAACCATCTTTATCCTCCATGACGTCACTGGAGGACATACTACTTTTAGGAATGTCATCTGTCTCCGTGTAATTTATTTTATAAATATTTACAAATGATTTTTTTCTTTATTTTGCAACTTCTCAAGGCTTTAGAATGTGAATAGGAGTTACATACAGTCTTTGCTGGGTCAAGATACCTTAGGCAGGGTAATTTATAAGCAACAGAAATTCATTACTTCCCAGTCTAAAAGCTAGACGTCCAAAATCAAGGCAGATTCAGTTTCTGGGGAGAGTTTACTCTCTACCTGGACAACACCAACTTACAGCATAATTACAAGGTGGAAGGAGCAAGGCAACTTCCTTCAGTAACTTTTCTAAGAGTGACAATCTCATTCATGGAGGCAGACTTTGGGACCTACTTATACCCCCAAAGACCTCACCTCTTATAACATTGGGTATGATGTCCCAATATTAATTATGGGGGATACTAACAGTCCATCCACAGCCACATTGTTCAGAGAGGATCTCCTGTGATTGTTTCTGATAGAAAATATTTGTTATTTTTTTTTTTTTTTGCCAGTCCTGGGCTTGAGCTCAGGGCCTGAGCACTGTTCTTGGACTTTCTCAAGGCTGGAGCTCTACCACTTGAGCCTCAGCACCACTTTCAGCTTTTTTCTATGTATGTGATACTGAGAAATTGAACCCAGGCCTTCTTGCATGCTAGGCAAGCACTCTACCACTAGGCCAAACTCCCGTCCCTGATAGAATACATTTTTAAAAATTAATCAAAAAAATTTTTTTGTCAGTTGTGGGGCTTGAACTCTGGGCCTGGGTGCCCAGAGTTTCAACTTGTTAGTTTTCAGAAGTGCTTTTCTATTCTGTCAGTACTTTCAAAAAAGTATTCTGGAGCCAGGTGCCAGTGGCTCATACCTGGTTACTTAGGAGGCTGAGATCTGAGGATTGCAATTCAAAGCCAGCCCAGGCACTACAGTTTGTGAGACTCTTATCTCCAAGTAACCATTAGAAAACTGGAAGTGGTACTGTGGGTCAAAGCCGTAGAGTGCTAAGCCTTGAGCTGAATAGCTCAGGGACAATGCCCACCACCAGAGTTCAAGTCCCATGAACAAAAAAATATTAATTAATAATAATAATAATAAAAAAATAGCAAACTGACTTCAGCTAGGTTCTTGTAATCCTAGATTCTCAGGAGGCTGAGAATCTAAGGTTTGTGGTTCAAAGACAACCTGGGCAGACAGGTTCTCCATGGTCTTATCAAACAGCAAAGTGAGTTATGACTCAAGTAGTAACGTGCTGGCCTTGAGCAAAAGAACTAAGTAAGGAATTCCAGGTGGTGGTTTACCACCTAAGCCACAGTACCACCTCTAGCATTTTGCTGGTTAACTGGAGATAAGAGTCTCTCAGATTTTTCTGCCCTGCTGGCTCCAAACTGTGATTCTCAGATCTCTACCTTCTAACTAGCTTTGAATCTAAGTGTGATCTTAGTCCATTGTTTTATTTTTATATTTGCTGACAATTGATTTGGGCAATTTCTCATTAGCACAACTTTTTCCTATAGTTTTTCCCCTAAAACAGACCTGTTTCCTCTTTACAGTTAAGCTTTTTAATCAACTTTGGCCTTTTTTGTTTGACAGGATTTAGACATCATGAGTGGTTTAAAGAAACAGAATTTCCTCAAAAATCCAAACAATTACATGCCATGATTGCAGAATACAGTTCACGGCTGCATCACTACCAGGTGATATTTCACTGTGACTCCTGGAAGCTTATTAGCATATCTTTCCAGCTAGCAGTATATTATCTTGGTTGTATATTGAGAATATCTAAACAGAAATAATTTATGGGTAGAAGCTCTATAAACATTCTCCATAGCCTCTGATCCCAGCAGGCACCCCACAAGAAACTCCAGCAAAAGGAAACCATTAAGTGTATCTGTACACCGCCACTCTACTCAGTGTGATCTTCCTCTTCACAGCAAAACTAGTTAGGTCTCAGGGAGCTCAGACTGAAGATATCATTTAATATCCCCTTGTGGCCCACCCAGCATTCCAGCCTTGTCCATTTCATGCTAGGCTTCTGGAAGTTAGGGGCAGAGGATGAAGGAGCAGCGGCCAAGGTCACCATGGCTCCAGAGGAAGGTGAGACAGACAGAAGGACCAGATGGAAGCCACACATTGACCTTTCAACACTCAGTGGCTCCATTCTTGGTTGCATAATACTTCATGCCCGTTCCCTTAGGGCCTCTGAAATTTCTATTTCCCAGAACAGCCAGAAACTGCTACATTCCAAAATCTCTTGCCACATGGAATCTCTAAAGGGAGAAGACTGCACAAATACATTCCCTGCAGGATTCCAGCCCAGTGAGGAACAGCCCTGGGTGTTGGTCATTCCCACTCCTAAAGACACCGAAGGCCACATGATCCGCCCTAGGCCGTAACAGAAAAAGATAGCTCTTTTCTGACATCCATCTCAGCTCAAATCCACTTATAGTGACCAATACAGCAGCCTGGGGCTAGTTTCCCAACTATAATTGGTAGAAGCTGAAATCTAAACCCAGACTTGGCTGAGTTCACATCCTGCTGTGTCCCAAGAACATACAGCTTAGCCTCCGTGGTCATAGACCATACCAATGAAGAGTTTAAATCCAAAGGTTTCCAGTTTCTTGCTCCAGTATTGAATGGATTTACACCTAAAATCCTATCTTATGCAACAAACATAATTTATTCAACCAGATGAACAGACCACAACCAGTATTACCTTTAAGATGAGTTTGTTTCATGAGTTTTGCTGAGAGGAAAGCAGTCAATAGCTGTGTGGTCAAATCGCATCTCACTGAGCTAGGGAATGGTGGCTCACACCTATAATGCTTGCTACTCAACAAACTGAGATCCAAGGATCAAGGCTTGAAGCCAGCCTAGGCAGACAAACTTAGACATACACCTCTCATTAACAAGTCAGAAGTGGAAGTATGGCTTGCTCAAGTAGGAAAAAAAAAAGAAAAACTTGAATAAAAAATTAAGGGAGGGGCCAGGAGTTTAGCCTAGTGGTAGAGTGCTTGCCTAGCATGCACAAAGACCCAGGTTCAATTCCTCGGTACCACATACATAGAAAAAGCTAGAAGTGGTGCTATGGCTCAAGTGGTAGAGCTCTAGCCTTGAGAAAACCCAAGGACAGTGCTCAGACCCTGGCCAAGGACTGGCAAAGAAAAAAAAAAAACCTAAGGGAGAATGAGTGAAAGGCCCTGTGTACCAGCACACAAAAAATTACATTAAATTAGAAGATATTAAACTGCTTAGCTGGAGAAAAGATAGGAGATTTTTCTCTTGTATTTCACCCTGTTTCCATTATGACTTTAGCACACATTAGAAAACAGTTTCTGTAAAATACCCCTTTGTGCTATTCTGTTCAGGGCAGAATGAGCTTACAAGGAGCTGACATTGTTTGTTTGTTTGTTGTACTGGAATCCTGAGGCTTGAACTCTGGGCCTGGGTACTGTCCCTGAGATTTTCTTTGTTCAAAGCTAGTGCTAACCACTTGAGACACACCTCCACTTCCAGCTTATGCTGGTAGATTGGAGATGAGTGTCAGGGACCTTCCTGCCCAGGCTGGCTTTGAACTCTGATCCTCAGATCTCAGCTTTCTGAGTAGCTAGGATTACTGGGCATAATTAGGATCTTAAGATGAAATCAATCTGTTTCAATGCCCATCTCCTGTGGTTCTTCCCTCCTTTTATTCCTTCAGCCTCAGACTCTGTGGCTTTAGCATCTTGAGAAAGAAGGAAGGAGGTTGTCATCTTCGAATTCACTTTGAATATCCTTCTCTATTCCAAAGATCAGGGCTTACCTCTGCGTTTTCAGATACAGTGAGTATAGGTCCTCTAAGGACAATATTCCTGAATTCAGAAGGATTTATCTTTTTTATTTCGTTTTTTTCTCCCCAGGCCAGATTTCGTATGCCTAAGGAGCAACTGGAACTTTTAAAGTGAGTGAGACTTTCTGCTGTATCATCTTGTGGTACTGTCAAAATGCTGCAACGGTTTGATAAAAATATAAAACTTAAGTGATTTCTCTGTAATTGCGTTTGCTTGCTTTTTCATGTCACTTAAGAGTCTTTCTGGGCATTTTCTCTTGCCCTCCTTAAAAAAGTAAATCTACTTAAACTACCTATACCTGGGCATGATAGTATGTACCTATAATGCCATGATGCTGAGGCAAGAGGATCTTAATTTTGAGGATTGGCTAGCAAGTGCCAGGCAACATGTAAGATTCTGTCTCAAAGCTCAAATTAATTAATTACTTGATTTAAGTAAAATAACATAGACATGTATACATACACATTAGAATGTTGTGTGTGTGTGTGTGTGTGTGTGTGTGTGTGTGTGTGTGTGTTATACAGCATAGTTAGGACCAGCTCTGTGTTCCTTTGCTTCTCTTCTTTGGCCATATTGTTTTATCTTTATTCTTTATGTTTTGAAATACACAGAAACCATTTTCTTTTATCTTGTGATTCTTTACAAACAGAAAGGAAAGCCAGACTTTGGAGAACAATTTCCGTGAGATTCTGTCTTTAATTGACCAAATTGGTGTTCTGAAGGCATTGCTTAGAGACATGAGGGATAGCTCACACAATTACAGCTGGACCACTGTTGGAGATATCTTAGAAGAACAGGACAGCCCAGAAGTGCTGGATGAGGCAAGCAGGCCTGGCTGTGGGAGGTGGGATGGCACTGGGATAGGGTGGTCTTGTGTGCCAGTCTTATTCTGTTGTCTGTGTGCAAAACTGAGTAGTCACTGGTGAGAAGCACTGGGTTTCTTTGGAATGCTTCCTTTCTCTTACTGAAGCTTGCCCTGGAAACTCACTTCTTCAGAACTGTGCCCCAAAGATGACTTTATATCACAAAAGGACCTACTCCCCCCCAAAGGTGTGAGGCTCTGTCCCCAGCTTTGGCACCAGCAGTGGAAGAGGAGAGTTAGGTTGTGGAATCAAGTTTTTTTCAGGACAGAGAAAAGCAAGGGACATTCATTAGGTTAAACTTAAATTAATAAAGAACCTTTCTTCCAAGGGTCATTTGGATATATATTACTTGACAGCCATAAAAATTATTAATACAGCTGAGCATCAGTGGCTCCCACCTGTAAGCTTAACTACTAAGGAGATGAGATCTGAGAAGCATGGTTCAAAGCCAGCCTGGACGAGAAACTCTTATCTCCAAATAACTATCAAAATGCTGGAAATGGGGCTGTGGCTCAAGCCTTGAAAAGCTCAGGGACAGTGCCCAGGCCATAAGTTCCAGCTCTAGGACTGGCATACACACACACACACACACACACACACACACACACACACACACACACACACTCACACACTCACACACCAGTACAGGCCCCAGGAAATCATACAAGGAACACATGAAGTTCAAAGATTGCTGTTCAAAGCCAGTCCAGGCCGAAAAGTCTGTGAAACTCACTATCCAGCAAAAAGCTGGATGTGAAGGTGTTTCTCAGCAGGTAGAGTACCAAACATGAGCAAAAATAGCTAAGAAAGAGAAGACACCTCTGAATTCAAGTCTCAATATCACTAAATACACACAATAAAAGAACCTGACATTAACTTAAATGGTTGAAAACCAACCTTCTACTTTCATTCCTTCTTTTTGCCTTCCCTTTTTTTCTCCTTCCTTTCCTTTCTTCCTCCCTCCCTCCCTCCCTCCCTCCCTCCCTCCCTTCCTTCCTTCCTTCTTTCCTTCATCCTCTCTTCCTTGCTTTCCTTTCTTTTCTCTCTCCCTCTCTTTCTTTCTCTTTTATGACACTAGAGGTTGAACTCAGGGCCTGTGTTTGCTCTAGATAATCAGTGTGGTGATTTGGAAGAGGTAGCAATGATCGCCATGCTTCTGGCAGTGTGGGGGGTGCTGGACAGCATTGGCTCCTCCTGTGTTCCCACATTGCTGTGAAGGGGACATTCCAAACCCAGCTGGAGAACCAGGCCAGGGCTCCCAGGGGAAGCACCCACACTGTTACTTTGCCACTTGCATTGGGGCCTAAGTCCAAGTCAATAATGTGTGTTGAAAATCCCAAGAAGTGGTTGGAAATTGTTAACTGAAAACTGTTCTGGCAATTATTGCAGGAAATGTCAAACTTGGTACATTATGTGCTTAAAAAGCTGAGAGAGGACCAGGTGCAGATGGCTGATTACGCGCTGAAGTCGGCTGGTTAGTATGGAGAAATGAGACTGGCAAAACACATTTCAGAAAGAGCACTTCAGTGTGGCTTACAATTTTTATTAGGAAAACATGATTCATGATTCTTCATGGGGTCCCCAGAGGAGCAAACTTACTAAATCTAGGTGACAAAGAATTTACACGAGGTTGATGTTGCTGGCAGCAGTGGTGTGTGTGTGTGTGTGTGTGTGTGTGTGTGTGTGTGTGTGTGTGTGTGTGTGTGTCTGTCTGTCTGTCTGTCTGTACTGGGACATTAACTCAGGCCTGGGTGCTGTCCCTTAGTCTTTTCACTCTACCACTTGAGCCACACCTCCACTTGCTGCTTTTTGCTTGTTAAATGGAAAGAGAAGACTTCGCTGCCTGAGCTAGCTTCAAACCACTATCCAAAGATTTCAGCCTCCTGAGTAGCCAGGATTACAGGCTGAGCCAACAGAACTCAACTAGAAATGGTTATCTTGATTGTATTTTGAATGCAAATTTCAGAGAAGAGAAAACCTGCAATTTTGTTGTTGTCTTCAATGAGAACCAAGAAAGTTCAGAGGCAGCAATGAAGTTGGGAAGGCAGAAAATATTTTAAGCATAGCACATTTGGCCACATTTCAAAAAAATCATCATGTAAAACAAATCTCATTCATTATTAGTGATCAAATGACAGGGTTTAAAGGCCAATTACAATTCTAAGTATTTTCCGATTTAATTTTAATCTTCAAATAACCCTGTCTTTGGTTATGAGCATGATGTGCTTAATGATAATGTGGAAGGAAAGAGAAGATGCAGGGAGAGTGTGGAAGAGGACTTAGAACTAATTCCTTTATTTTTTTTAATTAATTAAATTTATTTATTTATTTATTTTTGCCAGTCCTGTGCTTGAGCTCAGGGTCTGAGCACTGCCCTTGGACTTTCTCATGTTTAGAGCTCTACCACTTGAGCCTCAGCACCACTTCCGGCTTTTCCCCCCTATGTATGTGGTACCAAGGAATTGAACCCGGGTTTTCGTATATGCTAGGCAAACACTCTACCACTAGGCCATACTCCCACCTCCCCCCCTTTTTTTTTGCCAGTCCTGGGCTTGAGCTCAGGGCCTTAGCACTGTCCTTAGACATTTTTTGTTCAAGGCCAGCACTCTGCCACTTGAGCCACAGCACCATTTCCAGCTTGTGTATGTGTGTGTGTGTGTGTGTGTGTGTGTATGTGATACTGAGGAATCGAACCCAGAGCTAGGTGAGCACTTTACCACTAGGCTATGCTCTTAACCCCTAATTTCTTGACTATATAAAAATAAGCCAAGAAACTGAATACACACTAAGACACCTTTAAAAAGGAAACTCCAAGCTAGATACCATTACTAGTATTTATAATCTTAGCTACTCAGGAGGCTGAGACATAAAGCATGGAAGTTTGAGATAAGCCAGGCAGAAAAGTCTGTAGAGCTCCATCTTTTATCAACCAGCAAATGCCAAACTACAGGCATGACTCCACTAGTGCAATGCTAGCTGTAAGCAAAAAGGCCAAGTGAATTGGTGGCTCTGAGTTCAAGTTCTGATTCTAGCAAGAACAAAAAAAACCTGGGCACTGGTTGCCTGTAATCCTATAATCCTACCTTCTAAGGAGGCTGAGATCTAAGGATTACGGTTTGAAGTCAGCCTGAGCAGGAAAGTCTATGAGATTCTTAGCTCCAATTAATCACTCAAAAACTGGAATGGGCTCTGTGGTGTAAAGTGGTAGAACACTAGCTTTGAGCTAGAACATTCAAAGATAGCATCCAGGTCCCATGTTCAAGCCCCACAGCTGACCAGAAAAAAAAAATAAAGAAACTCCAGGGCTATGGCTATGTTTTTAGTAGTAGAGTACTTATCTAGCGTACACAATACACTGAGTTTGATCTCAAGCACTTATATATTTCTGTATTTGTAAATAAATAAACTAGAAATCACAGAGCTTAGATGTTTCATTGCTCTTTTTATTTTTAATTAATTAATTTAATGCCAGTATTGGGGCTTGAACTTACAACCTTACACTTTTTACCCTCAAACCTGTCACTCCACCACTTGAGCCACACCACCACTTCCAGTCTTTTGCTCATTCATTAGAGATGTTTTTTAGCTTTGCCCAGGCTGGCTTTGAACTACAATCCTGAGATCTCAGCCTTCTGAGTAGTTAGGATTACAGGTGTATACCATTGACACCCCACCATTATTTAATTTTTTGACATGAATCAGTGCCCGAAATTGTGTGAAAATACATAAAGCAAACAGGATTTCCTCAAAATGATTACAATGCAGAGGAAATGAAAACTGTCATAGTTCCCCTATCTTTTTCTGAGTATAAATTTTACTTTGTTTTTTGTATGTTTTCTATTAACAAGTTTTCAAGGTCATCATTGATTTCAAATGATATGTTTTGAGCTGATGTTATTTCTTTATTTTAAAAATTACTTTGTAATTTTAGGAGCCTCTATCATTGAAGAGGGGACCTCAGAAAGTTACATAAATAATAAGGCAAAATTATACTGGCATGGGATAGGGTTCCTAAATTATGAGATGCCCCCTGATACCATTCTCCAGGTAACTGTGATTAACTCTTTCTAATTTAGTATTCTGTTATAATTTATCATAAAAATATGAATGTTTAAGGCAATGTAAGAGTATCCAAACTTGAGTATCCAACCTGAGGTCTCTTCACATGTGTGAATCATTCTATTGTATAAATTATTCTTGTTGGTTCATATTGTCTACTAGTATTATATTATTATAGTGTTATATATTATAATATGCATATATTACATATATAGTAATATAGCATATTTTAATATATTTGTCTTATAAAAGAGGCTTTAATCCAACATGTCAGTTTGTGAATATAATGCGTCCTGACAAGTGTCACCCCTTCAGTTCTGCACTCTTATTTGGGATAGATCCATGCTCACATATGTATACCGAACAACACCACTATTTTTTCCCATCCTTCCTCTCTCCAGTCCTTTGCCTCTCCTTCTGGAACTTCAGTTCCACCCTCTTAAGATAAAATATGCTTCAGTTTCCTGGTATGCATTTTCTTCAAAGGATAATTGTTGAGAGGAGTTACACCATCAGAGTCTGCCCTTGTGTATTCCTTATTTTAGTCTATTTGTTTGTGTAGATATGCATATAGTCCTGTATACATTTTCATATAAATTATAATCTGTAAATCATGATTGGTTCATTTGTTATTATGTAGTCTTTAAAGATCAGCAAACTAAAAAACATATTCCACATCACTAAGTTGTTTTCTGGCCTCTCTTTTCTATTAAAAATCTCAAGCATGCATCAAATAATGTGAAAGTGCTTGTCCTATAAGTACCAATCACAAGCTAATTGCTATCAAGTCCAGTTATAACTGAAGAAAGTTCCAAGTAAGGTTTCCGCCTAAGCTTTGAGTCCCATTGCAAAAGGAAGCGATGCTGAGAGATGGTAAAAACACACCCTAACGATGATCTACTGTCTGAAATTGGTTTTAAAACAAACCCCAAATTCATACCAGGCTATAGTTTAGATTAGAAATCAGAACCCTTATGTTTCTTCTAAACCACCAGGACCAATGTCCCCATAATTATTATCACCACCACCATCACAGTCACTACCACTCATAATCACCACCCTTACCATTATCATGACCACCACTACCACCACCATCACCATAACCATCACCACTGCCCCATTCCTACCACCACCATCACCGCTACCACTGTCACCATTATAACCACCACCAGAAGCACCACCATCACTCTCAGTATTGCCACTATCACCATAACAACCACCGCCACTACCACCACCACTAATACCATTCCTATAACCATCACAAGTGCCACGTCATCACCACCATCACTACTTTCTATCATCACAAACATAACCATCATCGCCACCAGAACCACAATCACAACCACCAGGCTCTTACCACTGATATTACTGTCTTCACCAGCATAATCAGCACAGCCACCACCAGGTCTTCTAACTGCCTTCTAGCAGCCCACAGTCCGATGGAGCAATGGCACATCTGCTCATGTGATGAAAGAAGGGCTCTGGTTGACAGAAGCATGAAGTGTTCTGGAACAACCACGAAACCTAGTTTTCCTGTTTAGATGCAATCCTGCCTTGTTAACTATACACATGGTAGAGACAGACAGACAGTCAATAGGAATTGATGTATAGGTGGGTTTACATGCCCAGAGAAGAGATTAACCCCGTGATTTCTTTGCAGCCAGATGTCCACCCTGGAAAGTGCTGGGCTTTTGCAGGTTCCAAGGGTCATACTCTAATCAAGCTTGCCAGGAAGATTGTACCAGCAGCGGTTACCATGGAGCACATATCAGAGAAGGTGTCACCCTCAGGAGACATCTCCAGTGCACCCAAGGAGTTTTCAGTCTATGTGAGAAGTCATCTACATGTCATTCAGAGCTAAAAATTAAGAGCTAGACTCTCAGCTTGATTGCATAACTAAGTAGTTGGGCTTTTGTTGTCTATAAAGTAAGAGAGGTGAGCAGGGGGCCTCGTAACTCACACCTGTAATCCTAGCACCTAAAAGGGCTGAGATCTGAGGATGTCAGTTGGAAGCCAGCTTGGGAAGGGAAGTCCATGAGACAACCAGGTGCTATTAACTACTAAGAAAATAAAAGCCGGAAGTGAAGGTCTGGCTCAAGGGGTAGAGTTCTAGCCTACAGCAAAAAAATCTCAGGGACAGCATTGAAGCCCTGAGTTCAAGTACCAAGACAAGAGAGCAGGGGAGAAAGAAAGAGAGAGTGGAATGGGAGAGGGGGAGAGAGAGGAAACAGAGGGAGGGAGAGATGAATGAGATGATTTCTTTGGTTTAATTTTAGCTTTTTTTTTACTTATACTTGCATAGCTGAAAACTTAGATAGTTCCATAAACTTTGTAACAGACTCTTCCCATCCACAATTCTCATTCTGCAGCTTCCACAGGCAATGCCTTTAGCTGTTGCTTGAGGTGTTTGCCTCCAGATTTCTTTAACGATTCTTTCTTGATTCTTCAGTTTGGGGTATTATCTAATGACATCTTCCAATTCCATAAGGGCTCCTTCTAGCTTCTCAATAGCCTTTTGTGTTACTGAAAAAGATAGGTTTAAGAAGATGTAATTCACATAATCTTTAATTCACTAATTCAAGGTGCACACTTGCATGGTTTTTAGTGTCTATGATCTCATTCACCTTTCACCATCTTTACTATCATCCAAATTCACAGCACTTAAGCTTAGCCTTCTTTTTTCTTCCACCACACACCCAGTCCCTAATAATCACTATCTACCTTTACAAATATTCTGAACATCATATAAGGTGTGGTCTTTGATGAATTTTGTGTGTACCAGTACTGGGGCTTGAACTCAGGCCTAGATTTCTATCACTTAGATTTTTTTTCCTCTCAAGACTGGTATTCTAACACTTGAGCCACAGGTCCACTTCTTGGCCTATTGGTGGTTAATTGGAGGCCAGAGTCTCACTGACTTTACCTGCTCAGGCTAGCTTTGACCCCCAATCTTCAGATCTCAGTCTCTAGAGTAGCTGGGATTATATGCATGAGCCACAGATTGCTTTCTTTTTAAAATTTTTTATTGTAATTAGTAGAAGGTACATTTCTTAACAATCATTGCTACCCCTTCTCATGTTTTTGTCCCCATTTCCCTCCCCAACCCCCTTCCCTTATCTTGTTTTCCCCACTTCCCTATCCTATTTCAAATAAGCAAATAAACATATATATAATATATCAGATAACAAGGTAAGATGAGAAATAACACAGTATATTAAGAACAACAGTCACACCTTATATGGCACTTGTTTCTATATCTTGGAAGTCCTTTCATTTAGCCTCATCCTATATGGCCTTATGTATCTAGGTTTTGCCCAATTGTAAACCTCTGCTGGGAGAGTCCAAGGTTTATACTACTTATGACACATAAGGGAAACCATTGAGCCTATGTTCCTTTGAGTCTGGCTTACTTCATTTAATATTTTTTTCTAAGTCTTTCCATTTCCTTACAAATGGGGCAATGGCAGCATAGAATTCCATTGTGTATAAATACCACAGCTGGTTGATCCAATGATCAACTGAGGAGCATTTAGGTTGGTTTCATGTCTTCACTATGGTAAATAGTGCTGCAATGAACATCATTGTGCTAGTGGATTTAGTATGTCCTTGTTTCTGGTCGGTTGGGTAAATGCCCAGTAGTGGAATTACTGGGTCATAGGGGAGCTCTATGTTTAGTCTTTTGAGGAAGTACCATACTCCTTTCCATAGTTTACACTCCCACCAACAGTGCAGTAGTGATCCTTCCTGGCCACATCCCCACCAACATCTGTTATTAGATTTCTTGAACATGGCCATTCTAACTGGGGTGAGGTAGAATCCCAGAGTTGTTTTGATTTGCATTTCTTTTATGGCCAGAGATGTCGAGCATTTCTTCATGTGTCTATAGGCCATTTTTAATTGTTCTTCAGAGAAGACTCTCTTTAAGCCTTTGGCCCATCTTTTAATGGGATGGTTGTTTCTTTGGAGATTAGTTTTGGAGTGATTCAATTTTTTGAGCTCTTGATATAGTTTAGATATGAGGCCTTTGTTGTATGGTTAGTGAAGATCTTCTCCCACTCTATAGGCATTCTATTTAGCTTGCTAGCTATGTCCTTTGCCATACAGAAGCTCTGCAGTTTAAAGCAGTCCTACTTATCCAGACTTTCTTTGATTTGTTGTGTTTCTGGGTCCTTATTAAGAAAGTTTCAACCTGTGCCAAGGAGACCTAGTGTATCCCCTATTCTTTCTTGTAAAGTTTTCAGTGTGCATAGATTTCTTTTCTATTTCCATCTTTTCAAGGTTTACCCAAGCATTCTGTTCCTCAGAGATACACCAAATCTCTGGTGAATTGGTGCAACTTGAACAACTACACTCCTGTATTTTAACCTCTCCTCTCCTTCTGTGTTGCTTTCTTTTCAGGGCATCACAAAAAAATGTGATGGAGAAGAAATTTTCCTAGGACAATTTATATATAACAAGACAGAAGACACAATTCAAACATTTGAACTCCAGGTAACGAGTACCCTAGGAAATATGTTTGGCTCTATTGCTAAGAGGATTTCCTGGACAGTTGCATGTGTTGGGGGGAGGGGTAAGATTAAATAAGACACACGCTTGTGTTAAGCAAGCCTCACCACAACCTCAGTTTGGTGGATTTTATTGCAAAAGATGGACAATTGTACAAAGCTGCCAGTTAAACCTGTCTGCTATATGTTGTTTCTCAGTCCTCTTCCTCACTTTCAGTACTGAGATCAAGCCTAGCTTTCTGCACATGCAAGGAGAATGCTCTATCACTGAGCTCCATCAGCTGTCCTTCCTCTATTATTTTTTGTGTTTGGCCTCAGAGCTTTCTGCTTGCCAGGAAGGTGCTTGCCCACTTGAGCCATGCCTCTTGTTCTTTGTTTTAGTTACCCCCATACATACAAAGTTCATTCTAGCACCTTGAATTATAAGGTTTTATCCTTTTCCATGGGCTAGCCTGGATCATGGAACATTTTCTCTCCTCTCCTCTCCTCTCCTCTCCTCTCCTCTCCTCTCCTTCCCTCCCCTCTCCTCTCCTCTCCTTCCCTCCCCTCCCTTCCCCTCCCTCCCTCCCTCCCTCCCTCTTCCTCTCCCTCCCCCCCCCTCTCTCTCTCTCTCTCTCTCTCTCCCTCCCTCTCTCCCTCCCTCCCTCCCATGTAGCCAGGATGGCAGTCATCTCAATTCGCAATTTGTTCCCTTGTTATTAATTAAGTTTGACAGACACTGCTTTGTTTCCTTGATGCAATGTGAGTAGAGGAAGAGAGGTACTCAGAAGAAGAGGAAATATTTACTACAACATGAGAATACGTATGAGAAAAGCCAGGTACTAGTGGCTCATACTTATCATCTTAGCTATTCAAGAGACTGAGATCCGAGGATCATGATTCAAAACCAGCCTGGGCAGAAAAAAAGTCCAAGAGACTCTTAATTCCAATTAAACAGCAAAAAAGACAGGTGAATTAATGCACCTTCTATCTGGCAAATATCATGTAACCCTTTTATTAATTACAATAAAAAATATTAAAAAAAAGACAAATGTAGAGCTTGCAGCTCAAGTGACTCAGCAATAGCCTTGAGTAAAAAGCCTTCAGTAAAGAGCCTTAAGTAAAAGAGCAAAAGGCAGTGCCCATGCCCTGAGTTCAAGTTCCAATACCAGCACACACACACACACACACACACACACACACACACACACAAACACACACACACACGGAAAATAAAAAAAGAAAAAGAACTGCAACCATTAAATTTCCTGGGCTTGAACTTACGAATCCCTGCTCCTTAGGACTGGTTCTCTGTAGTGCAGGCCTGTAACCCTTTCTACTCAGAAGTCTGAGGCCTGGGGAATCATCATTCAAAGTCAGCCAGGGTAGTTGTAAAAAACTGTAAGAAAAGCCTGTAAGATGTCAACATTAATTTTAATCTTCCTGAAATTGATTAAATTGTGTGAAATATATTTTCCTCATCTCTAGCCATAGGAGGAAAGTGAAGAAAGGTAAAAAGCCAGATAATATATAGACAAATATTTATTTATCACTTTTAGGCTTATGGTGAGGAAAAAAAAACATTGGTCCATTTGTCTGTGTGTGTGTGTGTGTGTACATGTACTCATTCACACACATATGTCAACACTGAGCTTGAACTCAGGGCCTTGTACTTCCATTTGGCTTTTTCACTCAAGGAATATAATAACAACCATTCAATCCAAACTTCCATTTTCAACTTTTGGGGGGTTAACTGAAGATAAGTTTCATAGCCCAGCACTGGTAGTTCATTCTATAATTCCAGCTACTCAGAAGTCTTGAGATTTGAGGATCACAATTTGAAGCCAACCTGGGCAGAGACTCTTATCTCCAATTAACCAGCAAAAAGTTGAAAGTGGAGCTGTAGCTCAAGTGGCAGAGTGCCAGCTTGATGATTTAAAGGCCAAGGTAAGAGTATGGGGCCCTGTATTCAAGTCCTAATACTGGTACACGTGTGCACACCTATACATACATACATACACACACACACACACACACACACACACACACACACACACACACACACACACACACACACTGACTTAGAGTCTTGCAGATTTTCCAGCCCAAGCAGGAAATATGAAGCCAATATTATGATCCCTCCACGTCTTCACCTCCTAGGATTACAGACTTGAGCCACCAGCTCCAGGCTGGGAGCAAAGGACATCTCCAGGCTCTGAGTTCAAGCCCCAATACATACACACATACACATGTGCACACACATAGAAAAATAGAAAAAGGAAAAACACCAATCATTACTGTAAGGGACTGGAGTATCTGTGGATTTTTGGTATGAGCCAAAGGGTCCTGAAATTCCTCCTCTCAGGCAGATGTAAGGCATGTCAGAGTAATTGATAGAGTTGTAGAGCTTCATCTTCATTTAGACTCATATATTTGTTTATTATTCATTTGTTTGAGAAAGGGTCTCACTAGGTAGTAGAGGCTAGCCTTGAACTTTCAATCTTCCTGTCTCAGCCTTCCAAAGGCTGGAGCTGGAGGTGTACACCATAATACTTGGTTCACATATTTGTTTATAAAGTTGGCTTCATAGATATGCTTTTGAAAAATTGACTAAGTGGTGGTGTTTTTAATTATCTTTAAGTAATTGTACAGTGGAGTTTCAAATCAACATATTGGTTCAAGAATAGATATGCTTTTCATACACCAAACCTCTCCCCCTCTCCCTGGCATAGCCAGATAACAGCACTGAGGCATGTGTATCCAGACCCTCTTACCTCATATTCTCTTCCTCTCTCCCTCCTTCTCTCCCTCCCCCCTCCTCTCTCTCTCCTCTTTCCCTCTAGTGGCTTGTTTTCTCATCCATTAGAAAATACTGTGTTGTATCAGCATTCATTGGGGTTCTTGGTGAATTCTTCTGTAAGGAGTTTAATTTTTCTCCTTTATTTTCAGCACAAAGCTCCAGAATCTTTACTGTGTGTGAAACTCACGATCCTTAGCAACTGGGGACACCCGAAATATACTTGTTTGTACCGGTTCAGGGTCCATGGAGTCCCCAGCGAAGACACATAGAAGAGTTAGTATAGAAGGTGGTGAGTCCACGTCCCGAATATTCCAGGATTTTTATTCCCTTAGAGCAGGCTGAATCCCTAAGAATAAAAATAACCCAGAGTGGGAAAAAAAATCTCAAAGTGGTTCTTACTTACTAATGAAAAGTGAATATATTTTATTAATAAAAACACAAAACTCAATGTCCTTGTGGTATTTTAGTTACTGAGGATACATTGTGATGTAGCTAGAACAATGAGAATTTATGTATGTATGTGTGCCAGTACTAGGGTTTGAACTTAAAACCAGGCAGTCTTCCTTGCTTTTTTTTTTTCACTTACAGCGGGCACTCTACCTCTTCAGGCACACTTCTATTTCTAGATTTTTATTGATTAATTAGAGGTGACAGTCTCTTGGATTTGTCTGCCTGTACTGGCTTCAAAGTGAGATCTTGAGATCTCAGACTCTAGAGTAACCAGGATTACAGGCGTGAACCACCAGCACTAGTCTTGAGAAATGTTTTTTGTTTGTTTGTTTTGTTTTTGTATTTGGGAGAGGATGATCTTATTCCACAGTTATCTTTACCATGGCATCTCATCTATCTCCCTCTACCTTCGTAGCATGATTCAGAGGCACAAGCCAGTATCATGAGAGAAGAAACAGATCATTTTTAAATTATAGGTAAAACTAGCAAGAAATTCTAGCCATGACTATATGCAGATAATTTGATGCATTTCAAGATATGCAATCGCCTTCTTTTAAAAAATTACAACTGCCAGGCACCAGTAATTCTAGCTACCCAGAAGACAGATCTGAGAGTCATGGCTTGAGACCAACTAGATCTGACAAATCTGAAAGACTGGTATCTCCAATTAATCAGCAAGTGGAGATGTGCTCAACTGGTAGAGAACTGGCCTCATGAGAAAAAGCTAAGGATAGCGCCCAGTTCAAGCCCTAAAGCCAGAACAACTGCAAAAAAAAAAAAACCCCACAAAACTATAGGATATTTGAAGTATCTTTCTCCCAAATACTTTGAAGAGTCTTTGGATATCAATCTACGTGGAAATTCATTCCTGACATGAGGAGAGTTTCTCCCAAAACACTCATGCTGTTGGAGGGTATGCATTTATTTCCTCACTTTATTTTTTTCATATAATTGTATTGTACTTAATAGAAGGGTTACATGATGTTCCCCAGATAGAAGGTGCATTACTTCACAAACATTGATATCCTTTCTCATGTTTTGGTCCCCATTTCCCTTCCCCCACTCCCACCCCTCACCTTGTTTTCCCCCTTCCCTATCTATTTCCTCACTTTATATTCTCCTGAATAAAAGCAACATACATTGCCTTTCAGATTTGATGCTGAGCTTTTGTTTTCCTCCCCCCAGGGAGTATTTTTCTTTCCCTGACATTAATTGCTAACAGGAGGACAAATAATCACTTCTCTTACCCCAGGGACTGGTGAAGAGAAGCATGCACTCAAAACATGCCAAGCCAAGTGTAACTCCCAGTGACAGCCAGTGAAGGCATGTGATTTAGCCAGATAGAATTTATCTCTCCAGCTATAAAGAAGTCACTCTGCTAGCTCCCAACATGTGTATATCCTAACATTTTATATGCATGTGCACTTATGTGTTCGTGTAGCTCATCTTGTAAGACATGATTAGGGTAGGATCTTGCACGCCCCTACAGAGGCAAACCTCAGAGACAGCATCAGCACTGGTCCCTCAATCACTGTGTGCCTGAAGTGGTAACTCCTCGGGCCTGGATGCTTAAAGTCAGAGGTCATGTACCAACTAGATGGTAAACCAACATGAACACGCATCGCATCAGAAAGCTCTGCTGGTTCACTGAAAATCTTGTCTCAAGAATCTGCCTCCCGGAGCTGGCTTCAAACCGTGGTCCTCGGATCTCAGCCTTCTGAGCAGCGGGAATTCCTGATCCGTAACATTCGACGTACGCTGTGGTGGACATGGGGGGAATGAGACAAAAAGTGAGGAAAGAGGAGGAAAAGGCAGAGGGAGGGGAGGGGAGGGAGAAAAAAGAAGAGAAGGAAAAGGGAACGGGAAAGAAGAAGGAAGAGAAAGGAAGCCCAGCCGGGCCTGGGGCACAGCACCCGGAACCTCCTCCCGGGGCACCGGGCGGAACTCCCGTGCGCGCGGGCGCGTTTCCGGGCGGGCGCGTTTCCGGGCGGGCCGCGTTTCCGGGGGGGCGCGCGCTCAGCGTCCGGGTCGCCGCCGCCGCGGAGAGGCCCGGCCGCCACCATGAAGTTTCGGGCCAAGATCGTGGACGCGGCCTGTCTGAATCACTTCACGCGTGAGGCCCGGAGACTGCGGGGAATTGGGCGGGGGTGGAGTGGGGGAGGCGGGCGAGGGCCGCGGGAGGCCGGGCGCGGGCTGGCGGCGGTTCCGGGCCCGCCGGCCGTCACGTGACCCGGCGGGCTCCAGATGCGGCGCCCGGCGCTCCGGGCGCTCCGGGTGCTCCGGGTGCTCCCGAGTGTTCCCGGCGCTCCGGGCGTTCCGGGCGTTCCCGGCCCCGCCTGCCGCTGCGGGCGTTCCCGGCCCCGCCTGCCGCGTCCGTCGTGCTTCCTTAGAGTGTGCCGGATGTAGGGTGCCCGGTTGGGCCCCGAGCCTCAGTCTCCCTCCTGAGCACCGCCCGCCCGGCGCAGCGGTGGTCGGGGAACCGGCGTGCTGGCAGCGCTCTGGAAGAACTGTTTAAGTGGGATCTGGAGAACTCGTCAGCCATGTGCCTCACTCTGTGTGTGTGAGCCGGGCCAGGGGCTCGAACTCAGATCCCGGGCGCTGCCCCCGGGCTTTCCGCTCAGGGCTCGCGCTCTTCCGAGTCCGCACCGACCTTCCCCCCTGGTCTGCCTTCCAACCCTGGTCCTCACCCCTCAGCCTCCCTCCTCAACGATTAGGATTACAGGCGTGAGCCATCAACGCCTGAAAAAAGTATTGATAGGGCTTAATTATTTTTCTAATGTTCCCCCGAAGTTATTAAGGATTTAAATGAGGGAAGAGAACAAATCCAGCACCTCTTAGTAGGGACTACACAAAAGGGAAACAGCATGACAACCGTAAAAATAAGCTTTTCTGTCTAGTCAGATCAACTTAAAACCTTATGTAAACTTCAATGTCGTAGTAAGGGAACCCATTTATGAACATTAGCTGCACATTCAAATTCACTCAAGAAAGTGAACAGACCAAACATTAAAGATGAAACTTAGGGCCGGGAGTTTGGCCTACTGGTTAAAGTGCTTGCCTACCATGCACGAAGTCCCGGGTTCGATTCCTTGGTACCACATACATAGAAAAAAGCCAGAAGTGGTGCTGAGGCTCAAGTGGTAGAGCTCTAGCCTTAAAGCCCAAGGACAGTGCTCAGGCCCTGAACCCAAGCTCAGGACTGGCAAAAAAAAAAAAAAAATGAAACCTAGATGATGCAGCAAAGTCCTCAGGAAGGTATAGTAGCTGTCATGTATTTCTATAAAACGAGTTATGTTTCCACGGCTCTTTTTCTTATGCCAACCTATACTCAGGTTTTTGAAGGAGAGAAAATGCAACAATTTCTGAATTGATGGTGCATATATATATATATATATATACATATATATTTACAATTTCCAATGTAAGGCCATTTATTAAAATAGAGAAGATGAAAATTAAGGCAAAAGAAAGATTCAACCTTTCACAATTAAAAAATAGAAATAATCACAACCTTAAAACTAACTTAGGCTGGGCACCAATGTTCACACTTGTAATCCTAGCTACAAGGCTGAGATCTGAGGATCATTGAAGCCAGCCCAGGCAGGAAAGTGAGACTCTTAGCTCCAATTAGCCACTAAAAGACTTGGGATGGCTCTGTGGCTCAAAGTGGTAGATTGCTAGTCTTGAGCTAAAGAGTTCAGGGACAGTGACCTGGCCCTCAGTTCTAGCCCTAGGATGAACTGGAAAAAAAAAGGAAGGAAGAAAAGAGACTGGGTACAAGTGGCTCAGATCTGAAGACCAAGGTTGGAAGCCAGCCCAGCTAGGAAATACAGTGAGATTTTTCTCCCCAATTAACCACCCAAAAAGCTGGAAGTGGAGGTATGGCTCAAATGGTAGAGCGCTAGTCTTGAACAGAAAAGCTCAGAGATGACACCTAGGCCCTGAGTTTAAGCCCCAGAACTGGAACAACAACAACATAACGTATGTTTTTTAAAAAAAAGATATGGTTGCAGATTTGTATTCTGTTAACTAAGATATGTCAGCTTATTATTGAGAAAAAATCTTTTTTTAATGTAACAAATCATTTTTACTGTTTTACCATGCTTATTTCACACTGTCATTTGAAAATGGGTCATGTAATGTAGCAGTTTTCATTCTGTAAGTTTCATTTAACTTTACTTAGTGTTGAATACACAGGAAATATACTTTTAGTGCATAAAAATCACAGGATAATGAAAATCTGTTAACTCACGTTGTGATTATTTTGCACAGCTAATGTGCAGAGTAGTAGTAGTAGTAGTAACTCCTTCCTTTCCCTCTTGCTTTAGGAGTCACTCATATGATTGCCAAGCTTGCTAAAATCTGCACCCTCCGCATCCGCCCCGCTAAGTTAAACTTCATCCTCTCAGACAAGATAGCCAGTGGAGGGGTGAGAATGTGGTGTGAGTTAGAGCAGGTGAGTAAAGAGCTCCTGGAGGCCCTCAGACTCCCCCTGCTGTGGCTAGAGAGCCCACAGCAACCTGTTTTCTTCCTTCCTGTAGGAGAACTTTTTCAGCGAATTTCAAATGGAAGGTGTCTCTGCAGACAACAATGAGATTTATTTAGAACTGACATCGGAAAACTTATCTCGAGCCTTGAGGACTGTACAGAATGCTAGAACCTTGAAAATCAAGTTAACTAATAAATATTTTCCCTGCCTTACTGTCTCTGTAGAGCTGGTGAGTAGGAGAAATAGGGTTTCTGAAATTGCCTATAGGGGTCTTGGCCTGGATGAAATATAAGATGTTGGATTTTTTCATGCAGCCTAGTCACACCGTGTCAACACTCTAATGAGTGGCTCCTGTAGGTTGATTTCCTTGCTTTCTCACCAGTACATTTGTTCGTTGGTTCAGCTACTTAGCCCCGAGTAGAACGTGCACAGCATTATGGGCAAGTGGACTTTGAATGGAATTAAGAATATTCCACTTAGACTTGGGATTTCAGTCAATTTTTTTACTCTCATTTCTTTGGCTTTAATTTTGTTTTCAATCATGACAGTATCACTTTTTAAAATCTCTTTTCTTAGCAGTCTGTGTCAAGCAGCAGTCGAATCATCACACATGACATCCCCATCAACGTTATTCCTAGAAAACTGTGGAAGGACCTACAGGAGCCCTTGGTTCCAGACCCCGATGTGAGTGGTGCTTACAGTTCTATTGTCCATCACCATTAAAAGGCCAACCTGGACTTTCCAACGTATGAAATTTTCCATTGTATGTTTGTTTCCTGGTAAGGGGCTTGAACTTGGGGTCTCAGAGTTTCTCATGGCTGGCACTCTACCACTTGAGCCATGTCTCCAGCTCAGCTTTTTGCGGAGTGATTGGATGCGGAATCTTGAGGACTTCTCTGCTGGTTTTGCACTGCAGTCCTCCAGATCTCAGTCTCCTGAGTAACTAGAATACACGACACACACACGAACCAACTGTTCCCCGCATGGTATTTATTTTTAAAGAATTCCCTGAGAAAAGCAATCTGCTCTTTGTTACTTATATAAATCCGCTTAAAGCACTATTGCATGCAATAGAAACACCATACACTTAACACGTAGGAGAGAGACTGCCTTGCTTAGTTGTGGCCTTTAAGCAAAACAAAACTGAAGTCATACTTGAAAGATCGTCCATAATCATGAGACTTCTTGGCATTAGGTGCCACGCTGTGTTTGGTAGGATTTGATGAAGGATATGTGTAGGAGGACCACACAAGGCATTTTTTTATTGCTTAAGAGCTTGGGTTAACTTCCCCGCTAAGAGGAACCCAAAGCCACTGAAATAAAGATGATTCCAGAGGGTCGTTTGTAACCCTCCTCCCTTTTTTTTTAAATGTCAAGTTGGTATTGAGGCTTGAACTAAGGGCCTGGGTGTTGTCCCTTAGCTTTTTTGCTCAAGGCTGGTACTCTGCTACTTGAGCCACAGCTCTACCTCAGGCTTTCTAGTGGTTAATTGGAGATAAGAATCTTAATGCCTTTCCTGCCCTGGCTGCCTTTGAACCCAGATCATCAGCTTCTAAGTAGCTAGGATTACAGGCATGAGCTTCTGGCTCCTGCTGGTTTTTTACCTCTTGCTCACAATTTATTTATTGACTTTCACTAGAAGACATCTACACTTCCTTGGAAAATGCCGGCATTTTGCAAAGAGCTGTAGGTAACACGGCCCCAGGTGAGTTGCAGTAACTATTTGCATGCATTACAGAAAAGGCCCCTGAGTCCTGGGTTCAAGCTCTCAGAGGAAGCTTTCTGCTAAGTGCTTGCTTTTAGTTCCCTGAGGATCTGTATATAGGTATCTCAGCTGTGGTGCCATAGTCCTAAAACTGAAAGAATGTCTCTGGAGATTTAGTTGCCTACCCAGAGGCAGGCATCTCAGATCTTTAATTTGTCTTGAAAACCTGTAAGTCAGTGAGACTTTTCTTTTCATATTTAGAAAGTTTATTCAGAAATTTGAAAAACCGAATTTCAAGCGGGGTGGCAGTGGTTCACATCTGTAGTCAGGAAGCTGCCTTGCTAGTCAGGAAGCTGAGATTTGATCATTTTGATTCAAAGCCAGCTAGGGCAGAATTAACCACCAAAAAGCCAGAAGTAGAGCTGTGGTTCAAGTGGTAGAGCACTAGCCTTGAGCAAAAATGCTCAGGGACGGTGCACAGGCCCTGAGTTCAAGCCCCAGGACTGATACCAAAAAAATAAATAAAATCCCCGAACAAACAACAACAACAAAAAAAAACCAGAATGCGGCCGGGAATTTGGCCTAGTGGTTAAAGTGCTTGCCTTGCATGCACGAAGACCTGGGTTCGATTCCTTGGTACCACATACATAGAAAAAGCCGGAAGTGGTGCTGCAGCTCAAGTGGTAGGGTTCTAGCCTTGAGAAAGTCCAAGGACAGTGCTCAGACCCTGAGCTCAAGCCCAGAACTGGCAAAAAACAAAAAAAAAACAAAAAAAACCAGAATGCTTGAGTACATGTGAATCCAGTATTAGTTATTAAGTCTCTGTTACTACCGAGTTTTTTAATGCCTTCAATATTTAAGATTTCTCTTATTGGTTTTATAGGTTAGTATTAATTTGCCACTCTTGAAGACTATGAAGAATATTGTGGAAAAAATGAAAAACATCAGCAGTCACCTTGTAAGTTGTAACTTTTTTAGTCAAGAATTTTGAGTGAAGTCTAGTTTGTATATACTGCTTGAGTTAGAAAACAGCCTTCCTGTGGCTTGAAGGGCCTGTACTCCTATGCCCTGGTAAAGGCCTGACTTGTGAGGACCTGTCCTCCCCTGGTGTTGAGACCATGTCATAGTGGCTGGTAGAAACCAGTTCTACTGTTTTTTAGTCCTCACTCGCTGGGAAAGCCTTCCTATCTGTCCTTAATCCCCCATGGTTATCTTTATATGAAATGTGTCCCAACAGTTTTAATGTTCTTTCCTTACATCTTGAGCAGAGCGCTCCATCTTTTCTTTTTGGTTTTGTTTGGGCTGTGAGTCTGGTGCTGTCTGGTACTCCTCCAGCCTCTGACAGCAATTCTCTCTCCCCTGTGTTTGTTTGAGCCCTGCATCAGGCATGGGAAGCACACTTCTTGTAGTTGCAGGATGAATTGGTGATGTGATTTAGAGGGGTACTTGCCCTGCCCATTATTCAGTGAACTGTGGGCACAGGCCCCCACATCCCAGTCATCGTCGTTGTGAGTTCAGCAGCACTGGCACCCAGTCAGAGGGTACTTTTATGTCAGTTGTATTTTGTGACAGTCTCCAACAGCCACATTCACAAAAAAAAAAAAAAATCACAGTATTGAAGGTGATAGGGACTGTGGATTGTCCTCATTCACATCTTACCTCATCTTGAACTCTCTCTTGACTCACCCCACAACTACATTTCCTGTGTCTCTGCATCTCTGACTGTCCACTCAGTAAATGTGAACCTCTGATCTTTTCCACTGCTGTTTGCAGGTGCTTCGTGCAGTTTCTTACATCTGCTATCTCCCAGAAAACACTGAGCTTTCCTGTGTGTGCTGTGTACATCTAACACTGTCTTGTATTCCTTTTGAACTGCCAGCCTCTGAAAGAAATTCTCCCCTAATGTTTATGGTCCAGTGCCCCAGGGTCAAACTGCCATTTAGATCATAATCAGTGCTGCTGCTTGGGTCAAAAGCAATAGTTTCCAAGGATCTTTTGGTTATAAAAGTTACTTGTAGATAGGTGCTGGTGGCTCATGCCTATAATCCTAGCTACTCAGGAGGCTAAGAGGTGAGGATCATGGTTCAAAGCCAACCTGAGCAAGAAAATCTGTTAGACTTATCTCCAGTTAATCACAAAAAAGATGGAAGTGAAGCCCTGGCTCAAAGTGGTAGAGCACTAGCCTTTAGCAAAAAAAAAAAAAAAAAAGCTCAGGGACAGTTCCCAGGCCCTGAGTTCAACCTCTAGAACCTGGTGCGGGGGGGGGGGGGGGGGGGGGGGGGGGGGAATTAGGGGCTGGAAGTGTTGCCCAGTGGTAGAGTGCTTGCCTAGCATGCACAAAGCCCTGGGTTCTATTCCTCAGCACCATGTACTCAGAAAAAGCCAAAGTGGTGCTGTTGCTCAAATGGCAGAGTGCTAGCCTTAAGCAAGAAGTGTCCAAGGACAGTGCTCAGGCTCCTGGGTTCAAGTTCCAGGACTTGAATTATTGATGCCTAGAAAGTGTTCGTGGCCATTTGTTTTCCCAGTCAACAACAGTACTGACAGTGTGCTTCTTATGAAGTACTGTGTGTTATCTTGACTGTGGCATCTGCTCATAGCTAACCTGGTGTTGATCCAGTTGTCAGGTTGGCTTCTTTGTGTATACCCTTGGTCCTCAGAAGGTTCAGAGTGGCCCAGGGGAGAAGGCTGGGCAATTAATGGGAGGCTCTATTTGTTCTTTCTGTTCTGTGAAAATGAGTCAGCAGAATAGAAAGGATGAAGGAGAGGAGAGGTAAAATCAGTAGTTTCCTCTGTTTTCTGGAATACTTTAAAGACTTGGAGAATGGCTACTATTGAGTTAGATTAGCCAAAGGCAGAATGGCATCTGCCTGAGTAACAAAAGCTCTGTCTCTGAAGATAACAGGCCATAGAAATTAGGGAAGTAGGTAAAACCCAACAGTACCCTCAGCAGAGCTCTTCCCCTCACTTCATTTGGTGGAAGAGGTGACTCTTTGGAGTGGGTTATTTGTGGTTTACAGAGGGAAAAGGAGCAGATGCTACCAGACATTCATGCCCTGTTCTGAAACATTGCTTCAGAACAAGACATGTGAGGCCTCTCCATAGAGGTGTGGGTCCCAGAGGTCTGGCAGGGGTCCCAGTCTTGTTTTTCTGACCAGCTCCTAGCCTTGCCCACACTGCCTTTCTTCAGTCCTGTCTGGTAACTGCTCAGTGACCTGCCGTGAGTTCAAATGGGAGGCAAGAAGTGGCTTCACAAAACAGAACGAGAATGTGGGATGACAGGTACCACATGTATGGTGCAGGAGAGATGGCTTTGGTGAGCCCAGAACTGGCCTGCAGGGAGGCAGCATGTTGGCAGTGAAGTGTTTTCAAGTGTGTGGGGGTAACCTGGCAGTCTGCTGGCACTCAGCCATTATGAAGGGAATCAGTGGAGTCAGATCTTATCCTGACACTAGGAACTGACTGTGTAGCCATGGGTACCAGACATGAGTGACTGAGGTTCAGGAAGTTGGTTGGTTGTTACCTCTTTTACAGAACTGAATGCATTCCTGTGCACAGAGGGAGAACATGTAAACCTGAGGTGCATCTAGTTCCAAGTGGCTTTTTATTATTATTCTTTTTTTTTTTCTTGCCAGTCCTGGGCTTGGACTCAGGGCCTGAGCACTGTCCTTGGGTTCTTTTTCTCAAGGTTAGAGCTCTACCACTTGAGCCTGAGGACCATTTCTGGCTTTTTTCTATGTATGTGGTACCGAGGAATCGAACCCGGGTCTTCGTGCATGCTAGGTAAGCACTCTACCACTAGGCCAAACTCCCAGCCCCTCTTTTTATTATTTCTATAACTACTTTTTTAAGCCCTGAGAATTTATGGAGTTTGGTTTTGCCTTGTTTGAAACAAGTGAGCAAATGTCATATGCCAGCTTTACAGAATCCGATTCTCTATGGAGATGATCACAAGGGTTGTCTCTCCGCGGCATCCCCCGCCCCCTTCAGTTGTGGGGATTGAACTCAGGGCCTGGGCTCTGTCCTTGAGCCTCACTTTGCCACTTGAGCCACAGCACCACTTCTGATGTTTTGAATGGTTCATTGGAGATGAGTCTCATGAGGACTTTTGAGTCCAGGCTGGCTTCGGGCCACAATCTACAGATTTCAGCCTCCTGAGCAGGCGTGAGCCGCTGACGCCCAGCCCACAAGGGTTGTTTTATACATCTTATTTCAATCAAGTATGGTACCATCTTAGAGGCGAGTAGGCTAAGAAATGTAACATTTTGGGGGTTAACAAAAGAGGAAAATTAAAAATGAATACTTCTTATTCAAAGGTAATTGTAATGGCTTAGCAGCATGTAAACGAGGGAGTTATTTATGATGTGAAAAGCTTGGAAATAAAGAGCTCACCCAACTTCAGAAACCCTTTTTCATTTTCTTCCTGGAATGAGAAAGATGCAAAGATCATCAATTTTAAGGAATAAGATGAGGAACATTAGATACTTTCCAAACCACAGGCCCCAGTGGAGCTGGGTAGACAGGGAGACCTTCCCTGAGCCCCTGCCCTCCCTGGGGTACTTTAAGAACCTCCCTACTTGAGGATGGCCCTGAGGAAGCAGGTGGCTATGCTCACCTTTCTGGTTTTGGTGGCCCACTCATGGCCTGATTGGGAAAATGCTTACATAAAGTATGCATGAGCTCTCTGCAGACCTGCTGGACTTCACAGCAGACAGTACCCTATATCAACGGGAGAAATCGCCATCTCCTGAGTGAGTTAGCAGTATCCAGAAACCCTGTGTGTTTGTTCTGGGAGGAGAGTGTACAAAAGACACCCTATGGGGACAGTGCCAGGGCAGGGAAGTGAGTCAGAGAGGACCTTGATGGAGAGGGAGAGGAGACAGGCCTCAGCTACACTGTAGCTAGCACCCAGTCCTGATGAATCTGGAAAATGGCATCTTCTACCAGCTGGGCATGGTCTTGTGTGAGTTAAATGTGTAGTAGGGGCAGATGGTTTGGTGAATTTGTAGAACACACTACCCTCTGCCATGCTTGGCAGGTATCTTCAGGCCTTGGGTGTGCTATTGGCTGCCTTGGGTTTTTCAGAATATCTTTTTATGTGAGTCAAGCACATTCCTTTTTTACAAGATGTTTAGTTAACCTTGAGGAGGCAGGGGGGAATTGAAGGCATGGCTCAGTTGGTAGAGTGCTTGCTGATGAGTGAAAGCAGCTGCAGGTATTGAATACTGGTCTCAGGTTTAGAAAAAAAAAAGAAAAAGAGGCAGTGGATAAAGGAGTGGACCCAGATAATTTTCTAACTATAACCACAGAATATTAAGACATATAGCTTGTCCTATAGTCACCTGAGCTTTCTGAGATCCATTCATCATTTCCCCTTGTGACATTTCTTCTCTTGGTTCCAAGGGTGTCTGTCGTGTTTAGTTGAGGTCCTAGTTTTACTCTGTGCCTTCATAGTATAGGGCTTGCCCCTGCTGTAAGAGAGCCCCCATGGTTGGCCTGGCCCCGTCCCATCCCAGAGTCGGGCAAGGCACCTGCTAAGCTCACTCCCTGCTGGGGCAGTTTCTGCTTTGTGGTCTGAGGGGTTCTGAGGTCTAGGCTCTCAGGACTTCTCTCTGTTGTCCATACAGGAGGGCCTTGGTAAACCCTGAGATAAGATTTTGTGAGAGCTAATGTCAGGGTTCTTTTTGCCTTTTTCCCCCCTATTCAAGATCATCTTATGATACTCAATTTGCAGGTTATTGAAGCAAACCTAAATGGAGAGTTGAACTTGAAGACAGAATCTGAATTAGTATGTATTACCACTCATTTTAAGGGTCTCGGAAACCCCCCATTAGGTAAGTTTTCTCATGGGTTTTTATGTTTAGTTTTTGAGAAAGTATTTCAGATAACAGGCATTGAGTTCCCTGGATGTGAGGTTGGGATTCTGTAGGCTTTGGTCTGTGTTGGGAAGGAATGAGATTGGACTGTCTGTCCCCATGACTAAGAAAACAGGTGCAGGGTTGGAGGGGCGGGGGAGGGGGAAGCCTGTACACACTCCTTGGAAAGCAGTTGTGCTAGGTGTCCTCCTCTCTGATGAAGTCCCTTTTGCTGCTTCTGTTTCTCTCCTTGCATGGAGTTAAGGATAGGTACAGTTCTTATTTTCTCCTTCTTTAGTCATTCCAGTTAGATTAGCAGGCTCAAACTACATTCTTCATCTCTTACCCAGTCAGCAGTGAAGGAGGGGCCATTCACCAGCTTGACTCACAGCCAGCCCAGCTGAGTTGGAAGCTGAGCTGAAGCAGAGGCAGGCAGAGGACCCAAGAAAAGTACCTGCCAGAGATGGGAACACCATTTTCTGATGCGAGTCTATCAGCTAGGCCCAGCTAGGCCTGAAATTAAGGTCTGTTTGTGTATAGACACAGATGGGAGCCTAATCTTGCAAGAGGCTTTCGTTAAATAGTGAAAGACATAGTCTGAGATCTCTCTGAATGTTGAACATTGCTATGTGAAATAACTCATTTTGTGTTTTTTAACACACAAAATGGGATTTAATTTTCTCAGCTTTCGCAGGAGTTGCTACGCTATTTTCTGTTTGTGTTCTTTAGAGTAGGAGGTCATACACTAACCATGTGTATTTTAGGTTTTCAGTTCATAGTATCAGATAAAAATTTTTTGACCTACAGGGAAAATTGAGGCATATTTCAAAGTGCCTAGAAGTGAAAATCTCTTGAAAATTACCCTAGTATTTTAAACACTTAGGACTTAAGTGACATTTATAGTTGCAGTTATTTCAGATGGGGTGCTAAGACAAGCAGGAAGGTGAGTCTCTTATTTAAGCAAATATGCATCTGTCAGTATACTTAAAAATACTTGTGTCATTTAGCCTCTGAGAGTTGTAGAGACAGATGCCCCGAGGAGATGACTGAGGTGCACATAGACATCAAGAAACTCCTCCAGTTTCTCGCAGGACAGCAAGTGAACCCTACGAAGGCCGTTTGCAGTGAGTCTTCTTCTCTATTGTCTTATTTCAGTAATCTTTAGTCTAATACTGTATCACACGCAAAATAAACTTTCTTGAAGAGCAGGCCTTTAAAGTGTCCTGAGTTGTGAAGTGCCTAGAAATGGCAGCAGGGGAGGCTTGGTTGGTCTCTGGGTGAGGGCTGGCATTGGTGTGGGGGTGGCTTCACATAACCATGGGACAGTGACTTGCCACACATGCTGTCACAAGGACAGTGTCAGCTGTACTCACCAGGTTTTTCAGGGTTTGCTTATTGTCTGAGTCTCCTTACTTGCTGATTGTTCACGGAGGGCTTGAGTCAAGTGGATCTCTAGTCCAAGGTCAAGGTCAACACTTGGTCTGGCCTCTTCCTTTACTAAGCAGGGCATCTTTTCAGGAGCTTCCCAGGACTCTTATTTCCCTGCTCCTAAAGTTGAGGCAACCTAAAGGAAACAGGTCTGGATTTGAAGGCTCTCTCTTTCTGGAGTGGCTCTCAGGAGGATCTTTCTGCCACTGATGCCCAAAGCTGAGAAGAAAGAGAATAGCCAGGGTCAGCACTATGCAAAATGGAGGAGGAGGAAGAACAGGAGGAGGACGACATATGCCTCAAAACTTTCACTTCTTGCTGGGCTCACACCTGTAATCCTAGCTACTCAAGAGGCTGAGCTCTGAGGATCATGGTTCAAAGCCAGCCTAGGCAGGACAATCCATAAACCTCTTATCACCAATAAACCACCCCCCCCCAAAAAAAAAATGAAACAAAAAAATGAACTAGAGCTGTGATTCAAGTGGTAGAGCACCAGCCCTGAGCAGAAACAGCCAGGGACAGTGCTTATGCCCTGAGTTCAAGCACAAAAGCAACCAAAAGAAACCCTTTGCTTCTTTCCTTTCTTTTCTTTCTTTCATTCTGCCTGTCCTGGGTCTTTGAACTCAGGGCTTGGTCACTGTCTCTGAGCTTCTTTTGCCCAAGGCTAGTGCTCTACCACTTGAGCCACAGTGCCACTTCCAGCTTTTTCTGTGTATGTGGAAATGAGGAATCAAACCCAGGGCTTTGTGCATGCTAATGGAAGCACTGTACTACTAGGCCAAACTCCTGGCAAAACCAGAAACTTGTAGGTAGTTCTGTTAAGGACCAGTCCTGCTAAGAGAGAAATGAAGAAAAATTACAGAAGAGAGCCAAAAGGAGAAACCACAGAAGGGCCAGGACATCAAGGCTTGAGGAGGGTGTTCAGTGGAGTGTATGGTGCTCCTGACCCAGTGAGGGGGAGCGCGCCACATATGTCAGTTACTCACTGGGAAGCAGTGGTGTGTACTGAGAACAGTATGGGTTTGAGGATATGGTTTTCTAGGGAGCCTGTCACCTGGGTTTTCACTGTGGCCTAGGCTGCTTCACTCTCCTTCTGTCCTATGGCTTGTCATTCTGCCACTATGACTTCTTCAGGAACCCTTCAGAACACAGTTGCCTACTATGGCATGGGGAGCCCAAATATTAGTGCTGTGGTAGGTATTTAAAGTATTTTAGGCCAGGCACTGGCAGCTCACATCTGTAATCTTAGCTATTCGAGAAGCTGAGATCTGAGGATCGACCCAAAGCCAAACTGGGCAACAAAGTCCATGAGACTTATACCCAGTTAGCTGTGGTTCAAATGACAGAGTGCTAGCTAGCTTTGAGCAGAAAAAGCTCAGGGACAGCCCAGGTTCACACCCCTGGACTGGCACTGTAAATACTAAACTTAAATGGTGTTGTTTAGAGCCGGGCACAGTGGCTCACGTCTGTAATTCCAGCTACTCAGGAGGCTGAAATCTGAGGATCATGGTTCAAAGCCAGCCCAGGCAGTACAAAAGCAGTACAGAGCAATGAGACCCTTATCTCCAGTTAATCACTAGAAATGAGAAGTGGAGCTATGGCTCAAGGATAGAACAGTAGCCTTGAGCTGAAGACCTTGGACAGTGCCCAGGCCAGAGTTCAAGCCCCATGACCCCCCCTCCTCCCTCCCCCCCCCAAAATTTGTTGTTTGTTTTCTCTCCACAGATGTTGTGAAGAACAGGATTGTTTACTTTGATTTGCTTCATGAGGATGTCTCTCTACAGTATTTCATCCCAGCCTTGTCCTAGCATGTGTCACCAGGCTTGGGAGGGCAAAGACCTGTGACGTAACAGTGGAGAGGGGAGGGGACTCTGAGGTGTCCTGCCGGATTGTCTGGTCTCACAGCACCACAGTGCCTTGTACCCTGCTTCTTTCTCTTTCTATGGTAGTTTAAGTAAAAGGGAAACAATTTGCTAAGCCTGGCTACTTCATATGATTCATGTCTTATTTTTGTTTGGAGTTTATTCTGCTTTTAAGACCTCGAGAAGAACTTTAGAATTTTTTTTTCATTTGTTTTTGTGGCACTGGCTGCTGAAATCAGGGCCTGTACATTCTGCCACCAAGCTGCTTCCCCAGACACCTGAGCTTCAGAGAGCAGGTTCTTACTGAAAGCGTAAGAATCCTCATGTGTGAGTTGGTATTGCAGTCCGAGTTCATAGGCAGTACTTGGTACTTCTGCCCAGGCTCAGCCTCCAGCTCGGCCGCTTGGTGCCCTGTAGCTGTCAGCTGTGAGCATGTGCACCTCCTGTTCCCACTTCTGGGAATCCAGTGACAGAAAGGTAGGCCCCTACCTCTGACAGCAGCCTTGGGCACCAGAGGCCTGAGGGGTGAGTGCTGAAGAATCTGTAGCCTTGGATTTGCCAGAGGTGGCTAGCAAGCCCACCCAGCAGGGTGGGAGCTTGTCTTCCTGTTCTTCCACGCCCCCCACATCTCCCCAGGGTCAGGTTGCAGGTCTTTTCAGAGCCAGGATGGAGCCCAGGGCTTGCACCTGCTAGGCAAACCCTCTGCACTGGACTACATCCCCAACCCCTTTAGGTCTCATTTGGTATAGTTCTTCCTTCCACTGGGCGTCAGGTCTGTCATTCTAGGGAAGTAGGCATCTGTGCCTGGAAAAAATGAAACTTCCGAGTTCACAGCCCTGTGGAGTGCTGAGACCAGGTTCTGTTCAGATGTCGGAGCTGATTTGATACCAGCTGATTCATTCTCATTCTCCTTGTCCCATCAGGTTTTGTGTGTGTTCTGTGCAGATGACACCATCAGTAGCGTGTTAATGTTACACTTGAGTCAAAACTTAGGAGAAGGGAAATGGCAAATCAACAGAATGTTTTGACTTTTTCATAGCATTTGTGAAAAGCAGTATCTTTGATTTCTGATGCTTAATGGTGTTTAAGATGTCATATTTTGTGAAACCAGCATTTTATTATTAAAAGATATTTTTATTAACACATTGTTTCTTTGGCTCATAACAAAAATTAGTTCCAACTACAATCATAAGAATAAAAATGGAATGAAATGGGAAGTCTGCTGTAGGAACAATGCCCAGGCCCTGAGTTCAAGCCCCACAACTGACAGAACAACTCCATATTTATCTCAGTTTTGTCAGTTGCTATAGTATCAAAATCCTATCATAACCCAAGGAGCTATCATAGTATGTTAATGTACTAAAATAAACCTGTACCTTTCCCCATTGTTGTTTGGGGTTTTTTGGCAGTAATAAATCATATAAACATGTTTTTTTGTTGTTTGTTTTCTTCAGTTCGGTACTTAAAAAAATTATTAGAAAGGCAATGGTACAGAAGGATTAAAGTTACATAAGTCAGGTAATAAGTACTCTTTTTTTGCCAGTTGTGGTGCTTGAACTCAGGGCCTGAGCACTGTCCTTGGGCTTTCCTCAAGACTAGAGCTCTACCACTTGAGTCACAGCACCACTTCCAGCTTTTTTTCTATATATGTGGTACCGAGGAATCAAACCCGAGTGCATGCTAGGCAAGCACTCTACCACTAGGTTAAACTCCCAGCCCCATAAGTACTTTTCTTTTTGGACAGTGTAACTCTTTCCTTCCAACTTTTCCCTCCCACTCCCCCCACAAGTTGGTCAGTTTGTTTTTAACATATACATTTTTTGGAAGGGAAAAATCAGTGAGCACCAAAGCCGACAATGCTGAATGGTGATTGTCCTTCGATCAGTGCTGTTTGTGACAGCAAAGACAGCACTTGCATGAGCAGCTGCTACATGCCAAGGTGGCCAGGGAGCCAAAGGGGTTTGGGGGCAGTTTATGGAGGTGTTTGAATATTGCACTGTGAATATTTTTATTTGGAAGCCAATGAGAAGCATAGTTATGACATATTAGACCAAGTTATTAGCAGGTTCCTTTTTTTGTGGTGGTAAGGTGTGGGTTATGGATTGAATGCAAGAACTCATACTCAACACACACACTACCACTGAGCCACATCTCTGCTCTAAAGCTTGCAGAGTTGGTCTCAGACCCTGCACAACTGTGAACTTTGGCCGAGAGTATGGCCTGGTGGTGGAGTGCCTGCCTAGCAAGCACAAAGACCCAGGTTCAATTCCTTGGTACCACATACATAGGAAAAGCCAGAAACAGCTCTGTGGCTCAAGTGGTAGAGCTCTAGCCTTGAGTAAGTCCTTGAGAAAGTACAGTGCTCAGGCCCTGAGCTCAAGCCCCAGGACTGGGCAAAAAAAGTGAACTTTGAAGTGTCCCCTGATAGTGAGATGCTCGTATCCCACACCTGAAATCCTAATTATGCAGAAGGCTGACAGGAGTTCAAAGCCAGCCAGAGCAGGAACATCCATGAGACTCTTATCTCCAGTTAGCCACCCAAAGCCAGAAGTAGAGCTGTGATTCAAGAGAACCAGCCTTGAGCAAAAAACAAAGGGACAGCATTCAGGCCCTGAGTTCAAGCCCCAGTATTGGTATAAAATAAGTAAAGTGCCCCCCTGATGTCCCTACATTATTAATCACAGGGTCCCCAGGTGGATTTCAAAGAGCTGTGCTAATGTAGCAACTCCATGTGCTGTCTTGGAGTTACTATTGACCCTCACAATGGTTTGTATGTCTGGTAGTTTCAGATCAAAAACAACCAGGGCTGGAAGCATGCTTGTCTAGCATGCAGAAAGCCCAGAGTACCACATACACAGAAAGGGACAGAAATGCTGTGCCTCAAGTGGTAGAGTTCTAGCCTTGGAAAACCCCAAGGACAGTACCCAGACCCTGAGTTCAAGACTAAGGACTGCCCAAACCAAAAAACTGCACCATAGTAACTCCAGCTCCATGTTGCTGGTTGGAGCTTGGGGTGGGGGGGTGGAGAAAGAGAAATGGGGGAGGAGAAAAGTATTGGTTTCACAGTAGTGATCCTGATAGGCTGATTGCCACGGCATGCAAATTAGGGGCAGGGAAGGCTCACACTGGGCCTGGGGCCCCTGGGGAAGGCCCATCTTCAAAGCATCAGGACCCTTTTGTGGGCTACCTCACTTGTTCAAAGCCTTCTGTGGTTTGATGAGAAGCAGTAGGCCCCATGGGAACAGATTCCATGAAGCTGAGGTGGTGGGCCGTCACTGGAGCCTTGGCTTTGTTCACCATGGTGCAGTCCACTCCAGGGGTCAGCTCAGTAGATGGTGAGTTTCACATTCTCCCAAGATTGCAGCAATTTCCCTTTCTTCTTGCCATCCTTTAAGTATCCAAAGTTGTCTGGGTGCTCTGTGTTTGATATTCTGCATATAGTGAGCATTGGCTGGGGCCTGGGGAGGGTGTTACAGACTACATAGACTGAGTAGCACCAGTGCCTCTGGAAACAGACCGCAGATGAGAGTGATTGCCAGTTTTGCTACCTGAGAGGGCAAGTGCCTCTTACACAATTGTCCATATAGTGCGAGGCAGAGGACGCGGCATCAGAAGGCAAGAAACCAAAGCATGCTGGTCATCAGACCTAGCCTCAGCATCTGAGAAACAAGCTGGGGTTGGTGCCCAAGGCTTATGTTTGTAATCCTTGCTGACGAGGATGCTGAGATCTGGGGACTGTAGTTCAAAGTCAGTCCAGATAGATAAACCTATGAGATGCTTGTTTCCATTTAACTACCAGAAAGCTAGAAGTGGAGCTGTGATAGTGCCTTAAAGGAAGAAGCCCAGGGACACAGGCCCAGAGTTCATTACTCATGGTAACCATCATTCTAGAGATATTTTTCTGTATATTTGACATATGCACTTGTCTAAGTTGTAAATGTGCTACTTCTTGACCCCCTCCAAAAAAAGAGGGGGACTCCATATCATTAAACCCCATCATAGCCTGTGAGAACCCATGAGAAATCAGTTCCCTCCCAGCTTTCCATCCGGAGAACTCCATGCTATTTTCTTAGTACCTGTTTCTACCCTTTTCCTCACACTGCAAATTGGGTAAAGAACCATGCTTGCATTTTGGCTTAGAGGATTAGAACTCCTTAAACCATGTTACCACCTTCTAGTGGTATTTTTTGAACAGTGTACATATTTGAACACCTCTCAAGTTTTCCCTGGAATAAAGCAGGGCTCAGTTAGACAAAGTATTCAGAGAGCAGAATCAAAAAAGTAAGCAATAAGTGTGAAATACAGAATTTGTGATTAAAAATTAATTTTATGGGGGCTAAGAGTGTGATCTAGTGGTAGAGTGCTTGCCTAGCATGCACGAAGTCCTGGGTTCAAGTCCTCAAAATCACATACACAGAAAAAGCTGGAAGTGGTGCCGTAGCCCAAATGGTAGAGCGCTACCATTGAAAAAGCTCAAGGACAGTGCCCAGGCCCTGAATTGAAGCCCCAGGACTGGCAAATAATAATAATAATAATAGTAATAATAATAACATAATTTTGCACCGAAGCCATACAGCAGAGCCCAGACCACCTTGGTGTGGATCATCAAGTGACTCCATTCTCCAACATGTTTCCCACAGCCCTAATGGGAAAGAGAGAGAGGTTGTCTAGCTCAGCCCATCCACACCACCAGATAATTCTGTGACGAGGGAGAATATTAAGTTTCACTGCAACTGGCAATTGAATTACTGCAAGTGGCTAATAATGCAGAAAATAATATTATTATTAGTTTGAGGTTAGCCTTATCTTCCTAAGTGCTGGGATACAAATCTGGCTGAAACCCTAATTCGTGTGTGTGTGTGTGTGTGTGTGTGTGTGTGTGTGTGTGTGTGTGTGTATTGGGGCTTAATCTCAGGTCACTGTCCCTTCGTTTTTTATGCTCAGGCAGGTATCTACCACTTGAGCCATAGCAGTGCTTCCAGCCTTTTTATAAATTTATGCTGGAGGAGTCTCTAATTATCTCTTTGGAAGTAAGAATCTCTTGGATTTATCTGTCTGGATTGGCTTCAAACCTTGATTCTCAGATCTCTGCTTCCTGTGTAGTTAGGAATATAGGCATAAAATGCTGGTACCCAGTAAGAAGCTAATTCTTCTTATACTTCCTGTAAATTCCAGTACTCCTCAGTGGCTGTGGCTCCCTTATAAGATGCACAGGACAGTCACATTTCTTCCCTTGAGGGTGTCACATTCTTTGGTCATTATTGTCCTTATTATTTCTTGGTTAGCACTGCTGGCTTCACAATCCTTCACCAGAGCAAGGCAGAATATTGTCTCTGATGGGAATGTGTATAGATGCTACCTCCCACCCCGATCCCCTGCCAGTGGGTCCACACCGGTGTCTTTACTCATGTCATGGGGCTTTAGATTTGTTGGTTGGGTGTCAGAGAGGACCACAGGGTTTCAGAGAGGATTTTATTTGCTTACTAACAAACTGGTCTACAGCAAATTGGCCTATTCCTCGAGCATGAGCATTTCAAAGCATGTCACTGCCAGTGCCAGTGGCTCACACCTGTAATTCTAGTTACTCAGGAGACTGAGATCTGAGGATAACAGTTTGAAGCCAACCTGGGACAGAAAAGTTTGAAAGACTCTTATGTCCAACTATGGAGCAAAAAGGTGGAGGGGGGTGTATGTGTCAAGTGGTAAAACAGTAGTCTTGAGCATAAAAGCTCAGAGATAGCACCTAGCCCTGTCACCAGAGACAGAGGTAGACAGAGAGAAGGCAGGGGGATGTCACTAAATACTCATTTCCCCAGACCTCTATGATTGACCCCAGCAAACATAGGGTGGGGAGTCAGAGACCACAGTTAGACTGCTTAAATCAACATCAGGGTTCTCTTACTCTGCATGGGGCCTAGAGGCTTCTTTTGCTTATTTGGAAGTCTCTGCAGCTGTGGCAGTTTGAGTAAACACAGGATGCAGACATGTTTGCTAGACTCTGAAGGCTTGCCCAAGGAGCCCTTCACTTTCCCACTTGAGTGGGGAATCTTCCCATCTGCTGTGTTTGCACACTGGCCTCCAGTTAAATACAAATTTCTAACTGATTCTAGAAAGATGAGCTAAAAGAAAACTAAATTGTGCCCCTGTACTAGTAGCTCACCCCGGTAATCCTAGCTACTCAGGAGACTAAGATCTAAGGATTAAGGTTCAAAGCCAGACCAAGCAGGAAAGTCTATGAGACTCGTATCTCCAATTAACCACCAAAAAAGCTAGATGTAGGATCTGTGGCTTAAATGGTAGAGCACCAGCCTTGAGCAAAACAAAACAAAAACAAGCAGTCACAAGGTCCTGAGTTCAAGCCCCAGTACTGGCACACACGCTCCCCGCCCCCCCGAAAAAAAAAAAAAGAAAAGCAAGTTGTGTCAAGTCTCTAAGGTTCAAATGATGACCAAATGTTGATGTCAGGGATTAAGGGAACAAGTGCTGTAAGCACTGGGAGAATGTTTTATAGTCGAGAGGACATGGCTCAGCCTCTGGATTGCAAAGGACGAAATGAGGTGAAGGTACAGAGAAGAGTCCTTACTCCTCCCTGCTGCCAAGGTCCCCAGGAGAAGGAACAATGGGAAAGAATGTGCCCCATCCCAGGGTGTGCCCTGAAGTCTACATTGTGAAGATGGCTGATGATGATGATGATGATGATGATGATGATGATGGTGATGGTGGTGGTGGTGGTGTGGTGGTGGTGGGACTGCGTAGCTTTTTCACACAGACTGGCACTCTACCATTTGAACCATACCTCCATTTCCAACTTTTAGCTTGTTAATTGGAGATGCACATCGCATAGACTTTCTTGTCTGGGCTGGCTTTGAAACTCAGTCCTCAGATCTGAGCCTCCTGAGTAGTTAGGATTACAGGAGTGAGCCACCAGCATCTGGCTTGGCCTATTAAAATAAAAAGCAGTTAGACTTTTTATGATTATTGGCAACCTGCAATCACTTTTTTTGAAGAGCAATTGATTTCAGGAATGCACGAAGCTACTTAAATAAACTCTCCTAAGAAGACAGTTGTCCACAAATGCTGGGAAAACAAGAATTGTTTCTGATTAGAATATTATTAGAGCATGGTATTTTCTCCCTCTGTGTATCATGTGTGTTCCAATATGAGGTTTCAGTACAGGGATTGGAATCATTAAGTGCCTCTACTTCCAGGAAATGTGAGAAGTTTGCCTGGGCACCAGAGTATCCAGAACTTGGCACAGGGTGTGGCAGAGGCTAAGGACAAGGCCAAAGGCATCTCCAAGGACCTGGAAAGGTGAGCTAGCTCTGTGCTCGGGAGGGATTGATAGACAGGATCTGACAACATTCCAATGTGTTAATTTCATACAATTGTTATGGCTTGGATATGAAGTCTCTGTGGGGTTCTGATAAACCAGTTGGAAGATTCTAGTAGTTTTAGGAGATGGACTCCACATGGAGAAAGTAGTTCCCTGGGGACAGCTGTCTTGTCCAGGCTCCTCCCATCTCTGTCTCTCTTTTTGCTATCTTGCTACCACGATGTGAATGACTGTTGTAACCTCACCTCCTGACACGATGACCAGATGGATAGTCTCTCCTTTTTATGCTGTTGCTGTCAGGCATTTTGTCTCAGGGGTGCAAGTGGAACCACTCAATGAGTCAGAGGAAGAGATATGAATCCCTAACTTCCTAGCCAACACATCAAGTACATTCATTATCAGAAAGTTTAGGACACTAAATTACCTTAGTCCTTGCATCTGGCAATAGAACAGTTTAAGCAAGACAAGAATCTAGGACATATTGTCTTCAACCATCTTGTTGTCTTCCTAGTACAGAACTGGGTGTTGGGTTCCATAATGAAGAGGAATCCTGGAAGACTGCTTTCTGATTGGTGGGTCTCCTTTCCATTTACTCTCCAGTGCTTATTTCCTCATCCTCTTTGTCCTCTTACTTCCTCATTCTTTGGTAGTCCTCTGCTTCCATTTCCTTGCCTTTCAGGTTTGGGTATTATCAGCTTATCCTGCCATTTGTGAGCTGTGTAGGTCACAATCCCCTGCCAGCTTTTCTATGAAAGCTATATCACAAGGTCAAATTAAAAAAAGAAAATGCTTCCCAGAGTGCCTTTATTCCTGTGCAATAAAGCCTGGCACTGCTCTGCAGGAATTTGGGAAATAAGAAAAGCCATCACATAATTCATCAGAGGTGGAAGTCTGGATGTCAATAGAAGGGCCGTGATTGATGATGAGGCTTGAGTGCATTTTTCCTCCCTTTATTTCTGTACTTAGGTGTTTCCTGACTGCTTGCTGTCCTTCCTTCTGTGGCAATAACCCTGGGAAGGTTGAGGAGAGCCAGGGCCTTCATCTTTGTACCTGCATGCTCAGCTCCTGCTCCTGCCAGAAACCAGTTGGTAAGGCCTTGGGGAAGGACAAAGGCACCTTTTGTGTAGCCTACAATACCTGTATAATACCTGTGGCATTACATCTGTCTACCAATGGAGGGCAGAGTAACCCACGCAGCCTCTTTCTGTGAGCTCATCCTCCCCCCTGGGGAGGGGGATGTCTCCTATCCTGGGGTGGGGGTAACAAATACCAGTTGCTGATATAGAAGCAACAAAACTTTGCCTCCATCCTCAAAGGGCCCCTGCTCGGCCTACACATTAAAATGATGTGAGGTAGATTAATTCGAGAAAATATTCCTATATGTTTACCTTGGGTTTTCTACGACCTATCAGCCCTAATTAGCATTTAAAGCTAATTACTCATAGATGGGACTGAATGGAGAACTTAAGCTCTAGGAATGTGACAGGCCAGACAGGCCAAGGGATGTGGGTCTGGCAGTGGGTCAAGCCCAGCAAGATAAGGGCTGGTTCCTCAAGCCCGTTGTAACTGAATTGTGTAGGCCTCAACTCCCTGCCCACGAAAAGATGTTGCTTTTATTTCTAGCATTATTCACATGGGAAATGTTATCATCTGCTTTTAAAAACCAGGACAAAGGTCACAGTGACCTTGCATTTGGGACCTTTTTCAGTGTCTTTAACTTAAGTAGTGAACATGCCAGGGCAGTGTATTTTTTTTTTTTTTTTTGCCAGTCCTGTGCTTGAGCTCAGGGCCTGAGCACTGTCCTTGGACTTTCTCAAGGCTAGAGCTCTACCACTTGAGCCTCAGCACCACTTCCGGATTTTTTCTATGTATGTGGTACCGAGGAATCGAACCCGGGTCTTCATGCATGCTAGGCAAGCACTTTAACCACTAGGCCAAACTCCCGGCCCAGGGCAGTGTATTTTTATCTCCCCACCCCCTCTCGGTGCTGAGGGGCAAGTCCAGGACCTTGTAAAGGCCAGGCAAGTGTCTACCACTGAGCTATTCCCAATATCATTATTATTATTATTATTTGTTTGAGTTTGAGACTGATCTCCACCCTGCTTCATCTTCTTAAGTTCTTGGATTAGAGATGTGCACCACCATGTTTGGCTTTTTTCTTTTTATATTAAAATTTTAAAAAGAGGGCTGGGATGTGGCAACGTGCTTGCCTAGCAAGTGCAACATCCCAATGCTGGTTTCATTCCCCAGCACTAATAATAATAATAATAATAATAATAATAATAATAATAATAATAATAAAAAGAAGAAACATGAAGTGTAGTAATATTCTTATTTTGAGTTACTTTATTGTTATTAAAATGTGATACACAGAGGGATTAAAATTACATGAGTCATGTAATGAATACATTTCCTTTGCACAATGTTTTCTGCTCATAGTCTCTTAAATAGAAGGAGTGTGTGTGTGTGTGTGTGTGTGTGTGTGTGTGTGTGTGTGTGCGCGTGCGTGCTGACATGGAGCTTGAACTCAAGGCCTTTTTTCACTCCAAATTGGCACTCTTCCATTCAGCCACAGCACCACTTCAGGCTTTTTGGTGGTCTGCTTGGGCTGACTTTGAACAGTGATTCTCAGATCCAGTCTTCAGGTATGTGCTACCAGTGTGCAGACTTAAGTAGAATTTTTGTGCTCTCAACCTGAGCTACCCACTTGATAGATTGGCTGACTCCTGAAAATATTTATTTATTTATTTTAATTTTTTATTGTAATTAATAAAAGGGTTACATGATATTTGCCAGATAGAAGGTGCATTAATTCACATACATTGATACCCTTTCACCTGTCTTGGTACCCATTACCCTCCTCCCCACCCCCTCCCCCCTCTTGGTTTTCCCCCCTTCCCTAGCAAATTTCAAATAACCAAATATAAATAAATTCAATATATCAGATAACAAAGTGAGATACTGTAACAATATGAGATACCCAAGGGACAGCAAAGGAGATAAGAGATAACATAGTACATTAAGGACAACAATCATTCGTTATATGGCTTTTGTTTCAATATCCTGGAGGTCCTTTCAATTAGCTTCATACTATATGGCCTTATGTATCAAGATTTTGCTCTATTGCAGATCTCTGCTAGTAGAGCCCAAGGTTTCTACTGATTATGACGAATGAGGGAAACCATTGAGCCTAAGTTCCTTTGAGTCTGGCTTACTTCACTTAATATGATTTTTTCTAAGTCTTTCCAGTTCCTATCAAATGGGGCGATGTCATTCTTTCTGACAGCAGCATAGAATTCCATTGTTGAAAATATTTATTTTTAAAGGAAATGTTACACGTGTCAGCTTGTTTGAGCAAATCAGTCTTTTCTCTGGTGGCTAATAAGAGAATTTACAGAATTTAAGACAATTTACAGTGGCTCATTTTGAAACATTTCCTAAACATCTTCTCTCATAGTGCAGTTCAAGAAATGATTTCACGCTGGAATTGGTACATCCAGCCTGTGGTTGGCAGTTGAGGTTTGAACTTTGTGTGTATGTGTGTTTGTGTGTGTGTGTGTGTGTGTGTGTGTGTGTGTGTGTCTTGAGATTTGAACTCAGGGCCTGGGTGCTGTCCCTGAGTTTAATCTTTTGTGCTCCAGGCTAAAGCTCAGCCACTTGAGCCACAGTTCCATGTATGGTTTTCGGTGGCTAATTGGAGGCAAGAGTCCCATGGACTTTCCCTATCCAGGCTGGCTTCAAACTGTGATCCTCTGATCTCAGCCTTGTGAGTTTCTAAAGTTATAGACATGAGCCACAAGCACCCAGTGGAGTTTGAACATATTTTTAAAGAATACTTGGAATCATAGCCTTAGGTGATTTTAATGAACTCATCTCTACGCGTTTAGATTGACTTAGACATTGTGCTAGGAAGTCAGTGGCTTAAGATACTCAGAGGATGTTGAAGCCCAGTGTCCCTGCGCAGGGAAGTGACATATGTAAGGGATTTGAAGCAGCACTCACTTGACAGCCCAGTCTTGTCCTAGTGGACTCAAAACTCTGCTGCCATGCTCACAGCAGCCTTAAGCTCTCTGGTTCTTCCCTGAGAAAGCAAAGGGGCTCAAAATATGAAGTTGGGGTTCTCTTGTGACTTCAGACAAAACTTGTCAGAACTGAGCTCCTTGATCTTCATCATCCTCCAGTCCCTCCTGCCACCCATCATGCTCTGGGGATAGGGACTCTCTGAGAAGGAAGTTGGGTGGAGACAGAGAGGGTAGCACTTGCCCTGAGGACACTCTCTGGTTCCTCCCCCTCCCCTTCTCCCCCTTCTTCCCCCTCCTCCCTCCTCCTCTTCCTCCTCATCCTCCTCCTTCTCTTCTTCCTCCTTCTCCCTGCCCCCTTCTTTTTCTTTGTCACCAGTCCTGGGGCTTGAATTTAGGGCCTGGGTGCTGCTGTCCCTGACTTTTTTTTTTTTTCTCAAAACTAATGCTCTACCAAGTGAACCCCAGCTTCACTTCCAGATTTTTTTTTTCCCCATTGGTAATCAGAAATGAGAATCTCACGGGCTTTCCTCCCTAGGCTGGCTTCAAACTAATCTTCAGCTCTTAGCCTCTTGAGTAGCTAGGATTACAGGCGTGAGTCATGCACATACAGGAAATGCTTTCTTTAACTTGGTCATGAACCCGTTCAAACACCCATACAAGTGGAGATCAACGCATCCTGAGAGCCCTGAGCCATTCTTAGCTTCCACAGTAGTCTGCTTGGCGAGGCCTTCCTTGGCGTGAGCCACTAGCCAGCTCTTTCCTGTCCACCACTTAGTGACCCCCCTCATTCTCATCATCTGAGGACCCATCCCCTAGGAACATCCCTCCTCCATGTGCTAGCATGGGTCATCTCTAGGCTTAGGTATGCCTAAGTCCTTGGAGACACAGAGTCACAGGACAGGACAGCTGGGCAGTGAATAGCTCAAAGATACCTGGCTTCAAAATTGGCTCCTGCATCTCCAGAGTGGCCTTCTCCTTTGTGCACAGGGTCCTGTCCTTGACGCTGCACATAGGGTCTTATCCATTGCAGCCTCACCTTCCTGTACATTGCCAAATGTGTTTTTCTCCCGTAGAGGTCCAACCAAACCCTGATTTCTTTGTGAGTGTTGAGAAGGAAAGCCGGTCTGCACGGACTTGGAGAGAGATGGCTGGAGATATGGAGCCACGGACACCATATTTGCTGGATCCTCTGGAGAAGGTGTGCCTTAAACTACACTGAGTTACTTATGTATCTAGGGAAATTTGGCCTTTTCTCCTAAGAAAAGAAGGCTTGTACCCTTCCTTTGGATTTCAGCAGGATTTCATCGGGCATGCCTTTATACCCTGAGTGTCTATACGGCTGAAACAAGTTGCAGTTCTAAGTGGAGAGAAATCTGAATTTAATGGTAGAGCTTGGAAGGCATGATGAAAGCATGATGAAAGCATGCCTTCAGGAGGCAGATGAACCTGAACCTCACCCCCACCTGTGACTCAATACACTGGCAAGGGGACTGCGAACACCCCACGTACTGAAGGGCCAGGGGTTCGGGTTTGTTTTGTATTGGCTCTGGGGCTTGAACTCAGGGCCTAGGCACTACACCAGAGCCTTTTCACTCAAGGCTAGCACTCTACCACTTGAGTCACACCTCCATTTCTGGCTTTTTGGTAGGTAGTTGGAGAGAAGAGTCTCACAGATTTTTCTGTTCAGACTAACTTGATCCCTGATCCTCAGATCTCAGCCTTCTGAGTTGCTAAGACTACAGGCATGAACTACCAGCATCTGGCAACATTGGGGTTTTTTGTTTTGTTTTGTTTTGGTTGGTTTTTTTTTTGATTTTTTTTTTTGCTATTGTTGTTGTTTGTGATTTGGTATGAAGAGCCCCTACCCTTAATGTCTGGGCTTCCTGGAGGTCCATGAGTTTATTTGCATCAGTTTATTTGTCATGGTGGTAGAGTGAGGAGCCTGGTAAAGTGATCATATTCAGGCCTCTGGAAATGAAAAGGTAGGAAGAGCCCTTGGGGCTGGGAAGGGAGGAGGCGAGAGGTTGCCAGGAGGGATGGTGTAGGAGAAGAGCAAAGGGGCCTGAAATGGCCCACTTTAAATAAGTTTGTGCTTAGACTACAAATGGACAAGCAAAACCAATCCAGAGTAGTATTTAACATTCACATAAGTGTGGAAAAATGGAGGAAACCTGGACCAGGAGGAGGGCAGGCTGTACAGGCCAAAGGAGAGATGGCAAAGCCTCGCCTTTGACCTTCTCTTACCCCAAGCTCTCATTCACCTAGATCAAGCCCCTGGCACCGACTCTGGGATCTGTTCTTCTTCCCAGCAGCTGTCCAGCCATCGTCCTTCCTCCACAGGTGCCTGGCCTCACTGGCACATGTTATTGTCACCTGTCCAGATGGGTCTCCTGCCTTCCCCTACCTTCCCACAGCCACCACACAGTGGCCAGACTGATGGTGTGACAGCACTGGTCGGATGGCACCACATCTGTCCACACTCTATCTCTTTCAGAATGAAAAAGATCTATGATCTGACCCTTCTAACTTCCACTAATTCTGAGGTCACTTCTGGTTCCTTTGGGGACCCACAGGTCACTATAGTCCCTTTGGCTTCTCATCCAATGAGGCTGGTATGTTCTGTCCTTATCAGCTGGGTAGAGCCTCTCACCTCTGTCCTGGACACAGCTCCAAATCCCAATTCCTTTATTCCAGTTGGAATGTCACATCTCAAAATGGCACCACACAAAATCAGCCCTTTTTGTCCTTCCAACAGCAAGGGTCCTTGCTGCATTTTCTGTCGAACCCAAAATCTGGGACACTACTGTGGCCAGCCACTACTTTGTGAATGAAGAGTTTTGCTTTCTCAAGGGTGCCAGGTTTTCATAAGCACTTCTCATTTATGTTTTTCTCCCCCTATAGAATAATTTGAAAACAAGTCTTAAAGCTGTGTTTGATGTTGTTACTAGAAAGCCACCAGCCTCTCTGAACAGGTATGTTGACAAACTACAGCCCTGTCAGGCTTTTCTGCACCAGCAAATCACATAAGCAGAATCAGAAGGTCAAAGTCAAGATCTGTTTGGAAGCAGGGGTGCATTAGACATGAAGTCCTCATCCCTGAGTCATTAGGATTGCAGACATGAGCCATGGGCACTCAGATGGCTTTTTGTTTGCATATATTTCTCTCTTTTAACTGTAATCAAAGATCAAACAAGCCGGGTGCCAGGGGCATTGGGGACCTGTTTCTTAAGTGCTCAGGGATATAGCTGGACAATGGATCCAGTGGGGACCAGTGCTTGACTGCTTCCCCCAGGTTTCTCAGGCCTTGCTACCAGAAGGCTGGCCTGGCCAGACTGACCATGTGTTACCTCCTAGCCCACCTGTTCTGTTGTCCCACCTCTTGCTGGACCATCCTGAAGTCTGAAGTGTCCGCCTCTCTCCCACAGCTCCCTGGACCTTCCCCCTGGCACTTCTTGCACCCCCTGCTGTCCTGCCTCCCCATCTAGCCCTGAGAGAATCCATCCCCTCAAGCAGTGTCCTCCATTGGCCAGCCCAGCACAAGGTTACCATCACATCTGCAGCAGCTGCTCCATCTGTTGCTTTCCTGCATTGGACCATCAGACACCTCCAACGCTTGGGTTCTGTGTTCATGTGGTTTCTGGAGTGGACTTCTGTCTGCTGGTAGATTTGGGGGACCATTCTCCAGCTGAAATGAGGCTCTGCAACATGACCAAGACAGTGATGGTGACAGCCACCCACCAGCACAGGAGAGGTATGACACATAGTGGCCTTCCAACATGGTGGGTCATGTACATGTGCTGTTTGGGGCTGGGGTCAGCCCTTAGCTCGGCATGCTTCATCTCAGTCTGTTAGCCCTTCCTTTCTCTCCCTTCCACTCTCCCTCCCTCCTTCCTTCTTTCCTTCCTTTTCTTTCTGTTGTACTAGTACTATTCAAAGTTTTGCACTTCATAGGCAAGTACTTACATCACTGGGCCATGCCTTCAGCCCTTTTTTTGTTGGTTATTTTTTTTCCAGTCCTGGGCTTCAGTTCAGGGCCTGAGCACTGTCCTTGGACTTTCCTCAAGGCTAGTGTTCCACCCTGAGCCACCGCACCACTTCTGGCTTTTTCTATGTATGTGGTACCAAGGAATCAAACCTGGGTCTTTGTGCATGCGAGGTAGGCACTCTACTACTAGGCCAAACTCCTGGCCCTTGTTGGTTATTTTTGAGATAGACTCTCAGTTTCTTCCAGGAGAGCGACTGGATGATATCTGCCTGTCTTGGAATCCTCTGGTGGTAGAATGACAGGCATATCATCACATCCAGCAATAGGATAAACCAGGAATCACCTCACATTTAGAAATTAGGTTAGAGAATTGCTAAAGGTTCCCTGTGCTGTGAGATTATGTTAGTAATCTATCATTATGTCACCCTAAACCTAATGCCTTAAACAAAACTATGTTTTAAGTTCACAGTTTTGCTGCGAGTTCCTTGGGTTTGGGCTGGTTCCAGTGTGCTCATTCATAGATCTATGAGCCAGCTATTGATCAGCCCGACGGCCCTCTGGAAGAGCTCCCATAGGACAATTCAAGAATGTATCTCATTTTCTGGGAGACCAGACAAGTCTACTTCATTTGGTAGCAATAACAGGTCCTGAGACAAGCAACAAAAAACAAACTCTGATATACAAACACCTTGTAAATCAATTGACCATTGACCACAAGATAGCATCAACTCAAAAATAGAAAGAATCCATCACTTAGTGTGAAGAGCCACAAAGACATGTATTCATACTTACACACACACACACACACACACACACACACACACACACACACACACACACCTTTGAACTCAGGGCCTTAGAACTCACTCAGCTTGCTTTCATGGCTGGTGCTGTACCACTTCAGCCATACCTCCAGCACTGTTCTTTGCATGCCAGTACTAGGACTTGAATTCAGGCCCTGGGCACTGTCCTTGAGCTTTTGTGCTCAGGGCTAGTGTTTCACTACTTGAGCCACAGCCTTACTTTTGGCTTTTTAGTGGTTAATTGAAGGGTCTTACAGACTTTCCTGCCTGGACTAGCTTCAAACCATGATCTTTAGATCTCAATAGCTAGGATTATAGGTTTAAGCCACCAATGCCCAAATCCAGACCTGCTTTTTGCCAGTTATTTTGGAAACTGAATCGAATAGACTTTTCTTCCCCCATCTGGGTTTGAGTCATGATTTTCAGATCTCAGTTTCCTTATTAGCTCGGATTGTAGGAGTGAACCTCTGGCCCCTGGCTTATGGACATATTTTAAGGATGAGAAAGAAAGGGAGTAATGGTTTAGGGCTATTTTTTATCCTGCTCCAATTATTCTTTGATATATCTCATCTAGATATTTTGCCTAGCTGTGAGATAACCACTATCTATTTTCATACTGTAAATATCAGCACAATGCTGGCTATATTACTTGCAGAGCAAGCAGAATATGCAAACACATTGAGCCCTTGTTTAAAAGTTTTCTGAAGCTGCAGGAGTATCTTAGTGATAGAACATCGGCTTAGCAAGCATAAGGCTCCAAGTTCAAATCCAAGTACTGCAGAAAAGAAGATTTCAGCCTACAAGAACATTAAACTTCATGTTGAACATGGGGCTCAGTGTACTGGTCTGGCACAATCCCAGAAAATGGCCCTGCTGGAAGAGAGATAAGATCCACTGTGAGATCGCTCCCTAGTCCAATTGTCTACTTTGACCATTAATGACTCTGCCTTTCTAAAAGTCCATCAAATGTCCCATTTCTTTTTTTTTTTTTTCCCCAGAAGGAGTCTACAAGATCAGAGCTGTTGTTTGTGAGTGGTACGGGGCAGACATGGAGCTTGGCCCTTATTATGTGGAGACTGGGCTTGAGGCTGTATCAGTGTTCATGAATTCCAGCAGCGTCCACCAGGGGGAGTTCCTCATCTTTGCCGGTTCCAACCTTAAACAGAAAAGTAAGGCCCGGGATGGAGGCTGAGCAATCAGATTTTAGCAAGAAATGCAGCCTGAGCCCACTGTTCCCCCCGCCCTCCTCCTCCATTTCTCATTCATATCATCCACGTTATCACAGTTCTGAATCATTTATTCTTCCCATCATTTATTCTTCCCTCATGCTGAAAATAGTTACTGGAGAAGGATGCTATGATGTACATGAAATCATAAAGGTCATAACATCCAGGAATTGCTAATTTAATGAAGGTATTAACATATCTGTATGAAAAACAGGAGACAGGACATGAACGTACTCAGATAAGGGCAAACTTGGGAGGTTTCAGAAGGGAAAGCTTAGGGTCACTGAGGGGACAAAGACTCTATGAGGCAGGAGCTGGAAGCCAGGATGAGCCTCGCGGATGAGCATGAAGGATGCTAAGGGAAGATGACCAGCCACAGCAGAAGCCAGGGATGGCAGTGTGACAGGAACTCTCATCTCCTTCAGTCTTGGCATACTTTTCCCACACCTACCTGCTGCAGGTGTTCTATATCTTTTCTGTTCCTTTCCTGTTGCTATTGTTTTCTTGGTGCCATTACTGGGCCTTGAACTCAGGGACTGGGCACTGTATCTTAGCTTTTTTGGTCAAGCCTGGTTCTCTACCATTTGAACTACAGCTCTACTTGTGGCTTTTTGATAGTTCGCTGGAGATACGAGTCTCACAGACATTTCTGCCTGGGCTAGCTTTGAACTACAATCTTCAGGTCTTAGCTTTCTAAGTAGTTAGGATTACAGGTGAGAGCCATCAGTACCCAGCTAAAGAAAACTTTAATGAGTGAAATTCTGTGATATAGTATTTTTCCCCAGGTCTGTCTTATCTCAGAGCCCATGCTCCACAATTTCAAAATGATTGGAATTCAAAGCAGGAAGGTAAAAATGAAAACTATGGACAGAAATGAATGCATTTATTTCATGGATATTCTTCTCTTCTATATTTTCTTACTTTAGGAACTGTTATAATGCATCGTTTTTCACCTAGCTCATCATACAATGTGTCCTTTATTTCTCGGTCCCAAGTGGGTGACCATCAGACTTGGCTCAGTGTGCCTGTGCGTTATGAGATGCAACGTAAGTTTTAGTTTCAATTCTAGATTGAAAAGACCCCCTCCCATCCTTTTGTGTTGGCTGGCATTACCAAAGAGTAAACACCACAGGCTCTGCTGTCAGTTCTACCCAAGGTCCTACCCTTGGGCCATTCAGCAGGCCTTATGTCTATCTGCAATTTGTTCCCCCAAAGTACAGGTTCTGAGGCTACCACACAGGGTATGAGAAGGATTGGGGGAGGTGACCACATAGGATATGAGAACGGGGTGTAGGGGGGTAATCACACAGGGTGTGAGAAGGCAGGGGGCCTGCCACACAGTCATCTGCAGCTCCACCTTCCATACGCTTCCAAACATAATTTCCAAAGGGGCTGCCATTTTGCCTCTCAAGCTGTTCCTGAAAGGCCTTTGAACCTAGGCCACACCCACTGCTCTGTCCTGCAACTGCTTCTTTGTCCAGCCCTAAGCTCACATCTGGAGACTGTATTCCATTGCTTGGTCTTTGAATCCATGACAGTGAAGATGCTACTTCTCTGGATGAATGCCATTCCTTCTGTTGTTGACATGCTTGCCCCTCCACCCCCATTTCAGCTGTCTCTGTCTATACAAATGGAACTGTGTTCGCTGTAAACACAGACATTACCTTCATGGCTGTTACCAAAGAAACCACACCTCTGGAGTTTTTCTGGTATTTTGGAGAAGATCTGCCAGTGCCAACCACTTCCAGAATCATTAGAAGACGGCTCCACCTCCCTCAGTGGTCTGTAAATACAGTGGTCTAAAAGGGTGGCCATGGTGGTATAGCTAGCACTCAATGTAAGGTTTGTCCCACAACTACCAAAATAATTTTAAGGGTGTCACATGGTAGTGTAATAAGCCACTAAGTACTTCTTTGAACAGAGCTCAGGCCTAAGATTTCAAGAGAGAAAGACTTGCTTCCTGTTAGTACATACTAGGTGGCAGGGCACAGGACTTTGAAGTCTGGTGATCCTGAGTTCAAATCCCTTCTCAGCCAGTAGTACACTCTGAGGCATCCTGTGCACAAAGCTGAGAAGGACGCTCACCCCCTGCTTGAAGAGGGGAGTCTAAGTATAACTCCCCTGATTCTCAGAAGGCAGAATCACTGGGTACTTGCACAATTCCTACACATTAACCCTCCCCTGCCTTTCTGTTGAAGATTCTCCACAGCTCTGTCTTTTTCTCTTTCCCACGTGGCTTTCCTGCCCTTCTGCTCCATCTTGCAGGTACCATGTGACAGTCAAGGCCTCCAGCAGCATCGGCAGCGTGGTCTCTGAGCCGCACCTCATCAGGGTACAGAAAAGAATTGTGGCCAATCGGCTCGTGTCTGCCTCCTCAGCCGTGATAAACACCAGTGTGGCGTTTGAGTACAGAATCAACTTTGGCACAGATGTTGTGTATCGATGGGACTTTGGGGATGGAACTGTCAGCTCAGGGAGTGGCTCTGTGAGCCACATCTACAGCAGGTAAGTCACGTGGGGCAGGTGGTAGCTTGCTGCAGGTGGCATCTAGGACCAATTTCTTAAGGATTCACTCTTGACAATCTACCTCTTAGGTGATATAGGTGACATATGTTAAATAGAGACAGATCAGACATGGCTGTGGCTTGGGAGGAGCTTCGTACAAGGGAAAGGCTGAGTTCTGAGGATTGTGGTTCAAAGCCAGTATGAGCAGGAAAGTCCATGAGACTCTTATCTCCAATTAAGCACCAAAAAGCTGGAACTGAAGCTGTGGCTCAAGTAGTAGAGCATTAGCCTTGAGCACAAAAACTCAGGGGCAGTGCCCAGGCACTGAGTTCAAGCCCTAGAACTGGCACCAGAAAAAAAAGTACGGTACTTAGGATAGAATATAAAGGATTCAGTATCAGAAGAAAGAGTGTGAATGCTTTTGTTTATTTCAGCCATTATTGATCACCCACTGTTTACCTGGAGTGTTATGACAACACAAGCACATGTCCCACCATAGAATGTATGTGAGAAACCTGACATTAGTTGATTTTGTTCATGTGCAAATATACCCCTAGATGGTGCAGCTCAACCATTTAATGTGGCCTTTTGATGCAATTTAAGACGCATGGGGCTGTTGACAGATATCTGTCCAATTTCAGATTAAAGAGTAGAGGCATACAATCTGAAATAACTAAAGAAAGTATAGCATATATAATACAAACACAGCAACATAGCCATTTGTTCTTATTATCAAATATTATGCAGGCGTATCATTTGTGTGTGTGTGTGTGTATGTGTGTGTGTGTTCATACTGAGGCTTGAACTCAGGGGCTCATGCTCTTGCTTAGCTCTTTTGCTCAAAGCTGATGCTCTACCACTTGAATTATATCTCAAGTTCTGGCTTTTTGCTGATAAAAAATTGAAGATTAAAGTCTTAGGGATTTGTTTTCCCAGGGCTAGTTTTGAATCTTAAGCCGCCTGAGTAGCCACGATTACAGTTGTGAACCATCTTTGTGCTGACACAGTGGAATTTCTAAGTGTGATGACCATCCGGAGGGCAAGGCCTATGTGGGCAGCAGCCCCAGGGAATGACCTCAGGTTTCTTCCAATACACGACTGTCCAGCCACCTGTGTCTCTCCTCCCTTTCATGAGAACTCCCAAATGGTCCATCCCTGGAGAAGTCCATGGGAACATTTCTATTGAAAGTGGATTTTCAGGTGGACAAGAAATTGAGCAAGAGTGCCTGATGGATTAGTATATGTGCAGGCAGGGATCTGGAGCCCCAGAAGCCGGCAGTGGTCCAGGACCTCTGTCCTAGCTTCTGGAAATGACAGAGCATGCATGGCTCACACTTCTCCCAGCTGAGACCACCCCCAGCCTATATCCTCAGTCTGGCCTACCACCTTCCTTTCTGAAGCTGTAGGTCGGTAAGTGACAGTCAGTCCTAGAAAACTTGAATTTGGCTAACTCATGCCTGTCATCCTAACTACTCAGGAAGCTTAGATCTGAGGATCATGGTTCAAAACCAGCTTGGGCATGAAAATCTATGAGACTTCTATCTTCAGTTAATCACCAAAAAGACAAAAGTAAACCTGTGGCTCAAGTAGTAGAGCACTTAAGCTTATGTGCTCAGGGACAGTGTCCAAGTTCTACATTTAAACTCTAAGACTGGCACCAAAACTTGAAGCGCTGATGTTCTGAATGGGCCTATTTGAACCATTACCCATTTTTGAGTATTGGGTCAGCATGTATTTCTTTAGTCAAGCACACCCTACCAGGTCATCTTTCCATATCCCTCTCCTCCCCCCCAACACCTTTCCACAGCTGAAATCCCCTCACCATTCCGGGGCCTAAATGCAGGGACTAGTTTACCTGGGGACTTACCTCAATCTCCTGAGTTTTGTAAGGCCTTAAGAGAAGGCCTCAAGAAGTCTGATCCTGGTCAGGAGCATTGTCTACTGTTACAGTGTTTGTCTACCATGCACGAAGCCCTGGGTTTGATTTCTTGGTGCCACATACACAGAAAAAGCCAGAAGAGGTGTTGTGGCCTAAGTGGTAGAGCTCAAGCCTTGAGAAAACTCAAGGACAGTGCCCAGGCCCTGAATTCAAGACTCAGGACTGGCAATAAATAAATAAATATTCTGGTCATTAGGGCTGGGCACAGTGGCTTACACCAATAATCCCAAATACTCAGGGTGCAGAGGTAGAAAAGAGCATGATTTGAGCCCAGCCTCAGAAAACAAACAAATAAACAGAAAACTAGTTGAGGCTTCACATTCACTAATAAGCTAGGTGCATTGATATGCATCTGTGACCTTAGCCATGTGGATGGAACAAATAAGAGAGGTGGCCCAGGTCAGCCCAGGCAAAACCATAAGACATTATTATTATTATTATTATTATTATTATTATTATTATTATTTTGCCAGTCCTGGGCTTGGACTCAGGGCCTGAGCTTTGTCCTTGGGTTTTCTCAAGGCTAGAGCTCTACCACTTGAGCCACAGCACCACTTCCAGCTTTTTTCTATGTATGTGGTACCAAGGAATTGAACCTCTGTCTTGGTACATGCTGGGCAAGCACTCTACCACTAGGCCAAACTCCTGGCCTCGAGACCTTTTTTTTTTTTTTCTAAAAATATAAACAAAACAATGGAATTCTACATAGCCAACAGACAAGATAAAATAATGGCATTCACAGGGAAATGGATGAATCTAGAGCGAACCCTGTTGAGTGAGACAAGTCAAGACCTAAGGAACAAAAGGCACATGGTATCCTTAATATGTGGCTATTAAATCCAAAGAGTACAAGAGCGAGGACTCAACAACTGTATACCCAAAGCTATGGACATGATAATGGAAATATAAACATAACTATATAGACATAAAAACCTATGACTCTATAGACATAATGTTTTATTTCTTAAATTAATATGTTTCTATGACATACAAACCCTTAGCCTAATTTTGATTAAGTTCTCAATACTAAGTCCCAGTGATTGTAAATAGGGATTCCCTCCTTGAACACTTGTTTGTTAAACTTGTCATTTAAAATATGATGTAAAAATCAACATTAATAAATTCTTTTAAAAAAATAAATAAAGGCCGGGAGTTTGGCCTAGTGGTTAAAGTGCTTGCCTAGCATGCATGAAGACCTGGGTTCGATTCCTCGGTACCACATACATAGAAAAAAGCCGGAAGTGGTGCTGAGGCTCAAGTGGTAGAGCTCTAGCCTTGAGAAAGTCCAAGGACAGTGCTCAGGCCCTGAGCTCAAGCACAGGACTGGCAAAAAAAAAATAAATAAAATAAAAAATAAATAAATAAATAAATAAAGACAACTAGCTACAGCAAAAAGCAGGGCTCACGTGGTAAGCACCTGCCTAATAAGTGAGAGGCCTGAGTCCAAACCACAGTACTGTTCCTACAAAACAGACAGGCAAGCAGGCAGGCAGGCAAAGAACCAGGCACCTGTGGCTCATGTGTGTGAGATCTGAGGATAGCAGTTCAAAGCTAGCCCAGCTAGGGAAGTCCATGAGACTCTTATCTCCAATTAATCACCAGAAAGCCAGAAGTAGTGCTGTGGCTCAAAACAGTAGAGCACTAGCCTTGAACAACAAAGCTCAGGTACAGAGCCTGGGCCCTGGGTTCAAGGCCCAGTACTGGCATGTGTGTACCTGTGCGCGCACGCGCGCACGCACACACACACATACGTGCACACACACACATACGTATACACACACACACACACACACACACACACACACACACAGAGGCATTGAGCTACACAGTATGCCCTTGCTGAGTGAATGAGACTCAGTGGGCAGCCAGCTCCATCTCCTCATTGGTCTGCTTTCCCCCTTCCAGGGAGGGAGAATTCAGAGTGGAGGTCCTTGCTTTCAATAACATCAGCTCTGCTGCCCTAAGAAAGCAGCTTTTCATCGTGCGGGAGCCCTGCCAGCCGCCCCCCGTGAAGAACATGGGGCCTGCCAAGGTCCAGGTAGGGTCAGGCCTGGGGGCCTCCCAATCTAACCCAGTACTGGGACCAGGGCTCTGTGGGTTATGAAGGGGGCTTTGTGGAGTTCAGCTTCAAAGGAGCCACTGTAAGGGCTTTGGAGGGGCTGGGCTGCTTTGGGGGCTGAGGGACAGGCTCACCCCAGCCTGGAGCCTGGATGTGTGTGTGAAAAGGCCCTTTATCTGCCTGTGAGACTCTGGGGTCCAGCATAGCTCACTTAAGGGTTTAGGTTTTTTTCCCTTGCACAGTGATCAAAAATGTTTTAAAGGAAAAGGAAAGCGTGAAACTATAAAGTTAAATAGTATTAACCAGGTGCTGGTGGCTCACACCTTATAATATTAGCTAGCCAGGAGGCTGAGATTTGAGGATCATGGTTTGAAGCCAGCCTGGGCAGGAAAGATCATGAGATTCTTATGTCCAATTAACTCATCAAAAAGCTGAACCAGTGGCTCAGGCCTGTAATCTTAGTTACTCAGGAGGCTGAGATCTGAGGATAACAGTTCAAAGCCAGCCTGGTAGGAAAGTCTGTGACACTCTTAATTGGAGAAATAATCACAGAAAAAAGCGAGAAGTAGTAGATTGCCAACATTGAGCAAAGAAGCTCAAGAACAGCTCTAAGTTCAAGCCTCAGGACTGGCACAAAAATAAAAGTACGTTAAATAACCAGTTATTTGTTGAGCACAAATGATAGGTTAGGAAAAGTAGGATTGCTTTAAAATTTTTCTTATGTTCATTTTGATGTCTTTGATACAAAGCACATTTTTCATTTGGGGGGAGGTGTCAGAATGCTTTCTATGGAAGGCAGGAGGCCCCAAGAGCAGCTTCTGGGTCCTGAGTGGCCTGCACCACAGAATTTGCAAGAAGCACACTCCTTTGCCCCAGGCTGGCTGAGGGCGCCAAGAGCTCCAGGCCTGATCCACACAAGCCTCCCTCACCCCCACACTGGGCCCCTAGCTTTTAATGCCAGTGTTGTTATCAGGCAGCTCTGTTTCACTAGGCAAGGTGTTGTATCCCAAATTCCAGGAACTCAATGGAACTCCGTAGCTGGGTAGAAAACAACGGGCCCAGGGCCAGAGGCTCTACCTGGAATCCTGGCTTTGCTCAGAGGACATAGACATCATCACATTTTAAGTGAGTGAGTGTGTGTGTGTGTGTGTGTGTGTGTGTGTGTGTGTGTGTGTGTTGGGTTGTTTCTGGGGCTTGAACTCAGGGCCTGAGCTCTGTCCCTAATCTCTTTTTTGCCCAAGATTAGCATGCTACCACTTGAGCTACAGCATCAATTCCAGCTTTTTCTGTGATTAATTGCAGATAAGAATCTCATGGACTTTGCTGAGCAGGCTGGCTTGAACCAAGATCCTCCAGTCTTAGCTAGGATTACAGGCATGAGCCACAAGCACCTGGCAAGGGTTCATTTGGCAAAGATGTGTTGGCACACCTTTCTGTGTGTTCTTTGTGTTTCTAAAGGAGTGACTGATACCAGCATGCGTAAGGCTGAGGGACAGGTCAGGACCTGGGTAGGCTACGCCACTATCCAGCTGTGCACCCCATGTCTTAAGACTCAGACTCAGCTTTCATCCCCACAGGGCATTATATATTTTTTAACGTTTAGTATCGTCAATGAGATGATAATTAGTATTACAATGATCAGCATTATAATCATCTCAGTATTATAATTGGCTGTAGCACATAACAATTTGGTGCAAAAAAAGTTGTTGTTGTTTTTTGCCAGTCCTGAGCTTGAACTTAGGGCCTGAGCACTGTCCTTGGACTTTCTCAAGGCTAGAGCTCTACCACTTGAGCCTCAGCACCATTTCTGGCTTTTTTTCTATGTATGTGGTACTGAGGAATCGAACCCGGGTCTTCATGCATGCTAGGCAAACACTCTACCACTAGGCCAAACTCCCTGCCCCACAAAAAAGTTTTTAAATGGTATCATATTCAAAGTGGAAACCGTAAAAATAATTTAGAAATAATTAAATGGTTTAAACTCAGGGAAGTCTGTGAGACTCTTCTCTCCAATAAACTACTCAGAAAAAGCCAGAAGTAGAGCTGTGGCTCAAGAAGCAAAGCACTAACCTTCAGATAAACAAACAAACAAATAAAAAAATAACAACAACAACAATGCCTAGGCCCCCATGACTTGTACCAAAAAAAGAGCAAATCAGGGCCGGGAGTTTGGCCTAGTGGTAGAGTGCTTGCCTAGCATGCACGAAGACCCGGGTTCGATTCCTTGGTACCACATACATAGAAAAAAGCCGGAAATGGTGCTGAGGCTCAAGTGGTAGAGCTCTAGCCTTGAGAAAGTCCAAGGACAGTGCTCAGGCCCTGAGCTCAAGCCCAGGACTGGCAAAAAAAAAAAAAAGAGCAAACCAGAATCAAAATTCTCCTTACAATGAGCCCCAGTGTTTCTTAAAATCCCACTTAACTTAGCAGGAGTGATTTCCAGCTTAACTTTAATGGAAATTTCAAGAAGAAAATCCTCTACCAGGAGCCCAGCGTGAAATGCTGCCTTGCAGGTGCAAAGCAGAATCTCCATCCTGAGGTCCTCTGGCCTAGATTATCCATACTGAGGGTAAATCCCCTCAACTGAGTACTGCCAGGCCTGGTGCTGAGGGAGGCCACAGGTATATTTTCAAAGGTTGGGGTGAGGCAAAATGAACTTGAAAGGACAGCATGACAGGAAGTATAAAGTCTACATAAAGGTGCATGAGGCATGGGTCTATAGGCTTCCCCCTACAGTTTTGCAAACACATAATGGAAGATTTCTTCTCGAATGTCTCTAATTACTTACAATAGCATTGTACATGAAGGGCATATGATAGGACGTCTTCTCTGGTTGATCCTCAGATATGGCGGTCTCAGCCCCTGAAACTGGAAGTGACCTTTGAAGCTCCTGTCCACTGTGACATCTCTCAAGGTCTTTCTTATACCTGGTACTTTCTGGATTCCCAGAGGTCTTTTGTTGTCCTCCCTGGTGGCATCCACACTCATAGACAGACCATCCTGCTGCCGAGCTACACACTGGAGTGTGGGAACTACACTGCTATTGCCAAGGTCAGCCAAGGTCGGCCTGCTCACTTTCACTCCTGCTGGATCAGGGACGCAGGACTTTGTACCAGCCCATCATTCTAACCCCTGAGCCTCTTCTGTCTAACAAAAGGGGATTGTGGGGCTGGGAGTTGGGCCTAGTGGTAAGAGTGCTTGCCTAGCATGCACAAAGACCTGGATTTGATTCCTCAGTACCACATATATAGGAAAAGCCAGAAGTGGTGCTGTGGCTCAAGTGGTAGAACACTAACCTTGAGGAAAAATCAAGGACAGTGTTCAGGCTTTGAGTTCAAGCCCCAAGACTGGCAAAAAAAAGGTGGGAGGGGGAGAGAGAGGTGAGAGGCTTTTGTTTTTAAGGCATGGATAGGTTTTTAAGAAAAATGTTTCATTTTCCTGGGAGAACCTATGTTCCCATGTTGGCCAAGCAAGCAATGGAAAAACTCCTAGAGTTCACTCCCCCTCCCCAATTACTGGGGCTTGAATGCTTGAATGCTTGAATTCACTGTTTCTTAGGTTTTTTGCTCAAGGCTAGGACTCAACCACTTGAATCACTGCTGATTGTTTGCTGGTTAATTGGAAATAAGAGTCACAGCCTGCCTGGGCTGGCTTTGAATCACGATTCTCAGATCTCAGCCTCCTGAGTAGTAGGATTACAGGCGTGAATCACAGGTGCTGAGCTTCCTTCTAGATCTTTTAACAAAACCTCTCTCTATACCTACTTTGCCTGTGTTCCAGCCAGCACACAGTGCTCTCTGGTCAGTGCTCAGTGTTTAGTTTTATTTAGAAAAATAACAATACATGAGTTTGCTTCTTGAAGGAGGGGTGCTTTAAAGAGTCAATCACTGTCATGGAAAGTTGGGGCAGGGAACAATATCTGGGATAGTGGAAGGAAAGTTTGGGGTCAGATGATGGTGAGGTAAAGAAGGCTCGGCGGAGGGGGTGCATCTGAAGACCATAGCAGAAACCCGTAAAGTCTCTGTCCTGGAGGAATGGAGTTCTTTCCCTCACTGGGTCACAATAGCCTTGGTTCAAGCTCATCCCAGGGTTCCTTGGAATGAAAGCTGACCTCAAGCACCAGTAGGGGAGGCTAGAGCTCTGAGCTGTGCTGGCTGCCATGGACAGACCCTTGCCTCACGCATCCTCTCGGTTCCTGGGCTCACCCCAGTGTGAATTAGACCCCAACAATGGACAGAGGGCCCCATGCCACTTTTTGAGGGACACTCTTATCACTGTAGGTAGACCTGAAGCATACTCCTCTCTGAAAATACTAACTGGGAGAGAACTGGAACACAGATGTAAAGTGGGGTGCTGGGGCAGTGTTCCCAAAGAGAAGCTGAGAAATACTCAGAGCCATCAGTGATGTATACCTGGAATTCCAGCACTTGGGAGGCTAAAACAGAAGGATTATTAGTTTAAGGCCAGTTGGGGCTACATAACAAGTTCCTATCTCCAAAAGAAGGGAGGAAGCGAAGGATAGAAAGAGAGAGGAAGGGAGAGTGGGAGGGAGGGAGGGAGGGAGCAAGGAAGGAAGGAAGGAGATAATCAGGTAGCTACAGAAAAATGAAAAACAGGCGAGGGGAAATAGAGTAATTGCAGGGGCAGGAAGGGTGCAGTATGTAGCATGGTAACTAATTATAAGAATCAAGGGGAAGGCCAGGTTTGGCAGCTCATACCTATAATTCAGCTACTGGGAAGTATAAGAAAGATTATAGTTCAAAGTTGAACCTAGGCAAAAATACAAGACCCTATCTCCAAACAAAAAAGAGCTTGGGAGACATGGCTCAAGTAGTAGAGCACCTGCTTAGCCCTAAATACCAAAGTGGGAACAATTATAGGGAAATGTCAAAGAAAATCTGTAACACCAGATGAGTGAAAGGATGGTCAGGCTACTCTTCCTTGCCTCAATGAAAACTGAGTGCCTGCTCTGTCCTGAGTGCAGACAAGGGCGGCACAGACAAACTGAGATGCTTCACGTTCACATACACAGCCTATAGAGGAGAGAGATGGAGAGCAAATGTAATGGAAGAAGTGATTCACATTTAAGCAATGACAGGAAGCTCTGAGGGAGGAGTGGCCTGGAGCATAAGGTCAAGTGCAATGCATGGCAGAAAGTGGGCTGGATCAGCCTCAGTGGGGACTTCTCACAATAACAGAAGTCCTGGGCAGATTGACAGCCATCCAGCAGTGGGTAGTGGCTGAGGATGGAGCTGTGTGGAATCTCAGGGGAGCGAGGGAGTGGAAGTAGGAGCCGTGAGCACCCCCCCTACCCAATTTGGCAGAGAGAAATACGGAGAGAGAGAGGGGATGGCAGGAAGATGGGAGGAAGGAAAAAAGGACTCAAAATAAATAAATAAAAGAGAGATGGAATCCAGGGAGCAGCCATCAGAGAGCCACATGCATCTGTGAAGGAACTGGGCCAGAGCTGAGACCCAGGGGAAAATAGCAGTTAGAATGCATGTTTTCTGGTGGAATGACACTTTATGACAAACACTTGGGTGGTCTTTGTGTTTGAACCCAGGACCTTGCCCTTGCCAGGCTCTACCCATTGGATCAAGTCTTGTAAAATGCTTCATAATTACTATTTGTTTTAAGCCTGGCATTGGTGGCTCATACTTATAATCCCAGCTATGCAATAGTTTGAGACCTAGGGGGTTGTGAGACTCTTATCTCCAATTTACCAGTAAAAATACTGGACTGGAGGTGTGAGTCAAGCAGTAGAGTGGCAACTATTCTTTCTTGTTGTAATTTACCATTTGGTTTTGGTTTTATGTTGGTGCTGAGGCTTGAGCTCAGGACTTCATACTCCCATTTTGGCTTTTTATGCTCAAGGTTGGCACTCTACCATTCAAGCCACATGTCCACTTCCAGCTTTTACTGGTTAATTGCAGATGATATGTTTCATGGACTTTCCTGCCCGGGGTGGCTTTGAACTGAGATCTTCAGATCTCAGCCTCCTGAGTTGGTAGGATTATAGGTGTGACTTTCCAGTGCCTGGTTCATGAACACTTCTTAACTACTATTGTATGTTTTGTTGTTAGAAAGAAGCTCAAAGGAAAGAAAGGCAAACACATGTCAGCACCACAGACAGTTTTTAAGAGGGGAGGTTTGAAAGCTAAGTATACATAGGTGCCATTGTCATCTGTGGGAACACCTAGACGATTTTGTGCATCGTTTTGTTTGAACTCCCATTGATCCTGGCCCTGTCTCTGCTGGCCGCACATTAGGTGGTTTATTTAGACAGCTGTGACAGGTTTCGTGGGGATGGTCATTGATGTGTGGGTTTCCTCTACGTGTCTCATGTGTGGGTCACTCCACGTCTATGGCTTCACAGGTGCAGATCAAGGGCAGTGTGGTATACAGCAACTACTGCGTGGCTGTGGAGGTGCGATCTAGGGCACCTGTCAGCGTGATCTCAGCGGGTACACACCTCTTTGTCCCCAGGGTCACCACAGTCCCAATTGTCCTCAGTGGATCCCGGTCCTATGACCCCGACGACCCACACGCCATTCTCAGGTGAGGCCATAGAAGTGTGACTCTCAAGCCGGGTGCAGTGTCTTACATCTGTAATCCTAGCTACTCAGGAGGCTGAGTTCTGAGGATAGCAGTTCAAAACCAGTCCAGGCATTAAAGAACACGAGTCTCTTATCTCCAGTTAACCACTAGAAAACTGGAAGTGGCTCTGTGATTCAAGGGGTAGGGTAATACTGGCTTAGGGACGTAGGTTACGTGTTCTCTGCCTGAGATGCCTGCTTGGTTTGTGGTAGGCATACGACCCAGGGCTCCTTTCTCACTGCTGGAGACTTGGCCCTGGGCAAGGCCTCTTCCCATCCCCAGGATCTGCTCAGTTTTCTATCTGACTGGGATCCTTGCCAGGGTCCCACAGCCCCTTCTCCACCTCAGGAGACTCACCAGTCAGCTCAGGGGACTTCACTCACAGCCTCAGCCAGATCACTGTGGCTCTGCACTGTGCATCTCTCTGGACCCTTTCCTGTGTCTCCAAACATCTCTGCTCCACAACTCGATTCTTCAATTTTCCCAGCTCTGACTAGGGATTGCCTTGGTGATTTCACTAGCTCAGGGGAGACCCTCAGCATCATCTTGGATTCTGTCTTTCTCTGTGTCTCTCTGTCTCTCTGTCCTTGTTTCACTCTATGTGTCTCTCTTACTCTGTCTCTCTGTCTCTGTGTGTCTCTCTTTGTCTTCCTCTCTCTCTTCTGTGTTCTGACAGCCTCTCTGTCTCTCTCTCTCTGTCTCTCTCTCTGTCTCTCTCTCTGTCTGTCTCTGTCTCTGTCTGTCTGTCTGTCTCTCTCTCTCTCTCTCTCTCTCTCTCTCTCTCTCTCTCTCTCTCTCTCTCTCTCTCTCTCTCTCTCTCTCTCTCTCTTCCCCCCACTGTTGCTCTCATCCTCTGTCTGTCTGTGCCCTTCTTTGTGTTCTGTGTCTTACTAGGTCTCTGTCTGTGTCCCTCTATGTGTCTCTATCTCTCTATGTATCTCTGCATCTCTCTGTGTCTCTCTGTTTCTCTGTGCCTCTCTCTGTGTCTCTGTGTTCTGCATCTTGTTCTGTGTGTCTTTGTGTCTCTCTGTCTCCCTCTATATATGTCTCTTCTATGTTCTGACACTCTCACTCTCTCTTGCTCTCTGGTTCTCTGTCTCTCTCTGTATTCTCTCTGTCCCTCTCTATGTCTCTGCCTGTCTGTCTGCCTATCTTTCTGTCTGTCTCTTTTTCTACCGTCTCTTCAGGCTTCCCTTAGTCCCAGCTCTACACATCTCCCCTCCCCTGCCTTGCCTTGTCTGAGCTTCAGCACTTTGGCTCATGTCTATGATGGCTTCTGCTCAGAAACATCCATTCCTCTATCCTCTCCATGGCCTGTTCTCCAAGGCAGAGAGAGGATGGAGTCTTCTAAAACAGGCCAAAGCCTTCCTTCATTGGGCTGACCTCCAGCAGTGAGGTGAGAGAGAGAGAAGAGAGTGAGAGAGATTGTGTTTTCTAACGTGGCAGAGGTGTGAGCAGGCAGGGTCACCACATGCAGTGAGGGAGAGGAGCAGTTCTCTCTCCACAAGGTGGAGTCCTGGAAGCCAGGCAAGGGAGCCAGCCTGAGATCCATCTATCCCTACCTTGCTTGCTGATATTACAAAATATGGGGGCATCATCTCTTCCCCACCCACATATCCCCATTTCGTACAGTGGTGCCTGACCCCTGCTCCCCTTCAATGGCCTCTCTGACAGGTATCTCTGGGTGTGCACCGTCGCCAACTCACCTGGATGGCCCTGCTTTGACAACGTCACACCCCACCAACTGGACGCCAGAGCTCCCACTGTTTCCTTCCCGGCCAGGTGGCTCAATGGATTCTGTGATCAGTTCCTCGTGACTCTGACCGTCTCCAGCGGTGACCGGAACTCTTCAGAGGCCCAGGTGTTCCTGTCTACCCGTGCCGACCCTGCCTTCAGGTACCCCTGCTCTGGTCCAGGCACTGAGCACTAAAGCGATGATGTCCACCAAGAACATTTCCATGTCAGGTCTCCGCAGCCTGACTGCTAATGAAAAGGGAGGATGGAGTCTGGGCTCTGTTCTAGGCTGAGCCTTGGGCAGCTTCCCCGCCAAGAGGGGCTCTGAGTGTATGGGACCTCAGGAAGACTGCTTCTGCAGGAGCACCTGTCCTCAAGAGAGGAGACTGTTTTAGAGCTACAGTCCAACAATGGAGGCCTCAGAGGCTTGGGATCCTTTGAACTTTGCAGGGCTAACAGGACACCAGAGTGGAGCAGGTGTGACCTGAGACCATCCAGGGACAAAGAAATGCTGTGACAAATCCCACAAGTCCCCAGCACCATGGCCAGCATAGCACCCACAAGCCTGGTGTAGCCCTAGGAACTCAACACAGTACCAGGACTGAGCCAGGAAAGCCAGGGAAGATGAGACTGCAGGGGCTTCCGGTTTCCTCTGTCTAGGGGGTTGAGTCACTAAGCAACTGTGCAAGAGATACAGGCCAGGGCCCACCATTCTTTAGGGGTGGCACAGAATTGTTACCACACTACTCAGAATGACACAATTTGGTGTGTGTGCGTGTGTGCCAGTTGGTCCCGGGACTTAAAATCAGAACCTGGGTGCTGTCCCTAAGCTTCTTTGCTCAAGGTGAGTGCTCTACCACTTGAGCCACAGTGCCATTTCTGGCTTCTTCAGTGCATAATTGTTGAGATGAGTCACGCCCTTTCCTGCCCAGGCTGACTGTGATCCTCAGACCTCAGCCGTCTGTACAGCTGGGTTGACAGGTGTGAGCCACGGGCGCCCCAAGAATGGCACCATTTAAAACTTACGAATGCTCCACCTAACTATTTTAGACTTGGTTGACCAGGCATAACTGAAATTGCAGGAAGTGAAGTCATGAGCCAGGGAGACGATGGCATGCATGTCCACACACAAGCACACGGAGGTGGGCAGCGTGCTTGTAGAATTCCATTGTATATAGGTACCACATTTTGGATCCATTCATCTGTACTGGGGTATCTGCATTGTTTCCACCGCTTGGCTGTTGTGAATAGTGCAGAGATGAGCATGGCTGTGCAGGTGTCCTTATCATATCCTGGGTTATGATGTTCAGGGTACATGCCTAGGAGTGTTATGACTGGGTTGGAGGGAAGGTCTATGTTTAGTTTATTGAGAAACCTCCAGACTGCTTTCCAGAGTGGTTGTATTAGTTTACATTCCCACTAGCAATGCAGTAGGTTGGAACCTAATTCTTGATGTTAAAAAAAAAAAGGAAAACATCAAGTGGTTGAGTGCTATCCTTAAGCTGAAGAGCTCAGGCCCAGAGTTCAAGCCCCACCACTGAAAAACAAAAAAGGCTCATTGAAGTAGAGTCCAAGAAAGTTTATTGATTGAAGGAAAGATAGCTAGCACACAATCCAGACACAGCTATGGACATGACTGCCAACAGAATGGATCTGCTCAAATTCGCTCTGGAACAAGTGTTCCCCTTTGTTCTCACAGCTGGCACATTTAATCGTGCTTGCTGTTATACTTTTATCAATTGGGCTCTGAGATTTTAAGACTGGCCTGCTCACTACAACCGTTAGTCACAATCTGTCGGCAAACCTTCAAAGAAAAGAAGGAATATGCCATATGCTCCCTTCAAGATGGGAGTTCACCCTTGAGATAAGGGGAAACCTTTCAACACAATTTGTGCCAAGAGGAGCCATTTTCCCAAGTGTTTGTATGAATAAGCATGTCTTTCTTTTAGGTAGCCTTGTTCAGTTTCCAGAGCACACTCATTATTTTGGGCAAATAGACAAGGTCAGAAGGCAAGGTCAGGAGGAGAGAGCTGCTGTTTTTCTTCTTTCTTTTTTATCTTTTCTTGTCTCCTTCGTTCTTTTCCTCCTTCATTTCCTCCCTTCCTATTAATACTATAGCTTATGAGGGAATAGAAAGCTTTAAGCAAAGAATTAGTATTTCTGTGTTTCTAAAATAGGTGCTCGTGAATACAGTAGTTGTTCTGATTTCCTGGCTGCCTTTTTCCATCTCTCACTTTCCTGGATCTCTCCTGCCCCCAGGTCTTTGGTTTATGTGGGTTGTGGATACTTAGGGGCAGCCCACTGTGCCCCCATCCAGGGAGGAAGCAAAGCTAAGGAAGATGACAGTAGCAAAGGTTGTTGGCTTGGAAGGGTCGAGGTGAGGGTTGCAATGCAGAGATGAGGTGATGAGAAGATGAGCAGGGGAGGGGACAGCTCAGAGGTGGACTCCTCTATGTATAGAAAGCTCAGGGCCAGGGTGAACAGGGCCCATTGCCTTGTGACTGGAAGGAAGTTAGATGGTATTTCTGAACTGGGTCATGTGCTTGTGTGCACCTTCTGTGTTGTGTCCCATGGGACGTCATGGCTCATCACAGAGGCCATAACACCCCCCATTCCTCCCTCCCCACATCAAGCCAACATGGGCGATTCGGGCTTGAACAACCTGAATAAAGTATGGCCAAAGAAGCCTCTGTTTTCTGAAGCCATCAGACTGTTTCTGTGTGCTTCAGATTCATCCATCTCTTCTGGGTAAACTTTAAAGATGTTCATGTCAACTGGAACGAAGAACTTCTTCTCCAAGCTGTGTGTGAACACTGCGAAGATATCCACGATCTCTCTTACTCCTGGGATCTCTTCTTAGTCAATGCAACAGAAAAGAGTAGGATGGAAGGTAAAAATGATGCCTTTTCTTGTTTTGTGGATAGAGGAACAGACTTGGGGTTATTCTGAGATTGCTAAGGTGTGGACTTGTCTGACCTGTCCCATTAGCCCTGAGAATCCTCAGCACCTCTCCGTTCTGCCCTTCTGCTGGCCCAGGTGAGGGTGAGCAAGAGGGAGGGAGCCTCCTCAGGGAGGAGGGCCTGATGGTCTAAAGCCATGCTAGGCTTTTGGAAAAGACCACAGTATGTGATGTAACTCAGTGTAGTGAGGGCCATGTCTGCAAAACTATGAAGTATGTCTTTTGTCCTTTCCTGGCATGCAATGTTTAAATCTTTGCATCTTCAAAAGTAATCTCTTAGGGCTGGTGGCTCATACCTGTAATCCTAGTTGCTCAGGAAACCAAGATCTGAGGAGTATGGTTCAAACTTGTCTGGGGTAGGCAAATACAAGACTCCTTTCTCCACTTATCCACCAAAAAGCCTGAAGTAGATGTGTGGCTCAAGTCAGAGCACCAGTGAAAAAAACAAAGAAGAGAGCAATTCCTGAGTTCAAGTACCAGTTTTGATAGAAAAAATAAGTTATCTCTTCCTGTATGCAAATGAGCTGAATGACAAAGATAGAGTTGGAATTAGAGAGTGGTCTTTCAGCCCCACCCCCAACCTCCTAATAGAGGGGAAGGCTGATTAATGATTTAATCAATTATTCCTAAGTAAGGAGGCCACCATAAAATTCCCCCCCCCCAACCTGGGTTTCTAGACTGTTCCAGTAGCTGAACACATGGAGGTTCCTGGAAGATGGAGCCTCAGAGAAGGCCTGGCAGCTCCTTGTCCTTCCCTCACTCCTCACCCTATGCATCTGCCATCTGTATCCTTGTGATACCCTTTGTAACAGATGAGTAAACATAATTGTTTCATCAAGTTCCCGGAACTGCTCTAGCAAATTAAGATGCTCCCTTGACGAGAGCATTGTGGGAACCCCAGCAAAACCATTCGGGGCATCTGAAATGGGGGCAAATCCTCAACCTGTGTCTGCCTGCAGGTAGACGGTGTGAGAACTGAACTGATCAAGGACATCTGCTGGTGGGGGTGCAGGCTTGCTTGCATGCTTGCTTGCAGATGGGAAGAAATGGCACTTTGAGAGAATCCTGGAAGTGATCTGTGTCATTAGAATCAAGTAGGGAGAATGGAATCTGTCTTCTGGACAGACCCCCAAGGTCTCCATCCTTTGGAGTGGCTATCCAGGTGATGGCCTACCTGTGTTCCTCATTGCAGGAAACTGCCTGCAGCTGGTGACTCCAAGGTTCTATGTGCTGGGGTGAAACATGGGATTCTCACTGGTTAATCTCCAAGGCAAGTTGAGACACACTAAGAGAGGGAACAAAACGTGGATTCAAACTCAAATGAGGGTGACCACCTGGGAGGAATACAGTCAGTCCACATTGTCCAGCAAAATGGCATCGGAATGGGTCTGGGCACTCGTAGACACAACAAAAGAACAAGAGAGCTTTGCTGCAAGCTGGTAACAAGTGCAATGTCTGATAAGCATAGCCCACCTCATGGGTAGGACACTGCTGATACAATGGTATCCAATTCAGAACTGGAATGAGCAGGAAGGGCTGTTGCCAGGATTGTTTTATTTATTTATTTATTTATTTTAACATTATCTTTAAGTAAAAGCTACTCAGGAGTCTGAGATCTGAGGATTGAGGTTCAAAGCCAGCCTAGGCACAAAAGTCTGTGAGACTCTTGTCTCCAATTACCCACCAGAAAACTGGAAGTGGCACTGTGACTCAAGGAGTAGAGTGCTAGCCTTGACCTGAAGAGCTCAGGGATAGTGCCCAGACCCAGAGTTCAAGTCCCATGACTGACAAAAAAAATATTATCTTTAAGTAGTTGTACAAGAGGGTTTAATGCAACCTGTCTTTTTATGACTATAATACATCTTGATCACTGTCTCCCCTTCCTTCTTCCTCACCCATTTCTCCCAACCCACCAATCTCCTCAAGTTATCTGATTCAGTTTTCACACAGGGTCATTGACTATTATGCTTTCCCACCCTTTCTTTCTCCATTGTCTACCCCACACCCGTTCTTTTCCACTTCAGACTACACATGGTTCAGCTTTCTGGTATTCACTTTACTAGAGTCAATTTATTTGTTCATATAGGCATGTCACTCCATATATGTTTTCATGTATATTTATGATTCAGATATAATTTCCATATAAGAGATAAAACATGTGCTCTGAGCCTGATTTACTTCACTTAGATTTTCCCAGGTTCTTAAAAATGACATAAAATTATTCTTTCTGATGGATGAGTAAAATTCATATGTGTGTTATATGTATGGATATCATATTGTTTTCTTGTCAGGGGCAGGATTATTTATTCTCTCCTTGGTGTCCTGGTCTGCTGAGACCTGCCACCCTGGGCCAGAATGACCTTGGGGTCTATGGATCTCATATTTGCCTAGACTAGGCATTTGGGGACCTTGTTCTTGTCCCCATTTTTGTTCCTTTCTCCTACAGCATCACAAGGTAGTATTGCAGCTAAAGAGAATGACTGTTTCAGTGCTTCTAGTTGCTGTGAGCACTTAGGGGTAAACCAGGAAGGAAATGGACTCCTGCTCCCTGCGCCCTCACCCCCTGGTAGAGACTGTGCTCAGGGAAGTGGCTCTGGTGGTTGGTGAACAGAGTGGTTTTGTCTCTATGCCAGGCAGTGATCTCCTACACCACAGCACATGCCAGCCCTGCTGGTCACCTGCCATGTCTTTTCAACCCATTCAGTGGGGCTGCAGGAAGATCCCTGAGTAGATTTTTTAAAAATATTTTTATTGTAATTAATAGAAGGGTTACATTATATTTGCCAGATAGAAGGCACATTAATTCATGTACATTGATACCCTTTCTCATGTCTTGGTCCCCATTTCTCTCCCCCCACCCCCACCCCTCATCTTGTTTTCCCCCTTCCCTATCCAATACAAATATATCCAATATATCAGATAACAGTGACATACTGTAACAATATGAGATAATCAAGGGATAGCAAAAGAGATGAGAGATAACATAGTACGTTAAGGACAACAATCACTCATTATATGACTTTTGTTTCCATATTCTAGAGGTCCTTTCATTTAGTGTCATGCTATATGGCCTTATGTATCTAGGTTTTGCTCTATTGCAAATCTCTGCTTTTTTTTTTTTTTTTTTTTTTTTTGCCAGTCCGGCCTTAAGTTCAGGGCCTGAACACTGTCTTGGATTTTTCTCAAGGCTAGAGCTCTACCACTTGAGCCTCAGCACCACTTCTGGCTTTTTCTAAGTATGTGGTACCAAGGAATCGAACCCGGATCTTCATGCATGCTAGGCAAGCACTCTACCACTAGGCCAAACTCCCAGCCCCCCCTGAGTAGATCTTTGAGCGCAGCTGGCTTCAGTAGCTAGGAGACACAGATGCCAAGGCAATTGCATCCTTTATTCAGGAGACACATCCCCAAATTCTTGTTACTAGATTAACATTTCCCAGATCAGATCCAAAGCTGTATGGGCTGGAGAATCTTGTAGAGGAAACACATCCCCTGGTTAAGTTTCAGCAAGGCCAATGATTGCCAAGGTGGATGGGTCTCAAAGCAATAGCTCATAGTACTAGCAATCCTTTAGGTGCTCACAGCTTTTGTTATTGATTTGCTATAGATCCTTTGTCATAAATTTTAACAACTTTTTAGAAGTATTGTAGTAGATTTCTACCATCAGATAGAAGAGTAAAACCTGGAGAAATGTATTATTGCTCCAAATTGTTTCTAGAATATACCAGAGTCACCCATGCTTGGGTACAGAGACCCTCCAAGGCCTCGCTGGTGTGTGTATGGAGCCTGGGAAAGCGAATTCCAGAGGGAAGAGCTGAGACTTCCTGTCCCCACACATTCATGTGGTGTTTGGTATGGACCTCCACACCACCAGGTGGTGATCACACCCCTTTATGGCCTAAATCTCATCTGGTTTGTTTCAAGCCAATGTGCTCTTTCCATCTGTCTACTTTTGAAAATAGGTGATTGATCCAGAATTTTAACACTGCGCTGTCTTTGTCTAAGTTCGTTTTTGCAGCACTGTGGGGCTGCTAGGCGCCTCAGCCCTTGAGGGTGTTTTGAAGTCATCAGAGTCCAATCTACTAACAGCAGAGCCACACGTGACAGATGGTGATGGAAGACCCACACTGTCCTCGCGAGGGCCTTCACTCTCCACCCTGGTCCCATCAATTATTTCTGTTGTGGACAGCATGTCTGTGGAGCCCACAAGAGATGGCCAGTATATTCCTGCTCCTGGTGATACCATGGCCCCAGGGGAATCTCCTGAGGATGGGCTGCAGAGTCCAGAGTCAGGGTCCCTGGCTGAGGAAAGCTGGTCCCCACCTAGCTCCTCCCCTGCCCTGGACGGTAAGTGTCACCACCCATACACACGGTCCTCATAGCTCATCACCAGGGAGGCCTCAGAAGGAGAAAGTCTGGTGGGTCAGATTTGAACTCTCATCCACCTTAGAGAAACCTGGTTTCATACTTTACATTTGCTAATTGTGATTTAAAATGAAATATGGTCGAGCCTGGCACTGGTAGGCAGCTCACACCTGTCATCCTAACTACTCAGGAGGCAGAGATCCAAGGATCTCAAATTAAAGCCAGTCTGGGCAGAAGTCTGGAATTGTTTGTTATCTCCAATTAATCTGCAAAAAAATCTGGAAGTAAGCCAATTTGCGGTAGCTCACGCATGTTATCCTAGCTACTCAGGAGGTTGAGATCTGTAGATCAAGGTTCAAAGCCAGCCTGGGCACTAAAAAGTCTGTGAGACTCTTATCTCCAATTAACCACGGAAAACCGGAAATGGCACTGTGGCTCAAGGGGTAGGAGGGTATCCTTGATCTGAAAAGCTCAGGGACAACACCTAGGATCAGAGTTCAAGTCCCATGACTGACAAAAAATCTGGAAGTAAGGGGTGTAAGTCAATTGGTAAAGCACCAGCCTTGAGCGAAAACACCAAGCAAGATGCTGGAAGCTGATGGGTCATGCCTATAAATTGTAGTAACTAAGGAGACCCAGAGATCTGAACATCAACGTTCAAAACCAGCCCAGGCAAGAAAGTCCATGGGACTCCTTCCCCCAATTAAACACTAAAAAGACAGAAGTGAAGCTGTAGCTCCAACAGTAGAGCATGAGTCTTGAGCACAAAAGGTAAGGGACAGTGCCCAGGCCCTGAGTTCAAGCCCCAGGAACAGCACCAAAAAATAGAAAGCCAAACAAGAGCATGAGACCCAGAGGTGAAGATTTTTTTTAAGGAAACATTATTATTCTGTTTTCTCATACAGATTTTGAAGCTTATTACAGTGACATCCAAGAAGCAGTGCCCTCCAGGGGGAGACAGCCAGGTAACTTGCCCCTGTTATTGCCCTCTCAGCCAGGAGCCCGCTGTCTCATCTATCCCCACATCACCATGCTTCTCCCTCCTACCAAGGCCACTGGGGCTCACTAGAGTTTAAGGGTGACAGGCTGGTCAGACTCTCCCTTCTGAATCTCTGAATTATGTCCATATGAGATGGACGTAGGCTTCCCAAACCCTATTGGACAGTCCATCTACTTGTGCCACTGTTCTTACTTCTACCTGTTTGAAGCAGGTGGCATCCAGTCTAATCCTGTTCACCTGTCCCTTTAAGGAAAGCTCCTATGGCTAGCTTACACACCGGTGTTTCCAGAACGGCCTCAATGTCCAGTGTATCAGCATATAGCGAGTCCATTGTTAGAGGAATAGAGGATCAGGGGATGATTAGTTGGTTCATCAAGTAAACAGGAGTGATTGATGTGTAGAGGATAGATGGGCAATGAGTGAACGATGGCTCTGTCTGTCTAGTGAGGAGGTAGATGGGCAGAGTAGATGAGCAACTGATTTGTGTGGGGTAAATAGACCAGTGGGTGAATGTGTCACTCTTCTGATGCATTGCAGTATTTTCTTTCTTTCTTTCTTTCTTTCTTTCTTTCTTTCTTTCTTTCTTTCTTTTCTTTCTCTCTCTCTCTCTCTCTCTCTCTCTCTCTCTCTCTCTCTCTCTCTCTCTCTCTCTCTCTCTCTCTCTCTCTCTCTCTCTTGTCAGTTATGGGGGGCTTGAACTCTGTACCTGGGTGCTGTCCCTGAGCTCATCAGCTCAAGGCTATCACTCTACCATTTTGAGCCACAGGACCACTGCTGGTTTTCTGGTGGTTAATTGGAGATAAGCATCTTACAGACTTTCATGCTCAGGCTTTGAACCATGATCCTCAGATCTCAGCCTCCTGAGAGGCTCAGCATGAGCCACCTGGCTAGACTGCATTTTTTGTTTTGTTTTTGATGATCCTGTTCAACTGCCTCTAACTTTATGGCTTCTTCAGCCCTCCCAGTGCCCCTTCCTGTGTGATGAGGCAGAGGAGAAACTCAGAAAAGCAGAGTGTATTATCCTCCCAGATTGTGGCCCTCCAGATAGGGTCTGGAAGGGATGCCTGGGAATGGTCAGGAGGCAGAAGACAGGAGGGAGGGCGAGCTGGGCCTGGCCTTAGTGGGCTTTCTGAGGACTGGGTGAATAAGCCTGCAGGTGGATCCGAACTTGCTCATAGGTATGATTTCAGTGGGCTCAACCAGGATAGAGACTGTGGCTGTGGTGCTGGCAGTTTGCATTTCCAAGATCCATTTGGGTTTCTGTTTGGTTTGGGATTTCAAAAGCTCATAACATACAGAATATGTTAGAAGTTTTATAGTTTATTTATGTTTACATTCATGGTGTTTCCTTAATACTACTGAGCAGATGAAGAGGGATGTATTGATACCATGAGAGAGTTATTCTAGTCCCCAAACAGGGGCTTATCTTAGTATTATATCTTGTTTCAATGACCATTATTCAAACTCTTAAATTGGTCTTCTTTTTTGTGTGAATATGTGCAAGTGCTGGGACTTGAGTTCAGGGCCTTTCTTGAATGTCTTTTTTCACTCACGGCTCATCCTCTACCACTTGAACCATACCTCTAGCTTACATTGTTCTTCTTACCTTAGCACCATCAAGCATTCACTCTTCCCTGGTCTACATGGTAGCCCCCATCTCCCTATTTACTCATGTTGCCTGTAATCACTCCCCTACAGCCACATGATACTTTCCTGTCACAAATGAGACTGTCCCTTCTCCCAGTCTTCCCTCTAGCAGCAGCTTCCCACCATAAGCAGGATAAAGGCTTCACGATCCCTCCCCATACCAAATGATTCTGTGGGGTTTTGGTTGTTGTTATTCAACCCGGAAATTTCTTTCTCCAGATCTTTCCAGAGCTCATTCTCATCTCTGTCCTGAAGCTTCTTCGTAGGCAGGGCTTTGCTGCTCATCCCTACTATCGGGGCTTTCTCTGTTTTATTTTCCCCCCATTATTTACCATTACCTGACTTTGCTTGTTCCCTTGTTTGTTTGTTGAACTCCCTCCCTATGACATTATAGGCTGCAAGGATTGAGTTGATCGGATTCACAATGTCTCCAGTCCCTAGACCCAATGTTAAGCCATAAAAAGTATTTATCAACTAATCAACAGAAGAAAGGAACACGGAATTGGCTGACAAATTATATGATAATGTATTGACTCTGTTGAGTTGATAAAGTCATTATTTGAGCTATGAAGTATCCAGCAATAGTGATCACCATCCACATTGAATGGGGCTGGGGTACAGAAAAAGCTGGAAATGATGCTTGGCTCAAGTGGTAGAACGCTAGCCTTGAGAAAGCTCAAGGACAGTGCCCAGTCCCTGAGTTAAAGCCCCAGGACTGGCAAAAAAAAAAAAGAAAGAAACTCATTCATGCTTCAGGAAGATTGTGACTTGGTTTATCTTCTCAGGGAATAATACCAGCTCTGCTGGATCAGGACCAGGTGCCCACATGGAGGAGAGCCCCTATGATGGGGACAATCTGCTGGGTCCCTTCCTCTCCCCAGACAGAGCAGAGCCAGTTCTCATGACTGACTGGCGCAAGGCCCAGATCAGCCCAGCTGCCTTTCAAGGCTACACAGCATCAGGTAGGAGCTTGCGCTAGGTATCCTGCAGTTCACAGCTGTTCCAAAGGAGCCTGGATGTTGATCCTCCTTTCCTTCAGAAACTTCCATTTCAGCAGCACATAGATAGTTGGAGCCATCGTATCTCTTCTTGCATTTTTCCCTCTGGGGACAACTGTTTTACTCATTTTTGATGTCCCAGGAGACCCGATCTCTTGGCCAGCATGCCTGCCTAGAAACCAGCCCATTCAGGGTCCCTCATCTAGATGGCCTCTCATTGCGCAGATGAACCACTCACATGAGTGACACCTGCTCTGAAGCTTGAGTTTCTAACCAGTGTTCTCAGGCAGGGCCTGCAGATCGCATCCTCTCAGTTGAGTTGCTGTGGTTAGCTCACCACTGTTCGGGATTTCATAACGAGGTGATTTCCTCCCCAGTCCTCGAGATATTTTGGTAGGCACTGTTTTAAAGTGATAATGTTTAAAAGTTATCCCTATGTATGTTGGCTCTCGCATTTTGGAATTCTCCCGATTTCAAGGAAAGCAGAACAGGACCAGCCTTTCCTGAGAGGTAATCTTGCTCTTAGAGGAAGCAACTATGGTCAGATTAAGCATTTTATAATAGCCAGCATTCCAAAAATGTTTGCAAATTGTTTCAGCATATCTGGATCATACTTTATAGTTAAATTGACGAACAGCAAAACTAAACATGGGGTCTACTATAGGCAGACAAAATAAGATCATGGGCTGGGAGTCTGGCCTAGTGGTAGAGTGCTTGCCTAGCATGCATGAAGACCCGGGTTCAATTCCTTGGTACAACATATATAGAAAATAAAAGTCGGAAGTGGTGCTGTGGCTCAAGTGATAAAGCACTAGCCTTGAGGAAAGATCAAGGACAATGCTCAGGCCCTGAGTTCAAGCATCAGGACTGGCAAATCAATCAATCAATAAATAAAATCATGTAGTGGTCTCTTTTGGGGGCAAATCTGTGTCATTTCTGAGCCTGGTCCACTCTCAAATGTTGCTTCTGTTGAGCTGGGCGGGAGAGGTAGGGGGGCATGGAGAGATGAGATTTCAGCTTTTCAAGGAATATCAGAAATCAACAGACACCAACAATTCAACAGAGGGCCAAGACATAGAACATAGAATTTGGGATGTTTTACCTTGCATCTTCATATTCTGCCTGCCCTTCTACCCTATACCACAACGTCCATAGTCCATTATTTTTAAATGGCCATCCCCTCTTTTATAGGTATCACAGGGTCATCTGTGATAATAAAGCCATACTCACTGCGCAGTGGAGAGATGTACGTTCTACAAGCATCAGTGGGTATGTTACTTGGCCATTTCGGTTTGGTGTTGGGGGATCGTAAGTGTTTGGTCATACCCATATATTTTTCGAGGAAGTGATCATCACTTCTCATTCCAGCAATTTTGTGGTCCCTGACTCTTCCCCATTTCTCCTGCTTACCTTCACTCTCTGTTGCTTGCAATTCGAGGGCATCAGCAGGTCATGGTTATATTACTGTGTTTGATTTTATGGAGTCAAGATGCATGATTAGGAATTAAGTAAAAAGAGCCAGTGCTGGGGCCAGGAGCATGGCCTAGTGGTAGAGTGCTCTCCTAGCATGAATGAAGCCCTGGGTTTGATTCTATGGTATCACATACACAGAAAAAAAAAAGCCTAAAGTGATGCTGTGGCTCAAGCGGTAGACTGCTAGCCTTGAGAAAGCCCAAGGACAGTGCCCAGGCCCTGAGTTCTAGCCCAAGACTGGCAAAAAAAAGAGCCAGTGCCTCTGAAATCTGTCCACATAACAAACTAAAGGCCATTCCTTTGCAAGAGCCATGTTCTTTATTGGAACTGACATCTCTGGAGAGCCTGTCCATAGCCCCAGGTCCAGTTCAGCCTGGCTACCTGAGAGAGGGGAGCTTGAGCTCCACGTGTCCCACCACCCAACTTCCTGTTGCTGTGTCCCCAGAAGCCTTGATCTTCCTGTCACAAAGACCACCCTGTAACCCTGGGGTTCTTTCTTCCACTGTGGTCATCTTGGCCAAATGCCCATTCACATCTCTATGTCCCTTCCTGACCACTGAACTCCAGGACTGACCACTTAAATCATATCTTCTTTGGAAGAGACTTTCCTGGCCATTGTCTTGTGACAGGATCTGTTTTATTGTGATGGGATCTGATCTCTGTGCTTGATCTGAGAATGGATGACTTGGCCCATCCACAGTGTCTGGTCAGACCCTGGCACTAAGCAAGATGACACATAAATCTCCATCTTGTAGCTCATCTCAAGAAAAATACACTAACATTTCAAAACAGTTTATGCATGGGAATCATCATCAGCATAGTGGCTAGCAATAGCAGGAACTAGAAAACAGTAATTATGAGGGGAGGAACAATCATGCAGATTGGGGTGCATCTGCCCAGTGGAATTGCATAATGCTACTCACAACAATAACTGAGATGACTGTTTCCATCAATGTTACTATAGGGTAACACAGAAAATGTGATGATAATGCAACTAATATTCAACTGGCCACCACTGCGAACACCTGTAACCCTAGCTACTCAGGAAGCTGAGATCTGAGATCTGTGAGACTCTTATCTCCAATTAATCACCAGAAAACTGAAAGTGGTACTGTGGCTCAAAGTAGTAGAGAGCTAGTCTTGAGCTGAAGAGCTCAGGGACAGTACCCAAGTCCAGAGTTCAAGCCCCATGATAGAGAGAAAGAGAGAGTGAGAGACCATAAAATTTGATCTGTGTTATAAATTTAACTCATCTGTCCCTGTGCCCTGTGTGTGTGTGTGTGTGTGTGTGTGTATGTGTGTGTGTGTGACAGAGACACTCAGTGAATCTCAACATCTCAACACAGTTGGGTGTGCTGTTGATGATGCATCCTCAGGGTCTTCTTCCCAGAGATTTGGTCTCTGTTAGAGGGATTTTTGTCTGACTGCTGAGTAGGAAATTCATCTGCCTTGTCTACCTTTATTTCGTAGGGTCTAGTAAATGTGTTTTTCCCACATAGTGCTTCTGTTCTCCAGGACTCAGCAAATCTCTAACATATACTCACACCACAGGATACCAAACCAGTGTGGGTATCCCTCTGAGTCAGCAGGAATACTTTCATATCATCAAATTTAATCCTCTGCCACTCTAGTCCTCCATCCTGGCTGAAATCTCCATCTTGTCTTTCATAGCTTCAAAGCATGGCTTACGAGGCAGAGCTCAGCTTTACTTCTCCGTCAACCCAACTCCACAAGACATGGCCTGCCAGGTGCAGCCCCACCATGGCCTTGAGGCTCAGACCATCTTCAGTGTTTTCTGCCTGTCAGGGAAGCCGGTACGTGACAGCCCTTGTTTGTCCTGAAATTGCTCAACATCTGATAGCAGATGATCAGAAGTTGCAGTCAGCTCTACACAGCAAGCAGTAGGCATAGAGGGCTTTGGCCTTCCCATCAGTGAAGGCTGTGGGCTTGCAGTTAGATGTAGAAAGTAGCTAGGGTATGAATATGGCCTTTCTCACCTTAGCAGTGGGGTACAGAGAGCCCCCCCCCATTCAGAGGAAAGGAAGATCTGTTCCCTGGGGTTCCCCTGGGGCATTTGGTCAGTCACACACAGGCTTTGGGGGCATGATGAGGAGGCTCAGCTTTATCCCAGAGCATGTCTCTGACCTGAACTTGACCTCTCTCCTAAGTTGGGCACTGAAGAAGGTCATTGGGATTTGGGGGGATGGGGGGAAGATTTGAGGAGAGGGTGTGCCCAGTGCTCCCTCCTGCAGTCAGGTGACAGGCCAAAGGGGAGCTGCCATATTGAAATCCTGGTACCATTTTCCTTTTCTCCCTGTGGAGGGAGATTTGTAGGAGGGGTCAGACCCTCACTCAAGTCTCAGGGCCTCGTTCCAATAAGTTTTGCTTTTAAACCCTGGGCCTCCGCATCTCCTTTCTCATTCCCAGTGTGTCACCAATATTCACCTTGTTCTTGGTTGCAAACTATGTCCTCAGTGCAAAGAAGGTTGCAGGTGAATATGTAGTGATGACGACAATCATAATGTGTTCAACTACTCTATTTTTTTTTATTTTGCTCCCTATGGATCAAATGATAGGATTTTCACTATGAATTTAGTTACCGGCTAGGAAATGCCTCCAAACATACCCTGTACCGTGGGAGAGATACTCACTATTACTTTGCACTGCCAGCTGGTAAGCCCGTGGATGGTTACAGAGGTAAGTCATAATTGAATGGCAGCCACACTCTATGCGCACTTGCTGTTTTCTCCTAGTTTATGAAAACTAAACATTGTAGCAACTATGTGCCTAGAAATTGAAATTATTTATTCACTTTGAATTTGATGTTTTGTCTTGTTGTTAATCTATCTTTACCATGAAAAAAAATAGCATTAGAATATTGTCCGTAGCTAGGTTTAAATGGAATATAACTGGCATTAAGATGCCAAAATATTTTTGATATTTCTTGTTTACTATTAATATATTCTATCTGGTGAATCTTAAATTTATTATAGATTAAATCAAGTCAAGGTAGCCCCACCCCACCCCCAAAAAAGAAAATGTGGGTAAAAGATGGTTGAGTTGGCAAGTTGTAATGCCGGTGGCTCACGCCTGTAATCCTAGTTATTCAGGAGGCTGAGATTTCAGAACAATTCAAAGCTAATTGAGGCAAGAGAGTCTATGAAAAAAAAAGTCTATAAGAAAGTCCATTCATCTCCGATTAATCACTGAAAAGCCAGAAGTGGAGCGGTGGCTTCCAGTGGTAGAGCGCTAGCCTTGAGCACAAAGTCTCGGGCCCAGGCATCCAGGTCCTGAGTTCATGCCCCAGGACTGGCACCCAACATGAAAAGATTATCTGGACTCCTGGTTTTGGAGGTTTGGGTCGTGTAACTGTTTGGAATTGTGAGGGCATTGCACCCTGTGCAGGGATTGGGTGGTGGGGAAGGCTGGCTGCTCACTTGGGCAGTATGAAAGAGAGATAAAGATGAGAGGCCACAGATCCATCTTCCTGCTGAAGACACATCTCCAGGAACCGGAAGACTGCCCTCAGCCCTCACTTCTTAAAGCTTTTCAGTCTAGCCACTTCCTGCCATTTCCCTGCACTGGTGTCCCCCTGCCCCTGCATCAGTGTTCTTTTCCACTGTCTTCTGAACCTATGAAGTCTGTCGACATCTATCAGGGACAGCTTACCATGTCACCCCAACCCTTGCCCAGCCCATGATTTCCCTGTCTGGTGCATGTGTGGGAGTGAGCCTGCCCTTCCCCAGGCTTGCCCCCTTACTGAGTGAGCAGGAAGTGGCATCTCTATAAGCACATATCCAGGATAACTCTCCCCTTTTCTGCTCCCTCAGTCATGGTTTCTACTGAGATCACAGATGGAGAAGGCTCCAAGGTGCAGCCATGCACTGCAGCAGTGACCGTGATGCCCCGTTTCCATGGGAACAGCTGCCTCAGTGAGGACCTGTGAGTACCATGTGGCCACACAGGCATCCATAGCACAACAGTGTTTATATTTCCCCAGGAGATGGCAAGGAACACATCTCTGACAGGGAACAGAAGCCAGGGCTTTTCCACCATTGTAAATCTGGTGATTCACATTCACATGACAGTTATGCACCTGCTTCCCAGCCTACAAATCTTTTTTCTTCTTTTCTTTCTTTCTTTTTTTTTTGAGTTTGGTGTCAGTCCTGGAGCTTGAAGTCAGAGCTTGGGCACTGTCCCTGAGCTTCTTTGGTCAAGGCTAGTGCTCTACTACTTGAGCCACAGCATCATTTCCAGATTTTTGATAGTTCACTGGAGATGAGTCTCATAGATGTCCCTGCCAGGCTGGCTTTAAATTACCATCCTCAAATCTCAGCCTCCTCAGTAACTAGGATTACAGTGTTAGTCACTGATACCCAGCTTTTTTTTTTTAAGCAACTTTGTTGAGGCATTTTTACATACTATATAGTTCATCCAATAAAATGTTGTGTACTTCAGAGCCAGGAGTGTGTCCTAGTGGTAGAGTGCTTGCCTAGAATCGAAGCCCTGGGTTTGATTCCTTGGTACCACATACACACAGAAAAAGCTGCAAGTGGTGCTGTGGCTCAAGTGGTAGAGTGCTAGCCTTGAGCGAAAATAGCTCAAGGACAGTGCCCAGTCCCTGAGTTCAAGCCCCAGGACTGGCCAAAAGATAAAATAAAAAATAAGATGTTGTGCACTTCTTTGTTTTTTAATATACTTACAGAATTGTGCTAGCCTTACCTTAATTGATATCTTAGAATATTTTCAGGATCACAATGATTGGTATTCATTAGCAGTCAGTTTTGTGCCCCACCACTTAGCTTCTTCATTCTAGCCCAAATAACTATTAATCTAAGAAGTGGAGATGTGGCTTAAATGGTAGAGTGACACCCTTGAGTAAAAAAGGCAATCAAGATTGTGAGGCCCTGAGATCAAGCTCCAGTGCCAGCACACACCATACACACATGTACATACACAGGTACACACACACACACACACACACACACACACACACCTCTACTGATCTACCCCTTCACGTCTAGATTTATCTAGTTGGGAATTTTCACCTCAGTGGGATGATGATAATGTTATCATTAGCAACTTTTTTCATTTAGTATATGAAAGCTGTGAGTTCCATCTCTGATATGAATTTGTGAATTTCTACCACCTTCTTTTGTATTGCTGAATAATTATTGTATGGATATAACGTGATATTTCCAAAGCGACTAGTCTGTACTCTAATAATGTAAAGGTTTTATGGAAGCTAGATGGCAATTCTCCTTTGAATTGCACATAGAAACTGCCAGTGATCTGACCTGGGTCTGACATTTTTGTGGGAGGTTTTATATTACCTACTTAGTCTCACCAGTATTAACCCTTATTTTTGTTTTTGTTTTTGTTTCGCCAGTCCTGGAGCTTGAACTCAGGGTCTGGGCACTGACTTGAGCTTTCTCCAGGCTAGTACTCCACCACTTGAGCCACAGCACCACTTCTGGCCTTTTCTGTGTATGTGGTACTGAGGAATCAAACCCAGAGCTTTATGCATGCTAGGCAAGCACTCTACCACTAGACCATACTCCCAGCCCAGTATTCACTTTTTAAAATTTCTTTTTGAGTCAGTTTGAGTCTATCATTTTAGGATTTTTTCCACTTTATTAATATTCTTTAATCTTTTGATGTATACAATTTTCTGTTCTTCAAAACCAGTATTCTGTCATAAACCTTTTATACTATGTGGTTATTTTAGTTACTAAATTATTTTCTTTTTGTCTTATCATTAGTATAGCTAGTAATTTGGGCTCAGATGATCTTTTCAAAGAATCAGTTTTTTGTTTCATTGATTTTTCCCTTCTATTTTTTTTTTTCCAGAGCGGAGGACCGAACTCAGGGCCTTGCACTTGCTAGGCAAGGGCTCTTCCACTGAGCTAAATCCCCAACCCCCTTCTATTTTTTTGTATTCTTTATTTCATTCATTTCTGCACTTAATCTATATGTCTTTCCTTTTATTGTTTGAGTTTTGTTTATTTTTTTTCCAGCCCTGAGGTTTGAATTCAGGGTCTGCACTCTGACCCTGAGCTTCTTTTGCTCAAGGCTAGCATTCTACCACTTGAGCCACGGCTCCACTTCAGTCTTTTTCTGAGTGGTTCGTCTCATGGACATTTTTGCCCAGGCTGACTTAGAAAAGTGGTCCTCAGATCTAAGCCTCCCGAGTAGCTAGGATTATAGACATTTACACCTATAAATTTCCCTCCAACACCGCCTTCGCTCTATCCCATATGGTTTGAGGTGTGGCATTTTCATTTGTTAGTTTCAAAATAGTTGATAATTTCCTTTTTTATTGCATTTTGAACTATCAATTATTGAAAGGTGTATTGTTTAATTTTCAAACTATGTGCATTTGCCAAATTTTCATCTTTGATTTCAAATTTAATGCCATAATAATCAGAGAACAAACTTTGTCTCATGGCCTAATATATGATGTATTCTAGAAATTTTGGAGTGTACTTGAAAAAAATGTATGTTCTACTTTGTTCACTAAAAGTGGTCTATAGATGTTGGTCTATTTCTGTTTTAGTTAGATAGATAGATAGATTTTTTCTGCCTTGTTCTATGGATTATTGATGGTATTATTATTATGGATTTTCTCTCTCCATTTCATTTTTGATTTACATATATAGGGTCTCTGGGGCTTGAACTCAAGGCCTTGGAACTATTGTTGAGCTTTTTTTGCTCAAGGGTAGTGCTCTGCAACTTCTGGCTTTTTTTTTTTTTGGTGGTTTGGGGATAAACTTCTTACAGACATTCAAACCACACACAGGCTTCAAACTCTGATCATCAGATTTCAGCCTCCTGAGTGGCTAGGATGACAGATGTGGACCACATTTCTTTATTTGCCAGGGGTAGATATGTCAGTACCTGTTTCTTTGTGCCTGTTCAGTTCCCACAAAAGAGGTTTTTATAAGACTTTGGTATGGTACTGTACTGTGTCTTTTCAGACTTTCTTCTGCATAGAACATTTTGTATCATTCTATTTCTTCACTTACCCACTTAAGAAAAATAAATTCTGCTTAACCCTTGACAGGAAGAATGAAAAGTTTTGCTATATATATTCAACCATGATAACCTCTGGTGTTTCCTTCAGATACAATTCCAGCCTAAAGAGCCTGTCTACCCTCCAGCTGATGGGGAGTCATAGGGAAATAAGGAACTTCATTACCTTGATCACTGGAATCCTGAGACGTTTGGCAAAGGAGAACACAGCTGCTTCATGTGGCTGGTGGTCACAAATGCAGGATACCTTCGTTTCTTCCTTATGCAAATTAGGGTTTGAAGATCAGGTATGGCTCAGGGTTGGGGAAAGTAAACTGTCTGTAAACTTGCATAAAGTGGTGAGGCCTGAGACCAGTTGGTCCCCCTGGCACGTGGTCAGCTCCCTGACACGTGGTCATGCTTATGAAACACAAGCAAGGAAAGAAGGAGAGTGGACAGGCACCTTGGCCCCTGCTCATGACCACAGTGTCTCTCTTACTTGCTGAGGTGTCTTGCAAATCAATGTCACTGGTTTATGAAAAAGAAAGTGATGCAAGTAAATTCAGCATTGCAAATAATTCTACCGATGTTTCTGCAAGTAAAAATTACTTTAATACAATCTGCCATTATCTTGTTAAAACTACCTTATTATGTTAAAAATCAATTATTAGCTGGGTGTGGTGGCACACGCCTATAATCCTAGCTACTCAGGGAGGCTGAGACATGAGGATCTCGGTTCAAAGCCAGCCTGGGCACTAGAGACCGTGAGACTCTTACCTCCAATTAACCACTAGAAAACCAGAAGTGGTACTATGGCTCAAGGAGTAGGGCAGTAGCCTTGAGCTGAAGAGCTCAGGGACAGTGTTCAGGTCCCATGACCCCCCTCCTAATAACTCCCCCCACAAAAAGGTACAGAGGAGTCATTTGTTTATCTCAAAACTGCCAGTAAGTAGAGGCAGATAGAGATAGACACCGAGATGATAAAGAAGATAGAGATAGAAATAGATATAAAGGAAGAGATTATCTATCTATCTATCTATCTATCTATCTATCTGTCTGTCTATCTATCTGTCTATCTGGAGAGTAGAATTAAGGGGTCCAGGAGAAAGGGGGTCCCTGAGTACATGCCTCCAGGCCCCTAATTCCTTTAATCCATCCCTCCTATAGTTTCTATTACTTCCCAAAGTAGTGACATCAAATTGTGACTCAATCTACAGATTAATCCATTGATGAGAGTAAAGCCTTATGGTCCAAGTTCAATCATCTTTCAGTGATTGGATGTAACAATTAGAGACTATGCCTTCAACACATAAGGCTGTGGGGGATTCATATACAAGCCATAACAGTTGGCGTCCTTGCTCACATTTCTGCAAGTCTGTCCTATAGTGGTCACTAAAGAATGTTTACATCTACAAAGAGCATACCTTATGTCATATTTCATTGCAAGACATCATTTAGATAGATAATGGTGACTTAGACCTCTGATCCTAGATACTCAGGAGACTGAGATACAGTGTATCAGGGTTCAAAACTAGCCCCTGCTGGGCGTGGTGGCTCATGCCTGTAATCCTAGCTACTCAGGAGGCCTTGATCTGAGGATCAAGGTTCAAAGCCAGCCTGGGCAAAAAACAACCTGAGACTCTTACCTCCAATTAACATCTAGAAAATGGAAAGTGGGACTTGGCTCAAGGGTTGGGCAGTAGCCTTGAGCTGAAGAGCCCAGGTTGAGTTCAAACCCCATGACCCACAAAAAAGCAAAAACAAAACCAGCCCTAAATTAACCAGCAAAAGCTAGACTAGAGGTGTGGCTCAAATGATAAAATACCAATCAGGGAAAAAAAGAAAGAAAGAAAGAAGAAAAGAGAAGGGAGGAAGCAAGAAAGGAGAGAAGAAGACAGGGAGATGGATGGAGAAAGAATGTAGGGAGGAGGAAGAAACGAAATCATAAAGTCTGCTCAACACTAAAAAGATCTTTTTCCGCCCTCCCCCCTTTTACTTGCTTGTTTCTGCTATCAGGAAGAAATAATTGATTCGATTCTTTTATTAAGAGACCTCATCGGTCTTCCTCAGAAGGTAAGTGCTATTTATTTGCAAGTATATTTTTTCTGCTTTTTTTTCACTGCATAATTTTGAATGGCCAGTTCCTGAAGAATGAAATTTCTAGAATTACATCTTGACATTTAGATCATGGCTGGAGAATTTTATTCCTGTGTATAGAAATTTGAAAACTTGAGCTTGGAATGTGGCTTAATGGCAGAGTGCTTGCCCAGCATATGTGAAGCCTTGAGTTTAATTCCTCAGTACTGTATACACAGAAAACTCGAGAAGTGGTGCTGTGGTTCAAGCAGTAGAGTGGTAGCCTTGAGCAAAAGAGGTTCAGGGACAGTACTGAGGCTGTGAGTTGAAACCCAAGGACTGGCAAAAAAAAAACAGGAAAAAAAGAAAGAAAGGGAAAAAAAGAAATTTGAAAATTCAAAGTCGAAATTCATTTTTTAAGGCACTAGCCACATAATGAACGTTTTGGTGGAGGTAATGCCTTTCTAACTCAGTATGAAATGGATTATTTCTTCCTTTGGGACGATTTTGCTTTCTTCTCATGCTACCTACTCCATGAACTCTTCAGAGATCTAAGAGAACCCATTTTACTCCAGGCAATGTGTAAATGACTTTGTTCTAGCACAATAATGCTTCTTTCTTATGATCTTTTGAGATACATTGATCTTCTGACTTCAGTGTGAAACATGGTCATAATATGTTCTTACTTAAAAATGTAAAACCTGGTGCCGGTGGCTCAGGCCTGTAACCCCAGCTACTCAGGAGGCTGAGATCTAAGGATTGTGGTTCAAAGCCATCCCAGGTAGGAAAATCTGTGAGACTCTTACCTCCAGTTAACTACCAGAAAATTGGAAGCAGTGCTGTGGCCCGAAGTGGTAAAATACTAACCTTGAGGGAAAGAGCTTAGGGACAGTACCCAGGCTTTGAGTTCAAGCCTCACAACTAACATTTAAAAAAAAAATAAATTAATACATCTTTTAAGTAGCTGCACAGAGGTTCTAGTTCTATAGTCCAATTTTGAGTACAATGCATCTTCTTTTCTGTTTTCTTACTGGTTGTGGGGCTTGAACTGTGGGCCTGGGTGTTGTCCCTGAGTTCTTTAGCTCAAGACTAGAGCTCTACTGCTTGAGCTACAGTGCCACTTCCAGTTTTCTGGTGGTTATTTGGGGTTAAGAGTCTCATGACTTTAGTGCCCAGGCTGGCTTTGAACTGCAATCCTCTCAGCCTCCTGAGTTGCTAAGATTCCAAGCCTGAGCCACTACGCCCAGCTACAATGTGTCTTTATCAGTGTCCCCAGCTCCTTTATTGTTCCTAATCTTTCCCAAACCCATCCATCCCCTCAAGTTACATAGTTCAAATTTTACACCATGTTCATTGAATGTGATGAATGCATTTTTCCCACCCTTCCTCCCTCTGTTCCTGTGTCCCCCTTCTTTCCGGCCCCTTCCTATCATATGTCCTATGAGGCACTTTTCACACTTTTGGTGGATGAGTATTTAAATCGAAGGTGCTATTTTGATGGCTACCTCTAAGATAGGATATTCATAGTAACTTAACTATGTTTCCAAATTATCTTGATGGTATTGGTTTTTAAACAGTTTGATCATAAGCTGTATTTATGAAAATGTTTTAGCTAAATGTATGTTGGAACCTTAATTTTGTCATGTATACACATTAGTGATTGCTAGGAGCAACTAATGGACAGAGAAGAAAGCACTGCTCCCTGTGGTTTAGACATTGCTAAATATGACTAAATGCAGAAGAAACATGCACTTGAGTAAATATGCCAAGACCCAGAATTAGGAACACAACAAAACTGCAGAAATATTGGCAGCCTACCTTAGTGCACTTTTGAAGTTGGTTTTCAAAGGAAATAGGAATGGTAGGACATTGGTGGCTCATGCCTGTAGTCAGGAAGCTGAGTTCTGAGGATTGCAGTTCAAAGCCAGCCAGGCTGGAAAGTCCATGAGACTCTTATCTCCAATTAACTGCCAGGAAACCAGAAGGGGCTCTGTGGGTCAAAATGGTAGAGCTCTAGCCTTGAGCAAAAAAAGCCCAGGGATAGTGCCCAGGCCCTGAGTTCAGGCACCACAGCTGACAAAAAAAAGAGGAATGGAAGAAATTCAGACATTAAAATCCACAAGACTCCTAGCTCCAATTAATCAGCAAAAAGTCAGAAGTAGATGGAGGCATGGCTCAAGTGGCACGGCACCAGTTATGACTGAAAAGGCTGACAGAGGCCTTGACTTCAATTCCAATAAAAAGAAGTAGTAGCCCAGTCCAGTGGCTCACGCCTATAATCCTAGCTACTCAGGAGCCTGAGATCTGAGGATCGAGGTTCAAAGCCAAGCCAGGCACTAAAAGGCCATTAGATGCTCATCTCCAATTAACCATTAGAAAACTGGAAGTGGTGCTGTGGCTCAAGGAGTAGGGTGGTAGCCTTGACCTAAAGAGCTCAGGGACAGTGCCCAGTCCTAGGGGTAGGGTGGTAGCCTTGAGCTGAAGAGCTCAAGGACAGCGCCCAGGCAGAGTTCAAACTCTATGACCCACAAAAACAAAATGAAACAAACAAACAAACAAACAAAAACAGCCTGGGCAAAAAAGGCTCAAAATCTGTCTCTGGTTAACCAGCAAAAAGTTTGAAATGGAAGTATGGCTCAAGTGGTAGACTGCCTGCCATGGGTAAGAAAGCTAAGTAAGAACACAAAGCCCTGTGTTCAAGTCCTAGTACTCAGATTTGCCTTTAAATATCTTTCAGAGCAAGTAGGAAAGAGGAAAAAAAAATTCACTTGTGCCAGTGAAGGACAACTACTTGTTCCAGTGGTTGATAGTAGATAACAGGGACTGTATTGTAGTCTCTACTTTTTATTGTTGTTGTTGTCAGTTGTAGGACTTGAATTCAGGGGCTGGGCACTGTCCCTGGGCTCCTTTGCTCAAGGCTAGTGCTCTACCAATTTGAGCCATAGCTCTACTTCTGGTTTACTGGTGGTTAATTGGAGATAAGAGTGTCATGGCTGGCTTTGAACCATGATCCTCAGGTCACGGCCTCCTGAGTAGTTAGGATTACAAGCATGAGCCACTGGCTTAGTCTCTACTTTTCTGACCGGAAATGGTCCATGGTGAGGGCTTAGGAAAAGGCAGAGAATGTGAATTTTGCCTGGCAAAGAACAGGTAAAGGCCTCTTTATTGAGAAGAAAATGGATAGCACCAAGGAGAAACTTCAGTTTTTTGGGGTCAGTAGAGTTCAGTGTGTTAGAAGAGGCACTGTGGCTCAAAGTGATAGAGTGCTGGCCTTGAGCTGAAAAGCTTAGGGATAGTGCCAAGGCCCTGAATTCAAACCTCATGACTAGAGAAAAAAAAAAGAGTTCAAAGGATTTGTAAAGTGGCTTTTAGCACTCAAACCAGATAATATCAATACATGAAAGGCTGCTGGGGTCATTCTTCCTTTCCTTGATCATTTCATGAGTGAGAACAATTTTCAGGAAGCAAATGGTTGCTGAGACCAAACATGGACCATCCAATTGTGTTGACAAAAAGTTCAATTATACTAATTCTAATAGTAATGAAAAGGGTCCAAATATATGCATTGTGGATGTCAAAAAACGTTTTGTTTTGTTTTTTATCTCTTCTTTTCACGTAGTTAAGCTTTGCTAGTGCAGTACACATTCTCAGGTATTCCCAGTCACTCCTTGCTCATGGCCAGGTCTTGGAAAGATTTGTGGGTGACAAAGGACTTGGTCTTGAACTTATCCTTCTCGTTTCTGGAGTCTGGGAAGCCAGCAAACAAGAAAACTTGAAAAATGAGAACTACTTACGAGAAGAAGGAATGAAGGTCATTTCAGATGTGTTGCTAGTAAGTAAGATGTCTTTTCCCTTCATAAGAACTGCAGGGTTAGCTGGGCACTGGTGTCTCACACCTGTAATCCTAGCTACTCAGGAAGCTGAGATCTGTGGATCACGATTCAAAGCCAGGCCTGCATGGAAGTTGGAAGTCTGTGAGATTCTTGTCTCACATTAACCATGAAAACTGAAAGTGGTGTTGTGGCTCAGGTGTTAGAGTGCTAGCCTTGAACTGAAGAGCTCAGGGACAGTGCCCAGGCCCAGAGTTCAAGCCCCATAACTGATCAAAAAAACCTGCAGGGAGCTGGGAGTTTGGCCTAGTGGTAGAGTGCTTGCCTAGCACGCACAAAGACCCAGGTTCGATTCCTTAGTACCGCATGCATAGAAAAAAGCCAGAAGTGGTGCTGAGGCTCAAGTGGCAGAGTGCTAGCTTTGAGGAAAAAGCCCAAGGACAGTGCTCAGATCTTGAGTTCAAGCCCCAGGATTGGCAAAGAAAAAAAAAATCCTTAAGAAAAACACGAGAATATTTTATTTATTTATTTATTTATTTATTTATTTTTGCCAGTCCCCGGCTTTGAACTCAGGGCCTGAGCACTGTCCTTGGGTTTTCTCAAGGCTAGAGCTCTACCACTTGAGCCTCAGCAGCACTCCCGGCTTTTTTCTATGTATGTGATACTGAAGAATCAAACCCGGGTCTTCGTGCATGCTAGGCAAGCACTCTACCACCAGGCCAAACTCTAGGCCCCGAGATTATTTTTAAATGCGCAAAATTTTCAGACAAAAAAGTAGCTTACATTTTAGTATCTTTTGTCATTACATCCTCTATGCATGTCTTTTAGGTAAATGAAACTGACCTTAGCTCAGACAGGGCATCTTGTCATTCTCCTCAATCTGAATCCAGGGGTTTACTCATCTGCCTTGCAAATGCTCTGCTTTCAGAAGTGTCTTTCTTTGAGTCACAAGCACGGATTCCACATGAGCACTGGGCAGATGGAATTCTGGATCCTTCTTCATCACAATCTTCAGAGCTCTGTTCAGAGCCTGGGCTCCATCCAGGTGCATTTACCTGGTGACCTGGCTGGGCTCACTCTTGCTCAAGAAGAAATACAGCGCCCATGCTACATAAGCCAACTCCTGTTCTTCAAGAAGAGCCCCTATCCAGGGGTTCCGGGTCCCGAGCAGGTACCGGTGGTGTTGTCACTTCTATGCAATTCACATTGTAGTGACCAGGAGGTAAACAGAAAAATTAGATTGGCAGGCTTGTACTTGCTTTCTAGCTCCCAGAGAGGAGCTGCTTACCATGTGTTGCTGTCTCCATACCACTTGAAAAATCAGAATCTCCAGAAAACTCTTAATAAAATGAGGGGTCCAGGGCCAGGAGTTGAGTGCTTACCTAGCATGCACAAAGACTCAGGTTCGATTCCTTGGTACCACACACATACAAAAAGCCAGAAATGGTGCTGTGGCTTAAGTGGTACAGCACTAGCCTTGAGCACAAAGAGGCTCAGGGACAGGGCCCAGGCACTGAGTTCAAGCCCCACAACTGACAAAAAATAAAAGGTAACCATGAAAAGACAAGACTGGAGACTTGACCCCAGTGGTAGAGTACCAGTCAAACAAGGGAAAGGACCCCAGGACAAACCAAAAAAAGATTTACCACTACCATTTGTGAAGGTGTCATGAATGTGTGAATGTTGACATGAGCTTTGCCACCAGCACCTGGGCCCAGTTATATCCCACACTGAGGGTATGAGAAATATTCCTAGAAAGACAGGAACAAAAACTTAGCTCATTTCTTCAGACTAATATTCCAATAGTCCAGAATAGACGTATACCTAACTGTGTAGCATGAGGACAGAATTCACCTATCCAACGTAAGGGTGTTCTTTATCTAAGCAATTATCATTTACATAGAGCCCATTAAAATTCTGTCCTTTGAAGAATTTTAGGGACTTCGATGAGTTTGGAATGCATGGTCCCCACGAGTAACTTCTGGGAAGGAGGGGGCCCCTCTGATACCCACTGTTATCTACCACAAGCAGATATGAGCCCTTACAGCAAAATATAAATAATACTTTTTAAAACTTTCAGGGTTAATGATTTTAACAAGAGTAGCAAAAACTCAGCCGGAATCCTACCACCCTACTAAGAAAACCAGGCCCTCGTGCCAAGTATGCCCTTTTTCAGAACTGTCCAAATACCATCATTGTGGTTTGCTTTCCTACTTTCACTCCTTGGAGGCACCCATGGGCTTCTTCTTTCTGAGACGATCCTTGTTTCTCAAGGTTGGTGGTGTTGTGGGCGTCACTCTCTACAGCTGCGCCAGCAGAAGGCCCATCCCAAGAGGACAGCTGCAGACACCCATGACTGTGGAGTTTCGGGAGGACGCTAGCCCTGTAAGGAAAGCCTTCCTCCTGTTCCATTTTGGGCTCAACCCCGTAACTTTCAATGCACTTACTCTTCCCATGGCAACCTTTGCCCAACTTGTTTTCTTGCCCATGACAGAATAACAAGAGCAACACAACGATGTTTGTATTGCTGCGGAATCAGGTGAACTCCCACCAGTTCACTGGGCTTTCTGGAAATTCCCAGGGATCTCTACAGATACACATCGAATTTTCTAATGGAAAGACAAGAGCATTTCCTGTCATGCTGCTAGTCAGGTGTGTTGAGGGTTTTGTAACTACTCAGGAGGCTGAGACTTGAGGATCATGGTTCAAAGCCATCTGGGGCAGGCAAAACCCTGAGGTGTTCACTTCATTTCTACACTTTAAGTTGGTTATTTTTGTTTATGTCTTTTAATATAATTTTTATTTTTTTATTTTTATTTTTTTTTGCCGGTCCTGGGCTTGAGCTCAGGGCCTGAGCACTGTCCTTGGACTTTCTCAAGGCTAGAGCTCTACCACTTGAGCCTCAGCACCACTTCCGGCTTTTTGCTATGTATGTGGTACCAAGGAATCGAACCCGGGTGTTCATGCATGCTAGGCAAGCACTTTAACCACTAGGCCAAACTCCCAGCCCTTAATATAATTTTTAATATGTAGAATTTTTTTCTATTAAGAGGCTGGGTGATGCCACAGAGGATCTTTCTAGCCCACACTTCCCTCCTTGCAGTGAGAAGAGTTATTGTTGTTCTGTTGTTATTTTTGTGCCAGTACTGGAGCTTTGCCGGGGCCTACCGGCAGCAAATTGGGGTTCCTGAAATAGGGGGCAGGGACTGGAAAAATTAGAAGAGAGACAAACACATCGGGTCCGGGAGGTCTGCGGCCCAGGCAAAAACTGCCGCCCCCGTTTATTCTCAACTCAAAGTTTTTATCCCCCCTTGAGACCAGGGCACTCCCAGGTGTTACATCCAGATGGTTAATCAGGGAACTGTTGGGGGTTACATTCATATGGTAAATCTCAGATCAATTGAACAGGAGAAGGCCAAAAAACAATGAGACAGTCAAGCAATTATCTGATGCAAATCAAAGTACAGTTTGATTCCACTCTTGCTCCCGACAGAGCTTCACCTCAGAACCTCATACTCTGCCTTAGCTTTTCTCGCCCAGTGCTGACCCTTTACCATGTTAGCCATGCTTTCTCCTTCCAGCTTTTTGCTGGATAATTGGAGAGAAAAATCTCTTAGCTGTTTGCCTGGGCTGGATCCTCAGATCTTAGCCTCAAGCTTACAGGTGGAAAAGGACAACCCTAAAGAGATTGAGAGGAAAAGAAACTAGACATTGGGAGAAAAGCATGGGAAGGGGTATCAATGTTCAAGAAGTAATGTACCCACTACCTGATGCATGTCACAATAACCCCTCTA